>NC_139044.1:91451282-91903782 GCF_965140915.1 Aythya marila
TCTTAATCTGGAACATAGGAGCATATAGGTGAAGAGGTCATCCCCCTGCTGTTTTGAGTACTGCGTAAATGCAATGTACTCTACTTGATGGAAACATCCCAAATTGGCCATCTCCTCAAAAGCCAGTATAAGCCACAAGTTACTAACAACAATGGCCACTAGTTAATTAGAAGTGTGCTCATGCTCTAAGAAGTGTATTATTGGTGTAATATAGCCTCATGCTCTTTGCATTTTCTGGGTCTATCAGAAGGAAGCTATCAATGGACTTGCATCAGCTGCAAGACACTTTAGGAAATTTAAGACATTTTAGGAGGTATAACCTAAAATATGTCTGCCGACTATCACAGAGATGAAAGGCAAGAAGTGAAGAATATCCCCCAGAAAGGCTGTTCTGGTACATATCTGAAAGAAAAAAGAACCTGGCTTTGCAACAATAAAGATTAGCTATTGGCACAAGTAGTTCAAAAAAGTGGGATCCTTTAACTTCTAAGTGTTGAAGATTTCTGTTCCATGGTGACAGTGTTATGGCCCACTGACAGAGCATGACTCTGCCACAGAAATGGCAATGCTGGATTGAACCAAGAAAATCAAAGGAGATTCTGATTTATGAACTGTGAGATTAAAAACAAATACGAATAAAAACCACTAAACAGAGGAAAAGTTTTGAAATCTTCATAGTCAGAATGACTGTTTATATATTTTACAGTTCATTCTGCAACCCCATGCAGTACATTTAGGGAATTAATTTGATTTTAATCGTTTCACAGATAAGTAGAAAGGGAGTTGGGTGAACAACATTCCCTCCTGTGACTAATGGTATTCATTACTTTATCTCATAAATACTTGATAATTTAAATGTAGCTTAAAGTATCTTTCTATTTGGAGGTCAAGTGTTCAAAATAAATAATGGTGCTTCTTCAGAATAAATGTTCAGTCAAAAATGTTTTTCAGGTTATACAATTTTTTGGCCAAGAACCTAATCCTCCATTTCTAATAACATAGAGCACTATGGAAATAATGACTTTTTAGATGCTGGAGATGAATAACAACGTAAATACAAATACGGCATCTCACTAAAAAATCATCAGAACAATTAAAGTATAATAAACTTAGATAAACAAAGTGCTTTATGCATTGGATGAGTGCTGAGAATGCACTGATAGAATGTGGTGCTGAAGGAATGTGAAATGAAATTATACTTACGCAGTTTGTTTTGAGAGTAAGCATTAATTTCTGTTGCTGAAGATTATTTTTGTGTACAGGTACCAGAACTGAGTTTCTTGTACAATGTGTCAAAGCATTTAACTGCTATTAATCTTTGGTATATTCAAAGTACTAGTTTTTAGTGTTTTGACCATTTTTGTTTTTGTTTTCTGAAAAGAGAACATCTTAAACTTAGTAGAACTGCTTTACTAAAGCCATCAGCTCTTCTTTGAAGTGTCATTATAATAAGAAACAAAACTGTATTTTTATTTCTAGATTCTGAAACTATCATTTTTCCTTACTTACAGTTGCCTTTCTTTGTTCCTTTTCAGTAGAAAAGCAAAGAAACAACTCTTACTGCTGCATAGCACAAAATTCCCTATCTTTTAGAAATACTTTTTCAACATTTTATGTATTTGCCAAAGGCTTTACCTGAGGACATATCCTTAACTGGTTCTGTGTTTAAGCACATTTAAATCCTATGATATCCCATGTGATCTGTACAGAAACTTTTAACTCTATTCTTCACACTATTAATTTCCCAGACTTTTCATTCTCAGAATAGCCCAAATTGCTAATTTTAAAATGAAGTAGTTGACATCTTTTATACATTTGAAATAACTTTTACTTATGGAGAAATAATAAAACATAATAGTATCCAATTTCTGAATAGTTATTTAGAAAGCATACCTAATGTACACAATACAGACAATCTTTTTATTTTGATATACTTAAATGTGCTCTGCCCTTTGACTTCCTAAAAAATAGTGATTTTAAGTTCTCACGTTTTCACATCTGATGCCAATATATTTTACACAATATATGCATATTTAATAAGAGCAAATACAACAGACATCACAAACGGAACTTATGGGGGGAAAAATAGTGTAGCATTTAAAGATATTTAATAGAATTTCTTTTCCACTTCACGGATAATTCTTACATCACTTGAATATTAGAGGATAAGATAACGTAAGCTACCATTTTTACTGCAGATAAAATTTCTTGGGTGTAGAGTTTCAGTCAAGAAGTAACCACCGTAACCACCCATTTGACCACCAAAGAGTCATTAACTTGACCTCATCTATTTCAGAATTTTGATCAGAATTTTGTTCAGAAAGCCACAAACTTAATTTGAATCAAACTTGGATTTCTTCAACATCTTTCTAAGGTACATTCTGCTATGGCCACCTCTGCCTAAAACCACAGTATTGTGAGGAACGTGTGTATCCAAATGATTCTGGCTGGCAAGCCCCAACAAGTGGGGTTTCAGTTTAAGGCTGAAACAAAGCTGGGTAACGATTCTTTTCATACCCTGCTAGCCCTATGTCTCTTAGGCATGTCACCCTGACTACATGAACAGTGGCAGACATCTAAGAAGTGTAATTCACACTTATCTCAAAAAAACTTTTTACTTGCTAGATATGCTTTCCCCGCAAATCTCAAGCTCTGCTATTTGAGAAGTGTCACAGAGTATGGAAAAACAAAATTAATTAGCCAGCTCAGTAATGGGAGAAAAATGCTGTTAGGCACTGCACATTGCATCCAGAAGCCTGAAGGCATGAGTTTTATAAAAATCCTTGTACTGAGGCAGCATGAGTATTTGAAAGATAATGCAAGGCATTCTTTTTCACAGAAGATAGAGGCACACACAGAGAGCAGGACAAGCAGTATAGCTGTCTTGTTTATTCAGAGAATGCCGTGTGAATACTGCACACTGCAACTCCTACTTGGTAAGAAGGAAGCTGTCTTTCTGCTTTATCCTGCATGATGCACTTTCAGTCAGAGCCATCTGGAGGGAGGGAGATTGCTCTTCTTCTGAAAGCAAATAAGCTTCTCTTCCCTGAAGGACAGGATGGAGCTTGCAAAGTCTGCAGCAGCAGTGTGGACTGGGAGAACGCAGGAAAAAAAAACAGGATTCTGCCTGCTGTAGGAAGCAAACACTAAGATGACCCTTGTAAGAGTATGAAAGGAAAGTTTTGTTCAGAACCAACAAAAATAGTATGAAATTTCTTCAAGATAGAGAATATGTTTACATTACCCCTTATTTAATCTATCACAATTAGTTCTGAATTTTCATTATTTAAAAAGTTACCTTTTTACACTCCGGTTATTTTGTGCTCTAAACAAAACCTACCTTTAAAGAGTAGACTCCTTTTGGGTCTTTTTGGAGGTCACTTCAATGGAAGATGGGTAAGTCCCATTAAAGAGAGTCTTTTAGCCTCAGGGAGACTCTATTTTATTTTATTTTATTTTTATTCTGTTTTTCATGTTTAAGCTGCTTTTAATTTTCTGTCTTCCTTCTTACCCACCTTATCCAGTGACTAGAGCTCATATAGAGATATGATCCAGTTAAAAATATGTACTATTTTTGTTTTCAGCTGAGTGATTTCCTTAGTGCAGATTGCTGTGCAAAGAGAAAAGAGGGAATGTGTGAATGCCTATGGAGTAAAAGCTGGAACTTTCCTTTTTGCTTCAGCAGGCAGTCAGACCACACCTACAGATGTACTGGAAGTGCTAGGGAGATGACCCAGGCTCTGTAACTACTTTACATATTCCCAGTCCTCCCTTTACTTTAGCATTTCTCCAAAATGTTAACTTAAATCTCATCTTCTTATAATGAGCAGTTTACATTTCAGAAACCAGCTTTCTGTCAGAAAAAAAGAATGCCATGCTGTTATGCTGCTAATGTTGCATGAGCATACTTACTTAGAGCACTATGTAGTAAAGGTCTTAGCTCTCATTGCTGGATGTGTCAGAATACCCTTTACCATTCTGAAGTCTCTGCAACAAGTGCTTTATTCATTCAACAAAAACAAAGATCTCACAGAGAAAAAAAAAGAATAGTAAAACAGAGAAATGATTACAGAGAAAACTGGAATTAATATTTGGAAACTAACCTTGCAGAATCTGAGAATACTGGAAGTAGACCTTTTCCTAGCATATACATCTCAGAAAATTTGCATGCATCAAATCTTCTAAGAAATCAAAACATTGAAAATAAAACTGATGCAATGACAAAAAATCTATCATAAAAAAAAAAAAAAAAAAAAAAAGAATTATGGAAAAATATTCCAAATACTTTATTAGAAGTGCTTTCCTTTTTTTTTTTTTTTTCTTCTCTTATTAATGAGATTGTCAGTTTCTCGCTGTCAGTCTTTTATAGTACTAAATGCAGAGATTATCTCTACATATGCATGAATGTATATATCTACATAGGTATTTGCTTTGGCAAATGGAAAATTGAACATCACAAAGATCCAAATACCTTTTGGAGATCTCAGTGGAAATATGGAGAACTATTTCTCTTCTTCAAGGTTCCAAATTCTTAATTTGTTAAAAATGCTGAACACATATTAATTGTAATGACAGCTTTTGCATAGCTGAGTTTAAGTTTACACATCAGGAGTTTTTATCTTTTTAATATTACAAAAGTACATTTGTTTACAGCTAAATAATGTATTCTTTTGCATCGATATTATGTAAAAAAATATTATCTGGAATGAAAAGCCATCGGGAAATCAAAGCTCAATATGTTGTGCATGGTTTTTATATTGCACAAAGAATTATTATTTTTCATAGTCTTCATGAGAGTCAACAGAGAATAAGCAACTGCCTTTTTCTAACAATGTAATCGAATGCAGTGGATTTAATTATACTAAATTGGTCATAATAACAGGTAATAACAATATGGCCAATTAGCTTAATACAAACTGTTGTTTTACAGCCTTTTTATAAGATAAAAGTTTAGTTAGTCATGCCACATCTTGGGTACAAATCACATAATACATCTTTTCAGAACTCTGCCATCAAAGGAGACGTTCAGAGGTTAAAATTCAGGATCATCAAAGAAGCATATCTCTGTCATGTAGTGGTCTATTCTTGTTCACTAGGTAATGCAAAAATAATTTGTCATTGCTGCTCTCTTTTACTTGGAATCTCAAAGGAGTTCTTCAGTCTCACTTGTACAAATGAAAGTTTTCTGCTTTATCTTCTGAAAAAACTTGTTGCAGGGACAGAAACATAAAAACAGTAGACTCTGATAACATGCAACATACTTAAAACTTTGTTATAAATTACTATCTGGGGAACATGAAACCACACATTGATACTAATGGTGGATTCAGGGTTCTGTGGCTGCCGTGGCCCCATGCCACAGTCGTGGAAGTGACACTGATTAGAACGCAGACAGGGTATAGAGACCAGAAATAATCATGACCCTTAAAGATCGTATCAATATGAATTCCCACTGTGTAAGTGTCATCCTATGCAGTGCAGTCTTTCTGTTTCACTTGAAATAAAATTTCAGTGTTGCAAGTCTAAATCCAACTCTAAGCTTGCCGCTGTCTGAATGTTTGGGTACAAATTCACTCATTTGGGCCAAGCTGTTCAGTAAATGACACTTTACTTGCATCTGCCTGCATCAGCTTGAAAGAAATGCATATTTAATTAGTGTAAATAGCATTTAAGGTTGTTACAATTGAGCAGCAAGAAACTTAAAGCTCTCCAAATTGCAAAGACAGAAGTGGCCAAAGACCACTTCTCCAGCTAAATATATAGGAGTAAATAAAATCATCTGAAGACTGTTCTCTGGACCTGATGCCAACTGACAGGCCCTAGATCATGCCTATAAAAATACTTCTTGCAGAATACATTGGCAACATTCAGAATAGGAATGATTCCTGAACTACTCTAACCTTTTACTCTAAATTTTTTCAGTTTCACAGGTGATACTAGACGGGTGGCAACATTTACAGGAACTGGGATAACTTGACAAAAATACAGATGATTATGTGTCAGAACCTCCTGTTGTGGACCTTTTTCATTTATTAATGCAAGTGTAACCTTTGTGAAAAGAATAAGGAGGAACCATATTTATTCATTACTTAGAATGTAATCCAAAGATTTTTTCTCTCCGTATTCTTAGAGACCTTTACATGATGCCTTGTCATTCATTTCACTGTCCTTACTTATTAAGTTATCTCACTCTGCAAGACCAGACTGAGAAATCAACTCCAGGAAATATAAGTGCTGTCAGAGGGAACAAGAAAAAAAAATGTTGTTGACTCATTAGTTCATCTGCAACGTTAAAGAGCGTGTTACCCTGGTGTCTCAGTTGGGAAAGATCAGGACCAGCAGATGTGAGGAGTCTAAAGTGATGCATCTTACTGCAGGGTGAAAACGTAATGACTCTGAGAGTAACTGATGTTGCCTATCTAAATAAATGTACACAGGATAACATGAGTGTAACAGTATGTGGATGGGGAGTGGTGGCTCCTTTATGGTTATCTGCTCAAGGAGCTCCTTCAGTACCTACCATAAGGGATAAGAAAGGACACAAACGTGACAAAAAAAAAAAATGAGGAAGGAGTGATGGGAATCAAGCCTGGTCCCCCACACTAATTGATGAGGACAGTGAGAGTGCAGGGATGTTCAAGGTTATCTGCTCAGGGACCTCATCAGCAGGGAAACTAAGGCAAAAGGGGGAAGCCAGAAACAAAGTTTACCAAGACACAGAGCTAACAAAGCAAACATGGAGACAATGACAAGGAACAAACTTCCCTGTCGCACTAATTGATGGGCTAAGGAGAAGCTGCAGCTGCCACTTCAGGAAGATCAGCCTGGAGTTTGAGGCTGGTGAAACTGTGAACAGGGACAGGCAGACTGGGAGAGGTGCAGGAATCAGAGAGCTCTGTTAGCCCATGAGGGGACTGCAGGGGAAAGAGCAAAAAGGAGGAGCAAAGAGGGAAAAATGCAGAAAAAAAGTATAAAAGGGGTCAGTTGTGTGTAAAATGCGGCAGTCACTCCACTTGTCTGCACTCTGTCCTTTCTCCTTACACATCCTCATTAAATCTTAACCAGCTCAGCACTTCCTCACTGTGTGTGTGCTGCAAGGGCTCAGTGCCAGCTGCTGGCGAGACCTGCGGGTACGGGAGTGCAGCTGATGCCAGCTACAGGTGTGGGGACCCCAGCCTGTGGTGCCGGCGGCTGGAGTGAGTGGGGGTCCACAGCTGGAGCTCTCTGGATCTGAGGAGGGGAGGTCCTCCAGACTTTAAGCCTGGGGATACCATCGTGAGTGACAATTGGTGCCAGCTGCTGGAGTCAGACGAGGGGTACAGCACCACTGGCTGTTGTCAGCTACCAGGGTCAGTGGGGTCTCAGTGTCAGCTCCTGGAGCCTTTATGGGTCTTTAACTACCCATCATGGGGCAGGAGCAGTGTGTGCTCCCAACCATTCTATGTGGGGGGACTGGCAGGAGCAAAGTGAGTGCAGGGCTCAGCATCAGTGGCTGGAGTCGGGCCATGGGTCACAGCCTGGCTGCTGCAAGGATCTACTTGATGCTGGGTGAAAACAGAGGGAAACAGTGGAAGTTGCTCTGATTTTTTTTTTTTTAAGCTAACAAATCTACAAAGTAGTGATTAAGCACAGTGAAAATGAAATATGCTTCTGAGCTTTAATTAATTAGTTGTCTTCAACAAAATCAGGGAACTTGGGTGTGTTTTCTTTAGCATATATGATAATAAAACTTCTCTTTCGTTCTTGCAGTTCACAACTCATATTTGACACAGTTGTTTGCAGACCTACTGTGGTTTTTGTTTAATAGACTGAATGCTAACATCACATCCTAAATATTTCAAGGGTAATTAGTGAATTGTTTACTCTTGATCACATTCGAAGTGAAATTGCTAGGCAGGTAAAAGTTTCAGTCTTGTTTCTAGAACAAGAGGTTTACCTTTCTTATCAGGAAACCCAGATTAAAAGAGCTTTATGCCACTTTCTCTGGACATCCCCTTTTCCCTCCTCCTCTTCCCCCATTTGTTTTATTACCTTTTTACCATTTTATGATAATCCCAAACATGCCGTTTAATCTTCACTGACAAATGCCAGCAAATAAGGACATTATATAAAAGATTTTGGATTTCATAAAGCTATTGTCATGCTTAGGTACCTTTTCCCCAGCAGTTATCAAATGATTATCTGACCTTTCCGTCCTTCCAACCCGGAATGCATTGGGCAATGGATTTAACACTGTTTAGATAGAACTCATCTTCAGGTTATAATTAATAGGCCCATATTTAATCATTACATTTATGTAAGTACAAATGAGAAATCTGTGAACTATTACTGCTGGGTTGGACTGAGGCACAATTACCGGTAGCTTACCCAGCAAAAGTGCTCGATTGTTGCTGTATGCATTTCCACATTTATAATTATGCAAAAAGCCCTGTCTTCTTACTTGACCTTTTAAAACACCCAATGTGCTGATTGTAGAAAAAGTATTTTAAAAGCCTGATGGAAATTTCATAGAGTGCATATGCGACCCGGTGATTGTATCATCAGCAAATGCTAAACAATAATGGTTTAAGGTTGTTATTCTAATTTGGCCAGACCCTGCTACATTCAATCAAGCACAATCAAAGGTTCACGGCTGACATTCTAACAAGCACAGGGTGAAGGCAGCTCACACACTACTGAATTGCATTAACTTGTTTTCTGACATAAAGTACTGGGAATTAATTTCAAAATACGTTTATATATGCACACAAAAATACCTCTGCAAATCCATCATAGAAGCTTTTAAGGAAGAGCTAACAAACAGGTCTAAAGCCACTGTGAAAAGAACTGTATTTTTAAATAGAAGCTTGCATAGTAGAAGAACCCATGTGGTCATATAACCAGTTACGGTGTTAGCAACTCAAAATACATAGAAGAAAAACAGTAACTTATTATTTTGGAAAAAAAGGTGTTGTGTGGTCAGCTTTCTTTTGTTTAGCACATCTGTAAATGAGTTTAAAAAAAAAATCAAAAATGAAAACTCTTCCTGTCAGTTCCTTTCCTAACCTTCTTCTGTTCCAATCTTAAGAATTACGGTGCATTAAAACATCTGATATAAAATATTTCAGAAAGATTATGACAGTATTGTTATCCCTTTATTGATTAATATTATGTCCTATTATCAGAAAGAGAAGACATTTCAGATCTTTAAAAGTCACTGCTTTTTTCCTTTAGAACCCTCACCAAAGCTTTCTGCTGCAGAATGACTGCAGTCAGGCTGTCACACTGGGTTCAAGCCTTAGGAAAAAACAGCTTGATCGTAGCAAACAGAGCCACTGAGAATGCACGGATGAAATTACATGCATTATCAGCAAACTTCCTTTGTAAGCAAGTAATGAATACAGTGTGCTGCAGCACCCTGTGCATTTGCTTATCTACCAAACATGGCAGGAAAACATTTCATTCCGTGATTGCAGCTCTAGCTACAATTTCTTCCTTGCCCTCATTCAGGTGAGCAAGTTTCAGGAAAATAAAAAAAAATAATAATTCAATAATTAGCAAGTTTCAAAAAAAACTTGTAAAAAATTAGGTGATTTTTTTTTTTGGTCTTATCAACTGATTCCTTAATTTAATTTTTTGCCCACAGAAGCCCTTTGTAATTTCCTTTATCTTATATTGATTTTATCAACAAAACTATGTTTTTCATGCAAATTTATTCACCGTACGATGGACATGTTGTTTGTTTTGCCTACAAAAATGCTTATAGGCCTTTCAGTTTAAAGGCTAATACCACATTCACATTTTTCTCTGAATATATCACAAAACCAGAATTATACAGGAAATAATCAGAGAACTGTTTGCAAATGTCGCTAATGTGGAGTCTTCATCCTCTCAATAAAAAGATAGGAGACCTTATCAAATGGTATGTGAAAAATCCTTTATATGAAAAATCCTTTATATGACATTATCTAGAGAAGATAACGAAGAAACTGCTTTGCAATGCTTTTTTTTTTTTTTTTTTTTTTTTTTTTTTTTTGGTAACTAACTGTTTCAGAAGCTGATCTTGCATTATCAAACATAAACTAAATTCATGCCTTATCTATAGCATCCTAACAAAAATACATGCTGTTAGGTATACAGCTGGTTGAACACTGATTCTTTGACACTGAGCTTCACCAGAACTCCTCTGCTTCGTTTGCTGAAAGAAATCCCTACCTGGGAGGCTCTTGTTTAGTTCTGGTATTTCTCCACCATGCTGTCTTTCTTCATGAAGACTGAGGCCTTGCAGACAGTTGATTATAGGAATGTAAATAAGCTTTTCGTCAGTAAAAATAAATGAAAGAAAACCAAATTATTTACTTTGCACCTTCTGTTTATTGTTAACAATGTATTGATTCTGTTAAGAGTGACACTGTTAAGGGATGTGTAGAGAGGGAGAGGGAGAAGGGAATGGATGTGTTAATATCAGGGCCTGATATTACTGCTTTCAGTCTTAGGAATGACGCTTTTGAAAATAAGTATTACAGATTACAGTAGGTGCTGTAAAATGCAGTGTATTTCAAATTGCTTTTCTGGATTATCTCTTTTGTGCGGTGAAAATGGATATTTAAAAGTTTTTAGGTCAATAAATGTTTTTCTGTCAAATTAAAAACCTATTTGCTGTTAAAATGGTCTAACTTTTTAATTCATTCACTATGTTTTGACTTTTTTAGCAATTACACTGCTTAGATTTCCAGTATGATTTCATCTTAATAGAAGTTCAAGCCCCAATCACATGCCAACTTACAGCTTATTAAACAGCTTCTTTTGTGTTGATAGTCTTTAATACCAAAACAGTTATTTACTTGATTTTCTTTACTCATTGATTTAGTAACAGCCTCTTGTGGTTTGGCACCAGCAGGCAGCTCAGCCCCACATGGCTGCTTGCTCCCTCTCTCCAGGTGGGATATGGGAGAGAATCAGAAAGGTAAAAGTACAAGAGCTTAGCTTTACCCAGCTTTACCATGACACAGCTTAATTAATTTGTCAGATAAACATTAATGTAAACTGTATATGGTGGTAAAATGTCTCCATTTCAAAATTTATGCAGGCAAGGCATGGTGCCATGTGAAGCAGAAATGTCAGTCCTGGAGATATCTGCAAAGACAAGGGTGCCTAGCAATTTCTGGTCCAGTTCGTATTGGCTTGAAACAGGATCCGTATTCTTCGGTGGCTTGCCTCATCCTTATGCAACAAAACAGGTATTTTTTATCATTGTTTATTTTAAGATATTTTTATTTCAGGAATGGTTTATTGAATAAAACATAATTGAAGAAATTTAAATTATACACAAATAGAAATTTCTTACACTCTTTTGAGGATTACATCCAAGGTATGAGCGTGCTGCAGTTTTGCTGGTGCCTGGGACTTCAGTAAGTGAAGAGAAACAGCACTGCAACTTCATCTACAATCCTTTTTGCCTTGAGTAGGTAGAGTTAGGGAGTAAATACGAACAAATTTGGAGAAGGCACCTGTTGGCTCAGGTGCTTGTTTTATGAAGATGTGGAAAGTATAATAGCACTGGGTTTCAAAACCAGAGAGGACCTCTGTTTGCACCCTGTGCTGACACAGAAAGGTGTGTCTAAAAATGAGAGGAGAGATAAGCTGTGGAACTGCATCCAGGGCTGACAAGTATGGAACAGGGGCTATGTGGGGCTATTCTTGTAGTGGGGGGCTATTCTTGTGTGGGGCTATTCTTGTAGTATGGTAAGGGTGTACGTGCGGATGAGAATTAATGCTCAAGAGGACTAACACAGAGTTAGGGAAGAAGTAAGCTGTGAAAATGGTGATGAGAGTACATACGAGGGCATGCAGAGGGCTGGAGAGAAGTGGATCAGTACTGTGTTGTTACGGAGGAATTTGAGGTAGGGTAGTCACAGTAACAGACATCACTTGGTGACTTTGATGTTCTTGCAGAGCAAGATGATTATAGACACTAATTTCTATCCTATGACACTCGCACTCTTCACATTCATGTCGATCAAAGCCCCAGCCCTGTAATCCAGTTGAGATTGGAGGTAAACATCGACTCCATCTTCCAGAAGTGCAGCCCCTGTATGGAGCAGTTCCCAGATGGCTCAGCCTTCCACGTCTCATCAGATTTCTCAGTATGGAGAACCCCTCCATTCCCAAGGGACTGCTTTCTTAAGTATTTATTGCTTTGGCAAATTAAATTGTCAGCATCAGGTGCCAGAGGCCTTTCTAGTCACATAGCCCCAAGACAACCCCTGACATTCCCCTTACCTAAGGGCAAGCAGTGTTGCTAGGTGGTTGATTTCACCCCCTAATCTTATATCCCAACTGTGGTACAAGAAGGTAAAATTGTTTATCATTACATAACAAAGTTTATCTGTGAGTCTTTATTTGTTTTCCACACATAGTGGAATACACTGAACTGTTAGTACTGGGTCAGCGTAGACCAGATCTCATTTATCTGAGCAGTGGTCTTGGGTACTCGTGGCCCCATGGCTGTAACAAAGTTAATCTGTGGTGTTTATTTTCCCTGCACATAGAACAGTCATAATCAGAGCTTAACACATGTAGCCAAAATTTCATTTTTCTGAGCCTTACTTTTGGGTAGGCTTCACCCTGTGACAATTGTTTTAACCTCTTCATTTCTGTTCTGCTCTTTGGCAGGTGAAGGTCACCTTATCATGAGGTGAATACAGTACCTTCAAGCACAGATGTGTTTTTGATGCTGTTTTTGTAATGCAGCATTTCTAGATTGCATTTTGCTTGTAATAAATTACATAGTAACCAATGGAGTGGCAATGCCGTTGAAATCCAATTTAAATGTTCTTGTGAGTAGGTGCTTTTAGGGTAGTAAAATACTCATCCAAAATTATACTTCTAAATACTATGTACTGGTATTAAGAGAACATGTCAAATAGCTTTTGCAATCATATAACTTTTCCCTTAATTCAAACATTCATATTCAACTAACCATTTGTATGGAATATTTTATCATATTTGTTGCATATAAAGTTTAATTTACTGTAGGAATCTATCTTCAAGAAGTATTCTAAACTAACACGAAAGAAGGAAATAGCACCATCAATGTTTAAATGACATTTCTTGCAAAACCTAAGTGAAATATTTTGGGGGATCTCTAAAGAGGCTGCATTGAAGATTTAGAGAAGTTCAGTCCCTGGAGGGTATTTAGGAGAAGGTAAAGAAGCAATTTGTTTGAGGGCTGTACTTAATGATGGTGTGTGTGAGAAGTAAGTCTGAGATAGTAAAAAGCTTTTCACCAGCCAAAGGCGAAATAAAATCCAGGACAAGAAGTTTACCTTATGCAAGTTAAAATAACAATAAAACACAATGTTTTACGGGTAATTTACTGCTAAAACATATTGCCTGTACCTGTGTTGGACTCTTAACAAGATGAGCTTTCTTCAAGTATGTGGCAATAGATTATTCTGTTCTTAATGCAGGATTATTAGGTTATGGTCTATGTTATTATTATGTTATGGTCTATGCTTTTATGTTTATCATGTTTATTATGTTATGGTCTATGTTTTTTTATTTAGATGAGGTAAAAACAGCATTGTGGGACAACTGTAAGTGCTCGAGCTGGTGATACTTTACACTTCCTGAGTACTAGTAGGGGTATGTTCATTAAGTGTCCCAAATGGTAAAAATGCATCTTAAACTATCAGTTGCCTCTCCAGTTGCCTCTTCAGTTTTCCATGACACTTTTTTGCAGTTTACTGCTTTCTGTTTGAGATTACCTAAACCTTTTATTTTCCTTCATTTTCCTTTCTCCTTTATGATTTCTGTGCTCATTTTTATCTTTTCTTAGTGTCTCATTTTGTTCTTTTTTTTTTTTTTTTTTTTTTTTTTTTAGCTTTCGGCAAGTTTGATTTTCCTTGGTTTTCCCATTAAATTGTGTTGGCTATAAGCCATGTGCAGTGTATAAAGGCTGTATGCTTCCCTTTTGTCTGGTAATGGAGAACAGTCTCTCTAAGTTCTTTTTATTTTGACTATTCATTCCCAGCAGCAGAAAACCACTCCTGGACGTTTCTTTCTTGTCAGCTTTGACCCAGGCAGTCAGGTTGCTATTGTAAAACCTTCACCATCCCCAAAACAGAGAAGGTCTGTTTCTGACCTTGATCCTGCAGTTTGCTTCAAGGGAAATTTCAGCTCCAGCTGGGACTCAGCTCTTCCTGGCAAATGCTCTGATCACTCTTGGAGTCAAGTCTGATAATGACCCTCGTGATACCTGTGGTATCTCCCTAATAATGCATTGTCTTGTTTTAGATGAGCTCCTTCTCTCACTAGAGTAGTTCATTCTGCTGTTGGCTGTTGGCCCTCCTACTGTCCAATTTTGTGGGAGTTATATAGAACAGTAATTTCAGACCCTAGACTGCTTTAGTGGATGCCGGTTCCTGTCTAACAGGAACCAGGGCCATAGATGTTGACACCGGATTTGTCCATATTACTGGAACAAGCTCATGCAACATTATTGATTTCCATCCTAGACCCCTTTTCCTTTCTTTATTAGTGAAGTTTGATATGATTGGTGCTGCCCGCAGGGTAAAATATTCTCTGAGGATTTCCTATACTGCAATTTCCTAATCAGCTCTTGGGTGTCTGTGCACCTTTCCCACATAATTAGTTTTGGTCTGTATGTTTATTATTCTGCATTGCTTAAGAGTCAGAGTGCCCTCAACATATAAGGCAAGGTGCAACAGTTAGTCTTTGCCTTTCGGTCTAAAGAAGTTGAGGCTTACATTTCCAAAAATTAAGGGAAATTATTTTTGCTACCTTGACAGCTTTCCATTTTGTTCTTTAATACCATTCTGCATTAGGGGTACTGTAAGGGGTACCCATTTACTCTTTCATTGGGGGTCTTTTTAGGGTCTTACAAGAATTACTGAGAAGTTACTGTTTCTCTGTATGTACTCATAGGGGTCTTGAGTCTCTTCTGAACATGATTGGCATTCTGCCTGGCATATACCATCTTGAAGGGAAATATCAATAAACAAAGTCATAATACTTCCAGGCTGGAAGTCTTGATTAGCACCACATATACATGTTTCCACCACTCAGGGTAATAAAAGACTTTGCATGCTATCAACAGAAGTTTGAATTTCCTTCCTAACCACCCTCTACTGATTTCCCTGGCTGTTGCCACAGCTTGGGAATGCAGAGATTATAGCCTTATAGAGAACAGATATATTACTCTCAAGGCAGCGATGTGTTTAAAAGAACATTTGTGACATCTGGGGAAGCAATGTTATACTACTTAATTGATTTCCTTACTAATCAGAAACTGTCAGACCTCCCAGATGACTGTGCCTAGTAGCAGTGGTTGGGGGGAGAAATGCTGTCAAGAGTAGAGCAGGACAGACTGATGGACTACTTAAGTAAGTTGAATGTAGAAAGTATTATGGGTCCAGATGGCATGCACATAAGCAAGCATGTGCTAGTAGCTCGTGTTATTGCGAGGCCACTCTCTGTCATCTAAAAGACTATAGCAATCAGAAGAGGTACCTACTCTCTGGAAAAGAACAAATGTCAAATCATGTTCATCTTTAAAAAGACTGAGGAGGAGGACCTGGGTAACCAGGAGCTGGTCAGGCCAATGACACACTTCAGTTCCTGAGACAATTGCAAGGATGAAAGGAACAGTCAAGGATTTAGCATGAGGAAACTGTGCCTGGCCAATATGATCACCTTCCATGTTGGAAGGCTCTGTTAACAAAGGTAGGATAGTGGATACCCCTTACCTTTTCTTCCAGGCTCAGCTTCATTCCTGATTCCTCCCGCGCCCCAACACCAATGTGTTGGTGGGAGCTGTGGTCTGCTGCTCCTTCCTCCTCATGCTTTTTCCCCCTGCCCTGGTACAGTTCTTCACAGGCTGCAGTGCCCATTGGGACATAACCACCTGCATGACGCAGGGTGCCACAGGCTTCAGGGGAGCCTCTGCTCTAGCACCTCATGCACCTCCTCCCTCCTTCTCTGACCCCAGTGTTCATGGAGTTGTACCATATTTTTTTATTATTTTTTTTTTAATAAATTCCCCAGAAGTTCCACCATTTTGGCTGCTGGGCCCAGTGTGGCTGTTGGAAACATCTGGAACCAGCTGTGTCCAGCATGGGGCAGGCCCAGCCTTTCCTCACAGAGGCCCTTCAGCCCCTTTCCACCAACACCATGACACCTGCACCTGATACACGGCTATAGTTCTCTGACTATATATACCTACAAGACAAAGATAGACAAAAATATTTAGCTAAATATGAATTGGATGTTGAGGATCTGAAAATATGCATGGAAAACTAGGTAACACTGAAATACGTTGAAACATCTTGGATGAATTCATCCAAGTTCAAGCACTGCAAACTTTCACACACACAAATTGTTTTTATGACTCTCTGTAAACTCCTTTGTAAAGTTTAGTGGGTACATATGATAGTGTAGTAAAACAGACCTGGTCAGAAGAAAAGCTACGCAGTTATTTTACAAATAGCTGGCTGGCAGAGATCTCATGCTGCAGTCTCTGTAGAGTGAAAATCTCCATTTCTCCCACAGTTTTGTTTATTAGTTATTCTAAAATTATATCCTGTTTCGTAGTTGAAGAGTATAAAAGGTGTACTTCAGATTTGTCATGTATAACAAATAGGTAAACAGTTAAATCAGCTAAACAGTTTAATAGCTTCATCTTAGTTTTTTTAAGGTGTTTATGATAGCTTTTTTCTAATACTTAAAAGTCAACAATGGGGGCATATAAACCAAATTACACACACAAAAAAGAAGATATTCAAATCAGAAATTGAAAAAAAAAATGTATTTTGAAATCTCAAGACATGTTTCAGAATAATTAATTTCATGCTAGGTTTAGTGTCATTAATTGTTTACAATAGCTTGTTCCTCTGCAGAGAAGATAAGATTGGTACACTTGAAGGGAAATTAAAGGTTGTTTTCAAATACCTACAGCAATAGTTGATTGCAGTAATAGTGTTATTTCTGCTGCTATAATTGCTCCAGTAATTTATATTTCTAGACTTAATAGTATTTTAGTATTGGGAATGTGAAATGTCATTATATCTCCATATTCCTTTTCAACATAAACAAATCTCCATAATTAAACTTAAATATTCAAAGAGAAGTTTCAAAAGAAAAAGAAGCTTCTGTACCAGGAGAATAATTTTCTAAATAAAATAAGGGTAAAAGATGAAGCAGAAAGCATGCAAATTTATATGCAAGCACTGGTATCTCCATATTGCCAATGGGGAAATGCAACAGATAATTGGGTGATATGCTCAGGGTTGTAGTGTGTTGGTGTTATGGCTGAGATGAAATTGAGATAATTCTACGCGTAAATTCTCTTGATTAGACTACTGGCCCATGCCTGGGTGTGCTTTTTTGTGGGCACGTGTTTTAAATACACACATAGAAAACATACAGTCTTGTATGAAAAAAAATCAGTGTGATATCACAATTATATTTTGCTGTGAAACTACTTAGCTTCAGAATATTCGCAGGTATTACTATATGTAGATATAAACAAATATTTTAATAAATGTTTGCTAAAATGTATAGAATTATATCTTTTCTGTTGCAATCATTGTATTCATCCACTAAATTCAACGGCATTCAGTGAATATACAGACAATGTAAAACGGGTATTACAACATGCAGAATTAGACCCTTAATTTGTAATGATCTGAAGGCAGTTTGTTGTATGTACAGCTGCTGTGCTTCCATAGGCTGAAGCAACAGTAAACCCTCTGTAACTGCCTAGTTAGACATAGTTTATGACCCATTTCCCTTGCCAGAGTATTGCAAAGCAGTGGGAGAATTTAGTACAATCTGTGCACAGTATTCAGGTTTGATTGTCTGGCATTCACCTTATCTGATAAAGCTGCAGAATGGGGCTCTGACAGTAACTGTCACAGAATAATTTATAATAATATTATATTTATATGATGCTTCAGTGTACTGCTACAGTAGTCATCGGGTGTGAGCAAATTAAAGTTGCTGTCGGTGGTTCTGACCCAGTTAATGCCTTCTGGGCCAGTGTTGCAGCTGAGAAGATTCCTGGAGAATCTGACAAAAAGACAGGACATCCATCTTTCAGAGGATTACAAGCACATACGGGACTGCTGCATTACTGCAGTTGTTTGGTGCAGTGGTATAAACAAGAGTGGCTAGCTTAAAACCTTGAAGGGATCAGGTCTTGAATATCCACAGATTTGCTGTTGTTCCACAGCAATCTGAAATTTTCATACTTAATCATTAATAATCATACGATTTATAAAAAACATTTTATTTTGTCAAAATTTTAACATGCTTATGTCCAGTTAGATAGACAGATGTGGTTATAGTCCCCTAAGTGTAAAATGACTTGTTTAATTTTCCATTGGTTTTGGGTGGATTTTTTTGGACCACTGTATATAGTCAGACCTGTGCATGGGTTGTAGTCTGTTTTGCTTTTTTTTTTTTTGGAAATCAGAAATCTGCTTGGCAATTGTTCAAATATTATTTCATATTTGATACAATTTAAAGCATCATCTGCTCCATGAGTTTAAGCTGTAGCTCAGAATATACTGTGTGGGAGCCTAGTTGCTAGGCATTAATCTTCTCTCAAGGTGTAGTGGAATATAAGTGCACAGCTTGTAGTGGCTCTGTGCTTGTATTTCACTGTACCTTGAATCTGAGGTTCTGCCATGGTATGAAAGCATATATATGAAAGCAAGCAGTGTTGACTCTTCTATGCAATGTCTTGTGGTTTCAGTGGTACACCACTGAAACCATGAGCTGCTCCTGTCCTCATCAATTTCAGTGCCCCTATTTTTCCTAAAAAGAGATTACAGATTAAAATATTTGTCCTTGTAATTTTGCCATACCCTTTCATTTTGATTTCCCTTCCACATTGTATTTCTCCTAAGGCAGCTCTGTTGTCCGGTTTGTGATTACAGTATTGAGAAAGGCTTTTTCAGAGTGCTTGATGGTTTGAAATGCATGGTACATCCTGAAGAATGTCTGATTTCTCCTTGGATTCTGAAAAGTTTTTTTTCTTTCTAATGACCTATTTAAGGTATACTCCAGACCTGTCTTAGCATCATCAAAATACTTACGATAATTAAAAGCTTTTGTTATTCTTCCACAAGCTATTTTATATATTTACATGCTTGTATGTAAATATGTACAGAGAGAGACGAAATAGATAGTTGTTACATCACAAAAAAATGTGTATTCTACATGTCAGTCATTTTATGGACTGCTGTCACATTCATCCCCACTCATCTCATATTTAGGTTGAGAAGCCATGGTCTACATGCTCTGCTCTCATGCAATTAATGAAATCAGTGGTCCTCTCTCTTGAGTGAAGAGTTGGTTCTGCAGTGCTTTGCAGGGAGCTGTTGTTTTGACTGTTCTGTATGGCTTTAGATCAGCAAACATTTTCACCTCAGCACTTGCTACATTCTCAGATAATTTCTGAATGTATTTAACAACACTGGATTCAGTTGATGGTATTTGTGACATCTGACCAGTGTGAAAACTGACCTAATATTTGTAATTTTTGTTTCTTATCTTTTAACCAGTTCATTAACCTGAAAAAAAGACCTTCCTGTGTTTCCCATGACAATTAGTTTTCTATAAAAACTTTTGGTGGGGAACTATGGCAAAATATATTTGGTAATAAAATGAGATATATTAATCTGATGACCCTATTGTATATGACCATTAATGTGTTCAAGGAATTCTAATAATCAGGGAAGCATAACTTCCTTTTAACGAATTACACTGATTCTTTATGTCATACTGTTCCGTGTTTTGCTACTTATATTCCTTATTACAACCTTTAGGAAATTGTCTCTCATGGAAAATAGACTTGCTGGCTCATAGTTTCAATCTTTTTTGTCCTTTCACTGTCGTTCTTGAAGAATTGGTATTGTATTTACCATCTTTCTGCATTTTGGTACCAAGTACAACCCTTTATTTGGGAAGTTGCGTACCACATTTAAATAATTCCAGGCTTCTTTTTTTTTAACATTTTAGAAAGTTTTGATGTGTAATTTTACTGATTAACATATATTGTATCCTAGAATCTTTTTAAATATATGTAGTTTTAAATTTAATTTACTAAATATGTTCCCTTTGCACCCTCCACCATTCTATTGGCCTGAAAAATGTCTTCAGGTGGTCTTTATAATTATTCTGGTTTGTCACTCAAGCACCTTTTTTAAAAAAAAAAATGTTTTGTTTATTTATTTATGTATTGACTAGAGTGTATATATTTATCTAAACTCTATGGATGTGTTTTACTCTAACCTGCAAGCATTTTACCCATTAGTTGTTCCTTTTATTTTTATCCTAGAAAACCTCTTCCTCTTGCAGTTAAACTATTTCTGGTGGATTTTTAAAGTGTGTTTTGCTCCCAGAAGAACACTGGAGTACATTATAGTCACTGTTTTGAAATGTTGGGTGTTTTTTTTATGGTTATGTATTGAAGCAGATCCTCTGCCTGGCTCAATGCAAAATCAAGAATTATTTCTCCTCTTGTGGTTTCTCTAATGGTTCCAAGAAACCATTATTTACAGCATCTAAAAATGTAGTCCCTGCATCACATCTTGTCATGATTTCTAATCAGACTGCTTGGGAGTAATTGAAATCTGCTGTTATTACCATGCTTTCTGCCTTACCCTTTCTAAACTGTTTCAGTATTTAACAAGCACTCTCATCATCTTGCTTAGGTGATATATAATATACCTCTAATACTGTATTTTTATTTCTGCATGAAATTTCATTGCAAAAGGATTTGTGCTACTGGCTTGTATATATTTGCTTGACTGCTTTATTTATACAGCCTTTGTTCTTGTGCAGCCTATGTCTTACATGATTTTTACTCTTGCATCCTGATATCCCAGTGTTTCTTTTTCTACCCCCAAGATGATTATCCTTATTGTTTGACTATTTCTCTTTCTTTTTAGAATTTAGGTATTTTTTTCAGAGGCAGTTGTTTGCCTTTAAAAAAAAAAATAATGGCTTAGTGGTTTGATGAGGGAGGGGTTGGATTTAAGAGCACACAAATTACTCATGTTACATTTTTTGTAACATATTTACCTAGCTCAGTTGTGTCATACACATTTTGAATGTGAATTAGTGGTTTTTTTTTAAAGATTTTCCAGGTAAGGAAATTACATGTACATTGGAAAATCAGTTCCAATCTCTATATATGTAATAATATATAATATTATAATATAACATATAATAATATAATATAATAATAATATATAGATTAATATCATAGAATCAGAATCATTAAGGTTAGAAAAGACCTCCAAGATCATCAGGTCCAACCATCCCCCTACCACCACCATCACCCACTAAACCATGTCCCTAAGTACCACATCTAACCTTTCCTTAAACACGCCCAGGGACGGTGACTCCACCGCCTCCCTGGGCAACCCATCCCAATGCTCAACCACTTTTTCTAAGAAGTTTCTCGTAATCGGCACCATCTCCCACAGCAACGTAGACTATTTGTTGAGCCATGTAAGATAGATGAATTGGAGATGAAATGGAGAAGACTGCTTCTTAGATCTGTGGTAAGGATGAGCCAAATGATGCTGGGTGTACTCAGGATCTGCCTCCTTTGCCACAAAGGGGCCTCCTGTGATGCCAGCTGCCACCTACTGTGATGTCACCTGAGTGGTGACCTCTGGCCCCCACCCTATAAAAAGGTCTGCCCCGTGTCTGGCAACATCTTGCCAAGCTTCTCGCTCCTGCAGCTCAAGGCAACTTGGAGTTTTTGTGGACCAGCAGGGTATGGGTTGACATTAACAAAATGCTGGCAAGTTAGGACAGATAGCCACCACCAGTGTTGGAGCAAAGTGTCAGAGTTCAGCCTGAGAAAAATGTCCAGGTCAAAGGCAGACACTCCCCAACCAAGTTGGTACAGGCCACCATGGTGAGGGTGAGGCTAATGTCCAGCCCAGGAACAAGCACCCATGAAGAAAATGGGGGCAGACCATCAAGGCACATCCTGAGGAGGACGATGTTCAGTAAGGGATGGACTGGGGGAATGACTGTGCGTTTACCACAGGTGGGAAGTGGGTGTACAGTAAGTAGTGCAGCTGGCCCCCGCTTGCCTTTCACTTTCCACCAATAAAAGACCTGTTATGTTTTAAACTGTCTTTTTCATCGCATATCCTGAAGTCCTATCCATATGTTAATTGATGCTTGTTTACATTCTAAGACTATTGAAGTCTTCTGCTAGTGCAGGGAAGATCAACTCATGTAGATTAAAAGAGTGCTGAGAACTGGATTTGCTTGAATAGTCTTTTCCTAATTCTTTCTTCTATTGTGAAAGCAGAGAAAGAACACTATCTAGATTATAAACATAGTATAATTTGATACCCTATAATTATGGCTATTATATAATGGTAATATATTGTCTTGCTTGATCCCATTGATCCAAAACTGAATATATGATGCTAAAGATATTTTGTTGCCAGGTCTGGATGTATACAATACTTCCCTGTTGGGATTTTTTGTAACTAGTATGCCAGTAGCACTTAGCATCTAAGGTATCTTTTTATATCTCCAAGGCTAAGCAATACAGAGATGTGATAACATCAGGGAAAATTTAAAATGTTCCTGTAAGACTGTGTTAGTTGCTTATGTTCTTTGTATCAAGTCAGTGTGTTTGGCAAAGTCTGCAGATAATGATCTTGGACACTGCAGCATTTGAGACACCCACTCAAAGACAATAGGTTAAACCTGTGTGTGGAAAGCATTCTATTGTTGCAGGGTTTTTTGTTGCTCTTTTTTTTTTTTTTTTTTTTTTAATTAGATTGATTTAACCAGTATTCAGATAGACATATTATTGATTTGTTGATTCTTTTCCTTACATCTGAATATGGTCATGTAAGATTTTTTGATAATTCAGTATTCATTTATCTGTTTGAATCAAATGTGAAGAGCAGTATTAGTATTGTGCCATCCTGAAAGCTAAAAACTAATCCCAACTCGTACAGGCTGCAAAAGTTTTGGATTCTGCTTGTTACACTAGAAGCTAAACTTAGACTATATTAATCAAAATATGCAGTAAATCTTTCTGGTATGTCTAACAAATTCTTGATTTATCATATTGAAATTGAAGAATGGAAAACACAGAAAATAAGTACAAAGACCCCTCAATTCTTCTTATCCAGTGACTAGTGCAATTTCCTGAATGCTTCTCAATAACTATGTATTCAAAAAATCATATTAAGTTGCAGATTGCATTTCATATTTTATTAGGAAGGTAGCTGAGAAGAAGTATTTTTGACATTTATAATATTAGGCTTCTTATTGATTGTGAACATGTGTATTAGAAACAGTCATCTTTTTTGCCTCGTTACAGCTATATTCAGTAATACTTTTACAAGGCTTCTTTCTTTCATTGGAGTTGCCTTGAAGTTAGAATTTCATGTGTGAATGTATATATACATGTGTATTTTATATCATGTAATGCAAATAGCATGAAAATATTAACTATTGATACTAATGTAATGTTACCAGATTGGTATTAATACTATATTGTTATTAACAATTCTAAAAGGTTCACTAAAAGACATAAGAAAATAATTTCAAACCAGAAACCCAAAAAATCCGTTCATTGTGTTAAGTGTATGGATCAGAAAGTATTGCTGGTAACAAGATCTTTTCTCAGGGATTTTCTTACACATCACATTAAAGGAGACACTTAAAGTTGTATATAAATTGATACATGTTCACATGGCTGTGATTTCCAGACAGAAGTGCAAAAATCTCATTAGTACCAACAATTCTATAGGAAAAAAATGCATTTGCATTCCACATATATGTATAATAAAGTACAGTGTAAACAGATTATTATAAGCAAGAGTGAAGATGCAGTTCTGTCTCATTAGATAATGCTAGATGCCAAGCTCATTGTACTCATTACAGGGCTACAGAGCACACCAACTACTGATTCCGTAGCTACACGGCAGATGTAGCAGAAAAGTAGTCAGTGAACTTTAAGAAGTAGACAGCCCCAGGCCGTCTGTGCAGAAGGCCTTGGCTAGGACTCGCCATGCTGAATCCAAACATTAAAAACAATGGGTTTGCATTCCAAAACTCTGGGCAGAGTCAGGATGCCGAGCCAAATAGATTATCTCTATTTCTTCCTTGCATGAGAGTCCTGATATGCAAGGGTTTAACCAAGATCTCTGGAAGTTCTTTTATGCAGCAAATAAACAAGCATACCTCTCTGTTTGTGCATTGGGAAATCAAACTGCTGAAGCTTCTGTGTCTGAAATTAAAGGCATGTGGGAAGAAAAGCAAAAGGAACTTGCAAAGTCTCCTGCTGAACCAGAACGATGATGATTGCCACTGTCTCTCTGCAATCCCCTCAGAATTTGACTTTATGGAAATATTTTTCTCAATGGATTTTAATTGTTTCATGCTTACAGTGCCTGAATGCAGATTTTTGTGTTCTAAATGCTTAAAGCTACCCAGACAGTGTCCTCAATAAATTAAAAGATTGATACAAAGGCAGCACTGAAACTTCCTCCATCTTGTTCTCTTGAGATCAGTTGAAAAAGCCATACAGGGAAGGAAATGTAAACAAACTTTGTATTTGGAGAATTTATTAAGATATTTGAGTTCAGATTTCTGTTTAGTATGGAAGAAACGTGTTTTTTTTTTTTAAACTAATATTTCCTGCAGAGGGAAATAACAGTTCAGGAAATAAATTTAAATAAAATATAAATTAAAAGGGAAATATTACGGTACCATTCATCTCATAAAAGCAACTGGTGGGCACACAGATGAATTGACATACTGTTGTAAAAATACATATATACTGGAAAGAAGGTACGTGTTATGTATTCCTGTGTGACACCAGAAGGCTTTTCTGTTGCAATGCCTGTAGAGGACCTTCTCGAGCTACTTTTCTCCTCTCAATCAACAAGAAAAATATAACCTTCTCTACAGCCAGTTCTGACTGTACTTGGTATTTTTTACTCTGAAGTTGTCTTTGCCTTTAGGATTTTAGGAAATTGGCTTTGACTCCCTTTCAGCCTTGTTCCAGCTGTAAGGTTTGTACCCCATGTCCTAAGGCACATTCTGTTTTCTTTCACTGACTCCAGCGATGCAAGTCGTGTCCAGCAAGACAGGTCTATTAGGGAAAACATGGGCCCAGTGCCGAATGGGGTAGAGGGCCCGACAGCAAATGGCACAGAGAAGACAGAGATACTCACTGCCTTATTACATCAGTCCTTACACACTCAGGAGCGTGGTGGGTAAACCTTGGCTAAGGGCCAAACACTCCCCCAGCTGCTCCCTCACTCCCCCTCCTCAGGAGGACAGGGTGAGAAAGTCAGATGAAAAAGCTCATGGGTTGAGATAAAGACAGGGTGACTGCTAATCCGTTACCATCACGGGCAAAACAGACACTTCTTGGGGAAAATTAATTCAATTTATTGCTAATTAAAATAATTTAGTTGTAAGAAACAAAGCCAAGTTTCTCCCCCCGCAAGCAGTGTCTCCCCCCACCTTTTCCCAGGCCCAGCTGCATTCCCAACTCTTCCTCTGAACCCTGAGGGGCTCAGGGGGTATGGGGGCTGTGGTCAGTCCATAGCAGCTCCTCTCTGCCTCACACTTTTCCTCTGCTCCTTTGTGGGTCCTGTCCAGGGGGTGCTGTCCTTCAGGATAAGCCTGATCCAGCATGGGCTCTCCACAGGCCACAACTCTGCTAGGAAATGCACACCTACCCCGGCATGGAGACCACAGACTGCAGGAGAATGTCTGCTCCAGCACCACAGAGCATCTCCTTCCCCTCATTCTTTGGCCGTGGTTTTACACTTCTATTTCTCCCTTTCTCTCTCTGTTTTTTGTTCCCCGCCACACACACTCCTGCTCTGCCTGTGTGGTGTTTTCACAGAGGCACCACCAGTTTGGCTGCTGGGCTTAGCAGCATCCTGCGGTGGGTCCTTTGTGCTGCCAACTGGATCTGGCTGTGTTAGCACAGGGCAGCCCCCGGCCTCTCCTCACAGAGGCCACCCCTGCAGCTCCCCCCTGCCAACACCTTGACACCAACATCTGATACAAGGAGACAATTTTATCAGAAGAAAGATGTTGTTTTGGCCAAGAGTGCAAAGATTTGATTCTGTTTCCACGGTGATTATTCCCTTATTTTGAAGGGATGAGGCTGTTTTGAACTCACATGCAAGTTGTTTTCATGAATTTCTTAAGTTCAAATCCAGGTGAACATTTCTCTTTGAACATATTGGCAAGGCTGCAAGAAGATCGCTTTTTGTCTTTCAGCTGTGAGGGCATTTATTTTCCCATAGCTGCCAGGCTAACCTGCTGTTAACACCTTCAGTTTGTGGTTGATGTTGCCACTTAATTAGTCCACAGCTCCTGCATATTCAACAGGATCCTGGCAACAGCTTCTGCCCATTTTTGTTGGCAAGACATCTCCTTGATACCTTAGCTTGATGTGTGGACTGATGCTGGATTTGTCCTGAGAGAAAATTATGTCTGTGTGATGCTTTCATCCTTTGACAGCCCTGCTTCTCTTAGTAACATTAACCATTTGTATCTCCTTCCTACTCAGTGTGCAAAATTAAGGGTGGTTGCAGACGTATGGGATGACTTATCTTCTGCTGAGCATATTCAGCCCTTCTTTCCCAATAGCACATAACTACTTTTCGGGTACTTTGTCCAGTATTTCACCCTGTTTCCCTGTTGTTCATAGTCCAGTCTGGAAGCTACTTTTTGAAAAGTAATCGCTGTCTTGGAAGCAGCAGCACACAGTATTACGGGGTGGAGAGCACAAGGAATCTACTACTCAGAGTTTGTGGTGTTTAATAGAAATATGCCTTCGCTTTGACATCTTGGAACTCTATGCAATTCATAATGCATGTACCTTGGAGAATTGCAGGCGTAGTTTTGCCACCACATGATATGCAAACAATGAAAAGTAATAATTTCCTTTGTCTGGAAGCAATGGAGCTCAGCAGATGGCATCATCTGTGAAGATGACATTTCAGTAATTCATCTGTGTGGCTCTTTGAGATCCCTTTTGGACAATTTCAGTAGGTCTGGTTGATGATAAGTGAGAAGTAAGGCTTGAGCTGTTAGTAGACAACTTCCATGAGCCCTTAGAGGATGTGCTTGGTATCAGTCCCCTCCAGCAAAGCTTAAAGCTTAAAGAAATTGTACTGAAGTGACTTTACATATGTAACAGTGCTCTGCGGTGTTTGCAGCCCAGACATCTGTTGTCTGAGCACTTTGAGTTCCTTCCAGACACTCACTGAACAATATACTGTTCCCAAGCAGTCTTCAAAAGCTGGGGAGGATAGGCTGTAATCACTCATTGCATGAAAGTACTCTCAGATCTTCCAAAAGAAGCTTGATGGCAGAGTATCTACTTGAACTGAAAATGTATGGAAGGATACTTTCCTGAAAAAAAAGAAAGGTTTCACAACGAAAATTCAGATGCAGTCCAAAAGTGTGTTTGTGTGGCTCCTCACCGTGGCTTCCTCCTCCCTTTCAGTCTCCTTCTAAATGCAGAATTATATCTAGGAGACTTGAATGGTGGTTATTACACTCTCTATAAACCAGGAAGAATAACTGAGAAGAGCTTGGGAGACCCCTCAGAAAAGGGACGTGTGGAACATGATTACCAGTGGATACCCTTGTCCAGTGGATACCAGTCACTGGGCTGTAATCTTCTTCTGTAGTTCTTACGGGACATAGCCTGATGGTGTAAATCTAAAAAGGGAGCTATATGACAGCAGGTATTACTTCCATGTCGTTGAGATAGGACCTTTTCAGCTTCAGCAGAAACCAGACTACAGCCAATTTGACAAGGCAGGTATATATTTATCAGAAAGCTTATATTATAAGCATTTATTATAATAATAATGCTTATATTGTAAGCATTATAAGCATTATATACCCTGTCAATCAGCAGTTCCTAGGTTAGTTGCCCCCTCTCTCCTTGTGTGTTCGGTGCCTGTAGGTTCTTCTCTGGCAGACTGTTTCTCTGCAATTGGTGGCAACGTGCAGATCTCACCTAGTGTTTCTTTGTGCATTCTATGGAATGCACAGCTAGCTAAAATCAAGAGTTGATCTCCTTTAGCTATCAATTTACGCATCTGTTAACTTGTTTTTTATCATCAAGTGACTAGGCATAACCTGTAACAATCTAACCACAAGACTCAAGCTACATGAAAGAAAGCACATTATGCAAACTTCACATCATATTGTAATAGACAAAAACAATATTCATCTCTTTCTACTTTATGTATGAATTATTTTTCTCCAAGCTTTTTAAAGCAGAGAAGCTTATGCCACTTACATGAAATTCATGGCATACACTTCCCTCCTATTAAAATGTACATCCATGAGTTTCTTTTCAAAAAAAAAGGGATGCTGCTATATCCCACAAAATCCCATTGGAAACTACTTTTACTGATTAAAATTGTGTGTTTTGGATGGTAAGTGGAGCTAATTGTTGCTTTCTCTGACAAAAACAAACTTAGTAACCAAAAGCATGCATGTGGCTAGAAAGGATATAAAGGTAATTTATTTGCTATTCTATAACCATATAGTGTCACCCCAAGCGATAATAAAAATAACATGTATATCTTTTCTCTCACACCTGTGTTTTTACAGTATTCCAGGACAGGCATTTTTGGGTTTTAATTCTCACTTCTGTCATCCTTATCAGTAAAATGATGTTTGTATCCCTTTCATTTTGCTAACAGCTTTAGCAGTAGTTGGTTGTATTTCCAAGCACTGATTCACATTGAACATTACATCACCTGCTCTTGTCACTTGCCTGGGAAACTCTGGATTTGTGTTGATTCCCTGTACTGCCCAGCTTGGAGAGTTCTTCCTAGCAGCCTGTATGCTGCTGTGCTTCAGACTGGCAACCAGAGCAGAGCTGCTAACAACACACTGTGTTTTAGCTATTGCTGGCACACTGTTGAGGCTGCCTCTATTTCTCCCTCAGTTCCTTCCCCAGAGAGTAGGCTGAGGTGGGCAAGATAACCCAGCAGAGCAAGGGGCAGTCATATCAGGTTATATACCTCCCTGGGTCATTAAACTGAGGGAATGTTGAGATACAGGTTTTTCTCATGGAGCAGCCCTGGGCTGCTTGAACACCTTCACAGTTGATAGCTGCCTGATCTGACCCTAAATTGTAGGAAGCTATCTGGGAATGGTATACTGCATGGCTTTCTTTTACCAAGGAACAAATGTCTTTAAATTAAAAAAAAAAAAAAAAAGTCCCAGCTTTTAGTAGAATGGAAGCTAGAACTTCGATCCAATCCCTTTTATAAAAAATAATATAATATAATTAATATAATATAATATAATATAATATAATATAATATAATATAATATAATATAATATAAAAGGTTAACACAATGTCAGACAAAATAGGGGAAGAATGCCTTGGCACAATCCTCCTGCACCAGCCATGTCCTAGGCGGGATTTTAGCCTCTCACTGGCTTTCTGAAGTATAGTTATTTGCATCTTCTTTGATCCTAAGTTTTCCTCTCTGAGCTCGGGTTCTCTGCTGTGTTCTCCTGAGAGGAGTTTCAGTTGCACTACTTTAGTTGCAGTCTCCTAGTCCAATGTTATGCCTATTGCCTTGTGTCGTTCTCTGGATTTTATTTTTATTATTTTTTTAAATCTGAGACCACTCTGTGGCTCCTTATGGAAATAAGTAACATTTTCCCTCTGTATGGGGATAGCCATGCATTGTTCTTAAGGGGGCATAATGCTACTTTAAAATACAAGCAAATATAATGTGCAGTCCATACTCAAGACAATCTAGAAGAACCCTGGAAGTGCTTCTCCAGTGTTAGTAAGACAAAGGTTTTCAGTCACATCTGCAGTATTTGTAACATGTCCCTATCCTCTGTTTTAGTTGATCTCTCTTCTTAATGTTTTTAAATTTTGTATAAAATCCAACTCAGTCTGAGTTTTGGCAAGTTTTAGTTCATCTTTCTGCTTTGTATTTATTACTCCCAGTACCCTCTTTCAGCTGGTGATTGCCAGACCTTTCTGCCACTTTAATTAAGGAAATTTCAAACCTCCCATCTTTATGCTTTCAGTTCTGTAACTGATTCCTTTAATTTGGGGCTTTTTCCTTCCAAATGAGAAAATCTTCATTAAAGATGTAGTTTTGTGTGTCCAGACTCTGTTTAAATTATGGTGATTCCTTCATGTTCCTTCCAGAGTTAATTTTGGTGACTGGAGTTTCTAAAGTGTCCTTGGCATTTCTCAAACTAAAATATAAAGCATCATCATCCTTTCTAGGCTCAGTCTATTTTTGATGAAAAAAGTTATGAAATGTTACAATGAGGAATAGAGAGACTCTATCACTGTCAAAAGCAAGTGGTCTCCAGTTAAGGTAGACTCGCGGTTGTGTGATTTCCAGCAGAACTTGCTTCTCTAATAATGCTAGCAATCTCTCCCCACATTTATTCTCAATCCCAGGATCTTCCATTCTCATTGATCTTCTATGTTCAAGTTTCCATCTTTTCAGTAACAATAAATTGAGTTTGTGTACCTTGGCACTTCTGGCATTTCACGGTGTTGTTTCATTTCTTTTTCCAACAGCAAAGAATGTGGCAGAGGCAATTTTTATAGAAAACTATAGTAAATGAAGGCCATTTCTGATCTCTGGCAAAGAAGCCCTTCAATGCTGTTTGCTTAATAGCTTCACTCTAACCTAAGTATCTGCGTGCACCTACTGGGCATGCAGCAAATAGTCAAGCCTGAAAAATAACCAAATAACAAATTTGCCAAGGCAGCAGGAAGTGCACTCTGCTCTAAAGGTAGAAGCCAGTTAAGCAGTTGTAATAAAAAACAAGAGTCAATATTAAGAGAGGAACATGGTAATCACGTTGTTTGTAAATTTGTGATTTCTGGTGTGCATCATCAAAACAAGAAAGGAACAAAGCAAGTGGCAACTGTTCTACATGAAACCAGTGGAAATGCAACTCATTTTTTGCTTTTTCATCTAAATGCTGTTAGATTTGGAAATTAAAGAATAAAGGAGAAGGAAGTGCTTAATAAAATGGCACTTTGGGAACAGTAGCAAAAAATCATTAATTTCATATTTATGTTAGTATTAATGTTCTACATTTTGAAGGCAAAAAGGAATGAAGATGAGTAGCTGTGTCAGTGTTTGTTGTTTTCTTCTGTGGTTTAAACCTCATTCTTGTTTACTTACCTAGCTTCTACCTACTTTACTGTGCTGGTGTTTAAGTTCTGAGAATTATATATACAACTACTCAAAGCTGCTTTCTCTGTATATAATAGTAAACAGAGAATAAATGTTCCTTGATAGTGTCACTGTCTCATTATACAGATTCTCATACCAGGTTACCAAATGCTGTTTTACAGACTGTTGTTCAGAGGAAAGGCAGAAGAGTACAAAAAAAAGGAGAGGAAAACTTAAAAATAACTTAAAAACTTAAATATATATATATGTTTATAGAATGTACTTCAAAATTAGCATGTTAATTATAAAATTAAATATTAATATAAACCTGAAATATCAGGAATATCCTTTTTTTTTTGCTTCATCCTGAATTGTTTGCTGTTTGTTATCTTGTGTGTACTCAGTTCCTAGAAAACAAAGATACGGTTTTTGTCTTGTAATCAGATAGTAAAAATGGTGAATACTGTTCATCCACGCAAAACTGCTGTCTATCTTCTGGTAGGTTTCTATTGTTGGATAGAAACAGCAGAATATTGTTGAACCTTTTAGTGGCACCAAGTTGGAGGAAGGGGGATGTATGTAATTAAAAGAAATTGCTGGTTAACAGCCTGAATGAGTGCATGACTGTAAGCCTGTGTGCTGTGTCTGTGTTTGCAAGTATGTGCATATTAATATCAGAAAGGAAAGTTTACCCTTTTGGCTTCTGAAACTCTGATAGCTGAATTATCACGTGACATTATGTCATTTTCCTGATCAGTATGTGAAAAGTCTTCTACTAACATGGTGAGGCTGCACCTGGAGTACTGTGTCCAGTCCAGGCTCCCCAGTACAATATACGTACTGGGGAGAGTCCAGCGAAGGGCCACAAAGATGATGAAGGGACTAGAGCGTCTCTTGCATGAGGAAAGGCTGAGGGAGCTGTGACTGCTCAACCTAGAGAAAAGAGCCATGGGGAAATCAGCAATGTCTATAAATGCCTGGAGGCAGGATGTAAAGAGGATGGAGCCAGGTCCTTTTCAGTGGTGCCCAGGGCTGGGACAAGAGGCAATAGGCCCAAACTGAAAGACGGGAGGCTTGTAGCTCTGGAGAAACATCTATTGTCATAAATCTCTAAGGACGGTGACTCTCAAAATGGGAATTCAAGCTGAAACAAATAATTAGGTAACTGAATCCAGCTGCTTACCTCACTCCTTTGCTAAAGGTCTTTGTTTCCTCAGGAGGGATGACAAAATAGGTCATGGGTCCTCTTCTCAGTTGCACCAAATTAAAATGCCGTTAATCTCAATCTCTGTTAGTATTATGAATTGCAGATATATTTCTTGTTCTGTTGGATTTGCCACAGGGGCAGTAACATCTACCTGAAAGACAGTGCAGACAACAGTAGGTAGTAACCTGTCAGTTCTCTCATCAAAAATTGATAAAGGTTCTGAATTTTTACTCATTGGTAGAGTTCGTTGTTTCTGGAACACAAATGAAAAAAAAAAAAAAAGTATCTCATTTTGCTATAGAAGGAAAATTAAATGTTTTGGAAGTGTATGCATTCATAACCTTCTTCAGACATGATAGTTAACATTATGTGATCTATCCACTGCAGGTATGTACTCCTGTGGTCACATACATACATGTCACTAACATCTTGGTGACCTTGGAATTTACACGTACTCCCAAACACCATGTCAGGCAGCTCTCCCTGTTACTGTGTTCCTAGCACTGCAGACCACCTTACTAGCAGTTCTCTGTGTCATTCCATAGCTTGTATATGCCACACTGTTAGCCTCTGAAGACATTTTGGGAAGTGAGGGCATTTGTTGAAAGACGTAGTGTCCCAGCTGAGATACTCCTTTCATCTCATGATGTGGGGAATGCTGCATCAGTACTTGATTACCTTAAAAGAGGCTGAGCTATAAAAATAAAACTGTATTTACAATTAAAAAAGAATAAAAATCTGACAATCTAGTTGCAAATGTACCAGTATGATATAAGAAGGTACAAAGTCCTAAAAACGTATAAATAGATTTTCTCATATCCCCCTTCTTCAGCTGAGATTCTTTGGCTTTCTTAGAACTCTGACAAAATGGATCCCTTCTGAATACCATATTCCTCAGGTTGCATTCACTAAAGGAAAGTCTATTTTATTGCAACATTTTATCTTTTATAGTCATTTTTCTTTCTGAAGACCTCCAGGTGTTCCAGATAAATATAATAATTCTCCCTGAAGCATATGTATTTCATCCTTATGCACAGAATAGTCTGATCGTCATAGGAATATTAATTCCTTTGATATTCATTTGTCTTTGTTTTAGATAAGGTGATTTCTCTTCTAGTTCAAAGAGAAGATATACAACTCTGTTTCAGCTTCTCCCTCTTTTGTGACAGTGTGAAGTGTTTCACACTGAATCTTATTATAGGTGTCCATTGCCACTTAAAAATAGGTGCAAAAATCTTAGGTCAAATGATTGTAGGTTTGAGCTATTAATTATTGATATGAGAAGAAACAAAACTACAGAAATTAACTGACTTGGACTGAAAACTAGTTCATGGTAATCTTTCTCTGATGTGTTGTAAGACTATATTGTATTAGCTTAGCAAAGTGCTCAATAAATTTAACTTCATTATCACTCTGAAAAAGGGAAGTGCTCTATTTTACAATGAGATAAGTTGATATCTGCAGTTAGTTGATAGTCTGTACTAGATAAGAACATCAGCCTGTTCTCTAGATTTCACTCCACATCCTCTAATTGTCTCAGGGCAGTACATTTTTCAGGATGTTCATGGAGAAGGCACTGCATCCCATTAATGAGAGTGAACTAAGTAGTAAAATCCAGTAGTTCAACTTAACTGAGAACTGCAGTAGCAAACAAAATAAGTAAATCATGCAGTATACTTATAACCAGAAACACTGCAATTGTTTATGAAAAGGCAAGGCATTACGAGCTATAACACTTAGGGATGTCCATCCTTACTTCAAAATTTTCGTATCACTTCTGCAATGCAACATTGCACTTGCTTAACTGCAAGGCAAGAGGAATTTTAAAAGAGGGATCTTGACCAGGGATAAACTTCTGTAAGAACGGTAAGGGAGCTTCTCAGTACCCTTAAATCTTTCAGACTTAGTGATTTTAAAGCTCTTATTTAATCCGTGTGGCTTAGTGAACCATTCTCAGCCAGAGCAAAACGGCAGAGGCATGAGGAACTCATGGTGTAACACTACAGCATGATTTTCCCACTGCCAGTGCCTTTAGACTTGGAAGCAGTGCAGGAGGAGCGTGAATGCCAGCTACGTGGGCGGCTGGCTCTGCTGGAGTCTGGGACCAGGCATTTGACCAGCCAAGCTCCCAGTGCAAAGCACAACAACCCAGGAGGTGCTGTACCCACACTGGGCAGCTCAAAGATTAGGTGTGAGATTGCAGGCTCAGTGCAGGGGACTGGAAGAATTCATACAAGAGAGCTACCAGGGTAGCAAGTTTTGCAACCCCTGTAATTTGAGTTGCTGGAAAACATGAGAAATGAGGAGCAGAGCTACAGAGTTGTGCTGCTTTAGGCAGTTTGGGGATTCTTTTCCCCCCTCTTCTGTCTGTTTTGTTATGCTTCACCATTCTTGTTTCATGAAAGTTTTGTGATAGTGTTTCAATATCCGTGACAGATATGATAAACACAGAGTCAGGATATGACCAATAAATTCTTCAAAAAATTCAGTAGAAGCAGTTGCATGAAAAAATAATCTTGATTTAACTTCTTCAAGCCTTTTTTAGTATACTGAATTAAAATGATTTCTACATGTTTAGCTCAATACCAATTTCAGATTAAAATCATCTTTTATATTAACATTTCAATTTTTAAAAACTTGGTATTATACTTCAGTTTCTGCTTAGGGTTTAATTTCATGACCAGTACTGTTCAAGATGTAAGAGACTTCAGTTCCTTTGTGTTTTATCCGCTTTCTTTTATTTATGGTGGCATGTAGACAATTTTACCAGTATACCTTCCCATTTTTCTTTCCAACTTTAGCACTTAACAAGTACTAGTACAGAAGCTGAAGCAATATTCCTTCTCCTCTATTTTAGGTGTTTTCTTTTATTACTTTTGTTTTCTGAATGAATACCACTTCATATCTTCCTTCACATTTTGAGGTGTCATTAAAGTCTAATAACATTTGTTTTATACTACATTATCTAACAAAAAAAATGCATGTGCATTAAAATTGGAGCTGACTAGGAAAAGTATATAAAAATATAAATAGAATGTAAAATATAAATGTAAATATATATAATTCTAAATGTAAATAAAATGCAGTAACAAACAAAATAAATATGTTGAGGGGGGGAAAAAATAATTCCCCTGTCTCCTTCAGCAACATTTTTCAAAGGAAGGCCTATTTATCTCTAGCTAGTGTCTGTACAAATTAGCCAGAGTCCCGTTGTCCATTTTGCTTGAACAACCACAGTTAAAATGTGCAAGGTTTAATTTTTATGCCTGTGGCTTAGTAATTGATGCTAAAACAGTTTAAATCAGCAAGAATGAAAGTGTTAACTTTTTTTAGTCAAGATGGTGTTTGTTTGGCTAATGTTGATTTTTAACAAACTGGAAAATTTGGTGGGTTGAAGAGACTTGAAAAAATATATATCCTACCTGTAGCATATTGTTTGGATGGCAGGAAAATTTCAGTACTTACTAAGTGGCATACAAGGCAGCATAAGGTCCTGTTGGATTAAGCAAATTCTGTTTGCTTTCATGATTAGAAGATGCTAATTGGGTAGTGTGTGTAGTTTTATTTTGTACTGTATTGAATTCAATATTCAAAACTCGGGAACACGGACCATAAAATGACATTTCCTAAGAACGACTTTCTTCTTTCTCTCTCTCTCTTTCTCTCTCTCTCTCTTTCTTTCTCTCTCTCTCTCTCTCTCTCTCTCTTTCTTTCTTTCTCTCTCTCTCTCTCTCTCTCTCTATTTTTCTCTCTTTCTCTCTTTCTCTCTTCCTGCCTCCCTCCCTCCCTTCCTCCCTTCCTTTCCAGCTCTGGTGTCAGTACTACAGTTCAGATGCAGTAGGTTTAGAGCAGGTTAAAACTGAAGTCGAATTTGTTGCTGTTTGGCCAATCTGCAGAGTTCCAAGCTGGGGGCAGAACTTGCTTTATTTCATGGTTCAGTATTGACCATTTCATATGCAAGATCCAAAAGTAGAGTAGACAAACTGTTAACTCAGGGTTGATTTTATATATTAATTTCCAAACTGTGTTAGTAAATATAAATATAAATAAAAATGCTAATAAGGGTATTAAAAAATGTGTACCTGGGCCATTTTGTGTATTTTTTAAATATTACAATTTGACAAGTCTCACAGACTTTTGCAGAAAGCTCTACAGACAAGAACCCAAAGCCCAAGGTATTTCATAGGAATCAAAAAGATGTGAAAGTTTACTGAACAATGTATTCTGGTGAGATACATTCTCACTATCTATAGTGAGAAATTTTGAGATCTATAAAATTTATCCTGAGGCAAGTCAAACCAGGAAAGATTGTGATGTGCTTTGTTTTGCATTAATTATATTTTTGTAATAAAAAGCTCTGATCATAGGCCAACACCTCATTACGCTATTTACGAATCTGTAGCAAAATGACAGGATGCCAGCTCATTTCACTTAGGAACTCAATTCTAGGCTAATTCTACCTAACAGCAGCTCTAATTCGAGCTAGGCAGTAAGGGATGTTAATAAATGGTTTGGCATATATGTGTGAACTTTTCCTACCAGGTAAGTATCTGTACTCATTTTTGTCAAGTATAAAGGGCATTTAAAGAGCATGGTTACTATATGTCAAACATATCTGCATAGTTTCTGAATAGTGAATTGTATTAAATTAAATTTCTGATGTTGCTATGACCCTGACATTTTCAGGCAATTTAAGTATTACAGTTTGTCAGTATATTAATGTATTTTTATAAATGGAAGAAAGTCCACATACATGTGAAGTCCACATTTTAATACTCTTTTCTGCTAAAAACACCTAGTACCTATTCTCAAAAATAGCAGAATAAAGCGTGGTCACATTTTATTTATTTGTAACAATAGCCCTTATTCCTAAATTTGTCCAGAAAGACATTAGCTTTTTGTGTAGATAGCATATTTGTATAGATGGCACTCCAAAGGCAAGTGATTGTTTGAGCAGGGTGTTTATGATGTAGTTATGATTACAGAATCAAGAAGAAGCTTCAAAGTATTTTGATATTACTTTAGAGAAATCCATTACATTCAAAATACACAAATATCAAGGTAAGAGAAATGGGTAGGAGCTGTCTGAATGTTTGTTTTGGGGAGAAGGAAATCATGTTATTAAAATATTCACTGATAATGGTGCTTGGGGGAATGTGCAGATAAATGTTTATTCCCAAGCCAAGCTATTAATTTTCTGTTCAGTGTGCAAAATGGATCATAGGTTGCCATAGTGAATTTTCCCCATACTAACCTGATACTCGGAGTCTTGAATGAGCTTAGCAAGGAACAGGAGCTGCCATAAATGTGAAGGCTGTATTGTGTCTGACCTTTCCTTTTATTGGTTTCTTTTGTTTCCTCTGTGTTGTTTTTTTGTTTGTTTGTTTGTTTGTTTTTTTCTTTTGCTTTCTTTATGTTTTGTTTGTTTGCTTGTTTGTTTTTATAATCTAAAGAATAAGGATTTTTGTCAAAAAACTTAGATGGTGTGACTGGAACAATCGTGATTATGCTTTTGTGAAACTTCATAAAAATTTAGGAGAGAGAAGAAGAGTTCTAAAAAGAGCTCTTTATGCAGCCAATATTCAAACATTGTTCAATTTTTCAGTTTTGTTTTAGGCAATGTTATGGGTCCCATGTCGTTTTCCTTCCAGAAGTGTGTAACTTTATGTCTTTGCTCATACTAAATTCTCAACAGTTCCTGCATCCCATTAATTTGAAAGTGTTTTTTATTTACTGTTTATAAAAGGAAAAAAAGAATAACAAGCATCTCTTACAAAAAGTAGAAAGTGAAATGTAATAGGACAATACACAGCCAAAGATCACCCACTATTACTTGTCATGGTGGTGGCTGCAAAAGCAAACTGCCAAGCATAATGCTTGGCAGTCCATCACACTTATTTCCTTGCCAAAGTGACTGGCAAAGGAAGGAGAGAGATTGTCCATAATCCATATCAATAGTCTGTGTCAGCTAAATCAAATCAAATAATGCTGTTCTTTTAATATCTGAAGCACATCTGTGAGGAGAGGAATGTCCACATCCAGTCCCTGTGTGGGGCTGTTCTCTCCTTTGGTAACCTCAGTGCTGTGCTCTAACATTTTAGGCTGCACCTTAACGTACTGTGTTCAGTTTTGGGTCCCTCAGTACAAGAAGAACATCAAGGCCCAGGAGGATGTCCAGAGAAGGGCTACAAAGCTGGTGAAGGGCCTGGAACACAAGTCCTGTGAGGAGTGGCTGAGGGAATTGGGGTTGTTTTTTTTTTCTGGAGAACAGGAGGCTCAGGCGAGACCTTATTGCTCTCTACAGCTGCCTGAAAGGAAGATGTGGGGAGCTGGGGGTCAGCCCCTTCTCACAGGTAACTAGTGATAGGACTAGAGGGAATGGCCTCGAGTTGTGCCAGGGGAGGTTTAGGTTGGAAAAGAGGAGACATTTCTTCTCAGAAAGAGCAGTCAGGCACTGGAACAGGTTGCCCATGGAGGTGGTGAAGTCTCTGTCCCTGGGGGTGTTCAAGGAAAGGTTGGACATGGTGCTTAGGGACATGGTTTAGTGGGTGATAATTGGTAGGGGTATGGTTGGGCCGGATGATATTGGAAGTCTTTTCCAACCCTAATGATTCTGTAAAAATTGAGCTGCATGGAGAGTCTGTGCTCCCCGCTACAGCCCCCGAGTTCAGCTGTGGTCAGATCCCACCTTAAAGCCTTGCCTAACTTCACGCCTGGTCAGTGTGTTAATGTCTGTCTTGTGAAGCCATACATAGCACCCCTTAAACCTTTGCTGCTACAGAAGTAAGCAGCTAGCTCTTAAGGAACTTGTTTGAGCCTGTGCTGTGCAATGGAAAGGCCGCTCGTTTTGTTCCTTGTGTGCTGCCTGGCACAAAGTGTTACTTTTCACAGTGCCTGACCAGTGCAGGGGAAAGTTGCTTGCCTTGCTCCAGCCATGTTATCCTTACACAGTGCATCCCTCTTCGGGGAGGGAGAGCCCTGCCCTTCCCCGAGAGCTCCTGCTGGGAGCAGCTTTGGGAAGCAGCAGGCAGGAAGCCCATGGGAGGGACAGAGGCTGGGGCAAACCTGAGGGGAACCTGAAGTTCACCTGAAGGGTGGAGGTTACTCTCAGCCATCATGTAGAAGTGACAGCAAAAAGGGAATTTTCCTTCGGGCCCAGAAGCAGCCGTGTGTGTCTTGAACACAGAGCACTGGTGGATTCACTCAGATTGTTCAAAAGCAAGACTAGGGGAAAGGACCATCCATGCAAGGACAGAGTGGGGAGGGGAGATTTATGTATTTAATATACCTTACCCAGTATGTCACAGATCTACTGAAGTGATTGCCATGTTCTAATTTAGTATTATGTGTTCTAGTAAAACCTGGTCTTAAAACCAGTCTTTTAAAAATCTGTTTTTCTATATGAAGAAAAGGTCAGGCCTCAAGACTCTGGAGAAAGCAAGAAGCCATCACAATATGAAACATGTTTTATTGACTGGTAAGGAACAAGGCAAATGTTCAGGCTAGAGGCCATCATTTATTTTTTTTTATGACCTCTAATAATAAAAAAAAAGAGGGAAGATTCTCTCGGAAAAATCTCTTTCCATGAACTTAACTAATTTTTAACCCCATTTAGACCTACAGCACTCACAACATCCTATGGCGGAGTTCCACAGTTTAATTTTGAGTTTTGTGAAAAGTACACCCTCTAGCTTGCTTTCATCATGGCACTGATTTATGTAATTTCTTGTCCTTTTGATCCTGTACTGTAAGAAACTGTGAAAGCTCTTCTTTATTCATCTGCACACTACCCTGTTCTAACTCTCCTTGATGGTGGGTTTTCCTGTGTAAAGATTCCTGATCTATATAGTCAACTTTCTGTTCAGAAACTCACACATACTGTGATCCTTATGGTTTTTGCATATTGTGAAATTCTGCTAGATCTCTTCTCAGGATTTTGTTTTTGCTATCCTGAGTAACTTAGCAAACGCTGAGCCACTTGTGAATAAGCTGAAGAGCACAGACCCTAATACAGATTGCTTGGAGACTTTCCAGGACCTCTCCATACTGAGAAAGTTCACTATTTATTCCCAATTCTTGCTGCTTCTATTTTAACCGTTCTCTTAGTTTATTGAAGGCTTTCCTTGCTATCCCAGGGTGACTGAGTTACCTTAGACTCCTTTAGCATAGAAACTTGTTAAAAGCCTTTTGGAAATCAAAGACTATGTGCCAAGGCATCCTTTTCCCAATGTTCAGTGTTCCTCTTGAGAGTTACAATTTTCTTTTTCAGAAACCAGCTAGGCTATTTCTCAGTAAATTATGTTCCTGTATGTACCTACTGATGCTGTTCTTTGATGTGTGCTTAAATGGTTTGTATGGAATGGAACAGGGACTTACTGGCCTGTAGTTTCTTCTTGCATTCCCCAGCTTGGTCCCCCTTTCCCAAATCATACAAAGCAAAGAACAACCAACCAACCAGCCAAGCAGCAAACCAAACAAAAAGAAACCCAACAACCAACTAAACAAAAATCCCCAAAATTCACATCTTCCATTCCTGTGGTTTGGATGCTATTTGAAGTGATGACCATAGTAATTTTGCTGACCACATGTTCAGCAATTCCCATTACAACTTTTGGTCAAACGCTGTTTGGTGTTTCTTCTTTGCTACTGTTCGCTTTGTTAATTTTTAATTTTAAGTCTGTTTCTAGCGATGTTTCAAATTGAAACAGATCTCCCACTAAAAAGAGTTTCTGGCATGGGAACTTACCAGAGATCCTCTATGTTAATTTTTTATTTGGAGAGCTCATTTATATTTCCTTTTAGAACCCTATCTCTTTGAATACTCCCTTTATACTTTGATGGTGTATTAGTCCTACCTTTCTGGCAGGCTTCCCATTCCTGCTGGGTTTTAAAAAGCATTTAGTGCTCATCATTATGCTTTTAGAAAGTTGTTACTAAAGATCTTTTATTTTTCTTTATCTGGCCTGCTTTATTGGGTTTTCACTACCAACATTTGTATTATTTTCTATTTTCCTTTGTTTGGACTTCAACTTCTAAAGGATATCTTCTTAGCCATTATAAATATTTTTTAGCTTGCTATTTAAACACCTCAGATTTGTGGGGCTCCAGAGTCTTTTACCTTCTTCTTATTGTTTTTGTTTGTTTGTTTGTTTGTTTTTTGTGTGTGTTTTTTTTAAGTCTCTGATAGCTTGTGTAAAGTATTCATATGCATGGGCTTTGCCCTTTTGGATGTTCATTTGAATGTGCTTTAAGAAAATCCCTTTATTTTTATATAGTGCACTTGTATGAAATTATTACCTCAGTGACTTCTTTTACATCTGTAGGTATCTAAACCTGACTTTAGGAACGAGTCCTCTGCAGTGCTAAGGAACAAGCCAAGACTTGCTTCTTATCATTTCTTATCTCACTTAGGTGGCTCAGGTCATGCCCTCTTCCACTGTTACAGTATTTTCATCTTGAGTAGTCTCTCAGGTCCCTATCAGAATGTGGCAATGTCTTTCATCATCATGGACAGTCCTAGCAGTACTTTTTTTCCTGTTTTGGTATAAAATGTAAATCCACAGACATGAAATTTATTACAAACCTATGGACTCTTACCTGTTGTATGGCCCCAGAAGCAAGTAAACGTGACCTGGTATGACTAGGAAACAGTCCCAGTAGCGTGGCCCAGTCCATAAACTCTCAGTAGCAACATTTGGGGTGGATTGCTTAAGCATTATAACATCTGTCAGCACACTGTGTCAGTGTTACTTGTTTAGGTGGCTAGATATGCATACCAATTTATCGTGTGGGGTATTTTCAGTGCCCCTAGTGTGATTCCCATTCTTACTAGGTCCTTAGGCAGCTTTGAATCATGATTAATGGTACTAGATATCTTTTGAGCAGGGAAGTAGTAAACTTAAAAGTAGATTTTTCAAAGCTTCCTTGTTTGCTATTCCCTATGTCCTGTGTTCATCTATAAAAAATAAGCACCTGATTAAAATTAGACAAGTCCACATTTTGCTGAGGTCTCACGGTGCCTATGGTGCTGTCTGTATGTCCAAAATTCTATGAGTATATTTTAAAAAGTCAGTTCTGCTTATTTTGCTGTCACTTCTTTTCACATTGAGTGTTATTTGATAGAATTTCATTATGAGGAAAAAAAAAAAGGAGACCAGGAGGGTTCTTCAGCAGTAGGCTTAAAGTATATTAAAAATCTTTCACAGCAACATAATGCTTTTGAAAACTGATTACAAAGACAACAAGCATAAGAGCTGTGTGCATTTTTCTCTTTTGTAGATACCTGGACCTGTCTACAATTTCACTGGCTGTATACAAGTCATAGAAATCAATAATGTGGGACCTTTCAACATCTCTAATGCTGTGAGAAGAAATAATATTGACAATTGCAGGTAAACTACCCTCTGTGCCTATTCAAGTCAGAAGAAACTGTGTTGATTTTGCTTTCTTCCTTAAGTGGTGTGACCATTCTAGATAATTTCTACAATGATCAGAGAAAAAAAAATATTATATAGATGGATATTGTGCTTTCTTGCTTGCTTCTTAACCCTTTTCATTATGGAAGATGCTTTTTCAGAATAATTCAATTAAACTTGACAGCTTATTTAGAGTGAGCTTTCACCCGCTGGCTGCTGAAACATAAGACCAATGAGATCTGCTTTGTCCAATCTGTGTCTGTAACATCTACAGGGATCTGGGCAGGAAGGAGAAGGTTTCTAAGCAAATTCAATTTAGTTCCTTTTTAAACTTGAGTAATTTAGAATACTATATTATCTGTTATATTATAATCTATAGAATTATAAGCCAAGATGTATTGCAGTTTGTATTGATTTTGATACTTTTCTTCATGTTTAGTCAATTGGAGTAGAATATGGCTGATGCTGTAGAGCATCAATAAAAAAGATTTCTTTATTTGAATCAGAACTCAGTGACCAGAACCAGAACTTGCTGGGGGTCACCCAGCTGGAAAGCAGCTCTGCAGAAAAGGACGTAGGAGTCCTGGCAGACACCAAGCTGAACATGAGTCAGCAGTGTGCCCTTGCCACTAGGAAGGTTAATGGTATTCTTGGCTGCATTAGGCAAGGTATTGCCAGCATGCCGGGAGAAGTGATCCTTCCCCTCTACTCAGCATTGGTGAGGCTGCACCTGGAGTGCTGTGTCCAGTTTGGGGCCTTGCAGTGCAAGAGAGACATGGGCATACTGGGAAGAGTCCACTGTAGGGCCACACAGATGCTGAAGGCACTATGAGGAAAGGCTGAGCAAGCTGGGGCTGTTCAGGCTGGAGAAGAGGAGGCTAAGAGAGGATCTTACCCATGTCTGTAAATATCTGAAGGGAGAATGCAAAGAAGACTGAGCCAGGATCTGTTCAGTGGTGCCCTGTGCCAGGACAAGAGGCAACAGGCACAAACTGGAACACAGGAGGTGCCATCTGAACATCAGGAAACCCTTCTGTACTGTGTGGGTGACTGAGCGCTGGCACAGGTTGCCCAGAGAAATTGTGGAGTCTCCTCCTTGGAGGTATTCAAAAGCTGTCTGGGCACAATGCTGGTTAATGTGCTCCAGGGGACCCTGCCTGAGCAGGGAGGTGGGACCAGATGATCTCCAGAGGTCCCTTCCAACCTCAACCATTCTGTGATCCTCTGACTGCAGTCTAGGGCCTGTTTCTTGCAAATACTTGCTGTGAATATATAACAAATTAGGTGAGTAAAAAAAATCATAGTTTGTAGATGAAGTTTGAAAATAGTTTTATGCATAAAAGGATGCTGGAAAGGAAGCTGGGCCTACTGAGTCACCTATCCTGGACAATGTGTTTCTTTTCCCTCCCTGCTTGTTCCAGAATGCTGCAGATGAGCCTAACAGTGTCCAGCCCCATGCAGCCCACACAGAGCTGGTTCCATCCTGGTCTGAATTGCAGCTCTTCCAGTCTGTGAACACCTGGGAAGATGAATTCATAGCCTGAATTTCCCTGCGTGGTGTGGTTGTCCCATAGGAGCAGACTGCAGGGAAGCCTGGCAAGCATACTCCTGTCTAATTCTCTGCCCTGTGACAAATGGATTTTGTATCTGCCCACATATGGCAGCTTGCATTGTCCCTTGCTCTTCACTTTAGGTATACACAGTGTGCATCCTGACTGCCACCAATCTTAACACATAAATTCTGCTTCCCAGAAGGTGTCCAGAAAGCCCTGCTACCATTCTCTTTTTGCAGGATGGGCCTCCTGGGAAGAGATGTTTTTCTTGAGAAGGAAGGGGAAAGTGCTTGAAGAAAGTTACTTAAATAGGGCAATACTTGTTGCAAATATGAGAAACTGGTGAATGCTACAAATCCTGGTGTAGTTACACAGGATTTGCAGAATTCATATGGTTCTGTTGATGCAATATTGCTACACTTGGAGCTGCCTGGCAGTAACAGAGTACTCTATAATGTGACAGACAAAGCACTCCAATTTCCTCGGGTAATAACATCCCTGTATTTGTCTTCCAGTGGCACTGAGTGTTTCTGTTCTTGCTGTAGTCATTTTTCTTTCATTGATCTTCTATCTATCATTGCCCATTTTTAGATTTTTACTCATTTTGAATGCCCCTGCTTTTGCAAACTTAGCCACACTCTCATCCATTTAACCTACTGGAGTTTTTACTTCTTGGTGCCCCCGCAGCACGGACTGCTTCATTATTGTGGTGTAGAAGGTCAGCCAAAGGGAGACATGCAGAAACTTCCTAAAGTGGATGGGCTTGTGAGTAAATTTTAAGCTTATGAATTTTTAATAGGTTTGAAATTTACTTAAATGTTCTGCCATTTTTTTTTAACTAGATCTATTTGAATTTTAAAATACCAAAAGGTTGAGCTAATATGTGCACAGAATATTGAGAGCTTTCAAAAACAACTTTTAGATACAGTTCATTAACCTTTTCAAAACTATTGGCATCACTACTTCAGCAGTGTTGATGCTTTTCATAGGATATTATATACTTTATTGTTTATCTCAGGAGATTAATGCAATTTACATTACTTTAAAAAAAATAAGAATTAAGAAATGTAAAAAGTGAAGCCATAACTTTAATTTCACTGGCATATATATCTGACTACCTGCTTTCTAAAGTACCCAAAATATACAGGGCAAGAATGCTGTTTGGTCTTCCAGCTTTTCTTTTTTAATGCAAATGTCATATACTGCAAAGGAGGGAGAACTATTTTAACTTGGTAGAACTAAATGGAGGTGGGGGCGACATGACAATTTCCTTTTATGTAATTTCAGAAGGTGCTAAATTCTGCTTAAATTCAAGAGGATGATTGGTAAAGGCAGCACTGGGCTATTGGAAATGATCAAAGACCTTAAAACGTGCAGTAATCCTGATCATTCTATAAAATGTACCATTTCTGGATATGTGCAGAAGCACCAAGGTTTCAAGAGTGAGGCTGTAACACGGTTAATCTTCAGGGTCACAGCCCAGATCCTTCTCCTCAACACAGGTCTCAACACAGCACCAGAAGAGCTATCATTCCACAAACTGGGTGTCAGTGAAAGGCTGGAGATGGTGCAGATCAATTTGATCTGTAATAGATGAGTGAGGATTTCTTCTCAGTTTGGGGATATTTGATTTCTTCCCAGACGTGGATTCCACCTCAGTCTGGGGATATTTGAATCACAGTCCACAATTTAGAAAGGGAAGCAGTGCCCAGGGCTAGTGAGAGAAAACAAAGCTAGTGGTTGTACTTCTCAAGGGAAAACAGTTAAGGTTTGTGCTCCCCAAATGACATAATTCATTACAATATCAAAAAGGGCTTGGCCTTCTAAAGGAGCTCTGGATATGAGTTAATTTTTAGTAGGGAAGGCCATGGATTAAGAGAAGGACGAGAACTTGAAGCGCTGGTGCTATGGAGTAGATCTAGGGAACCTCCTGCTCTGCTGAAAGGGGTCATTTCACAATGCTGTGGAAAAGAGCGAGCTTGACACAGTTTGGTCTCAAATCCTTTGTGTTCAGCAAAGTTTCTGGGCTGGGATGGAATAGCCGCTAGAGATCAAGTTATGGAGCATTAGTGCAGACAGTTGGCAGGTTATGCATTATTCTGAGATTGGCCTTCAGAACAAGCATTCCCTTTGTTTCTCAGCTGAACCAGTAAGGGGGGTGCTGTGGTCATTCTGCTCTGAATTCCTCAAGTAGCATGCAGACTGCTCATGCTCCTTGGTTTCCAGTAGTGCAGACTCCTCTTCCATCTTGCTGTAGCATAGAACCTCTCCTGGAAAGAGTCCAGCGGAGGGCCACAAAATGATATGGGGCCTGGAGCATCTTCCCTATGAGGAATGGCTGAGGGACCCGGGTCTGTTCAGCCTGGAGAAAAGAAGACTGAGAGGGGATCTCATCAATGTGTATAAATACCAGAGGTGTGGGAGACAGGGCAACCTCTTCTCAGTGGTTTGTGGAGACAGGACAAGGGCCACAAAATGGAGCACAGGAAGTTCCACACCAACATGCAAAAGAACTTCTTAACGGTGAGGGTGACGGAGCACTGGGACAGGCTGCCCAGGGAGGTTGTGGAGTCTCCTTCTCTGGAGATATTCAAAGCCCGTCTGGACGTCTGCTCTAAGAAACCTGCTTTGGCAGGGGGGTTGGACCCAATGATCTCTCGAGGTCCCTTCCAACCCCTACAGTTCAGTGATTCTGTGAGAACAGAGAAAGGAAACGTGGGAACCTGCTGCCAACACAGCCTGTTACAGCCCAGAGTTCGCCACAGCACATGGTACCGTGGGGAGCAGCGAACAGCTGTGAGGGATGGATTGCACTGAGAGCTCATCAGAGCTCCCTTCCATAAGATGTAACTGAGGTGAATTAGGAAATGGCAGAATAATGGTATGGGCAGGAGAATGAACGTAAGCTTGACTCTCCTGAGAGCACATTTGCAGCCCTAAAAGTCCTCTGAGCTATGTGCTTTTGCTTTCAGGAAAGGTTATAATAGAACCATATCAATTAGCAAAGGTCAGCCTCCAATAGGTAGTTTTCCAGAATTACAGTAGACGATGTACTTATCTAAATCTTAGCGAAGTTTATTTTAAGATTACGTTTAAACTATTCCTGTCTCAGAGCTATGAATATACGGGCAATTTTGAAAGAGATTATATAATGCCCAACAATTGAAAATAACAGATCTCTGATGAGATTCTGTTAAGAAACAAAATCTTTTTTTCTTTCCTTTTTCTGAAGCAAGTGAGGTACGTGGGATGTGTTAATGCACTATAACGGTTCTGTAAGTGTTTCAGAAAATGTTGCTGGAATAGATTTGCTGGAAAAATGATTACCACTTTCAGGTGGAGTTCAGATGACAGATATAAATGAAGCTTTGATTCCCGGTATTAAATGCTGGTGTTTACTGCAGCTCACTTCTCGTTTAGTGTCTAAGAGTTAGGAATACTTTATATTCCTGTGTTTACTGCATATAGTAAATTCAAAGGTTCCAAACAAACACACAATATATAAAACATATATATACATATACACATACATGTACGTATATATGACAATTAGTCTTTTTTAAAAAAATAAAAATCCTAACTCAAAACAACACTGCTTGCTGCTTTCCTAAGAGGAGTCCTGATGATGAGTGTAAATGTAAAAGGCTGATTTGACCTTGCAGACAGGAGCTAACTAGTTGAGTTCATCACTGCCTATAGCAGGCATTTTTGGATTTATTTTTTTTTAAGACTTTATTTTGCTGTTAATTTATCTTAAGATGTTTTTTTTTTTTCAGGGTAAAACTGAGCTTCATTTCAGCAAGGACTCCAATTGCTATGTGCATTTAGGGAAGAGGCTCTTGCATGTGCATTACCCAAGTTCCATTCCATCAAGAGGATTGATGGGTTTCCTAATGTATTGCAATTTTCTCAGAAGCTACACAATATATTTTGGTGTTCTCTAGATGTTTTCAGTAAGCCCTCAGTTCCACTTTATCCTTAGTTATCCACTTCCCAGCAAGTTCTAAATCCCCATCCTTATGTGAGCACTCCCCTTTCCATTCTTTAGTTTTCTGCGATACATTTAAAAACATCTCAACAGACCCCTAACAGCTCTGTGAAATTCATTCTCCTGTGCAATTCCTCATTGTGTCTCTTCCTCTGTGGAACTCCCTGCTTTTTAAGAATATTACAGAACTTTCACAACCCAATGCATCTGACACCAGCTTTCTGAGGGGGTTGATTTCCATCTTCAGAATGAATGACATACTTAGGAAAGGGGAAAGCTGGGACCACTGAAAATTATTTTTCAGTTGGGTGTGAAAGTCAAAAAGTTACCATTTCACACCTCAAAAAGGAAAAGTGCTGCGTTGGTACCTACTGCATAAAGTCCGTAGTAAGAACCCATACAAGACTTAAGTAAGGTTAAAGGTTTTCTTCATATTAATCCATCTAAGCTGAAGAACTTAAATTCAATCAAATGTACAAGCTGGTGGCACTAAGCTCTTTTGTCTACTTACATCTTAGTTTATGAATAAGTGCAAGATGCTATGAGAAGCATTGAGCTTCTGTTACATGTATATGTGAAAAAGTGATTATTCAGACTTTAAGTTATATTCTTTCTCAGCATGAGTAGATATGTTTGTATTTTCATTAACAATTTGGAACTACGTGCTTTAACTCTGAAAAAGCAAAATGTATATAATGCTCTACAACACTGTAGAAGAAAATGATGAAGTGAGTAGTACTGATACTGAGATTTATTTAACAGGTTTTCTGTATTTTTTGTGGTTAGCACAGATTGGTCTAAAATGTTCATGAAATACAGAATTGAAGATAAAGCTTGAGAAATATTGATTTGTATTCATCACATATATGGTGCTTGATATGTTAGTAGCAATTCTGTGCAATTTTAACATAGAGAGTGATAACAAGTGTTTGTTCTTCTTTATGCATTTTTGTTACTTTTTTCTCTCTTATTTGTTGCTTTTGATGGCTGATAACCATTTTTGTGTGCTACTGATTGTCCCTTACTCTTTTTCCAGTGCCTGATTTGCTTTTATATACTTTCATCCTCTTTGCTTGATTTGTCCTTTCTGATTACCCTCATCTTTCATTACATTTGTTTTCAATGTTTGCTTTTCCTTTGTGAGTCTTGCTGTCCTGTGCAATTTCTTTCCTATGTGGATGTGTGATTTCTGGGTATTTTTCTGTTTTACCTTTTTTTTTTTTTTTTTTTTACCTCCTTTGGCATTCTTGTTCAGATGATGACTTTTCACTGATGCAGAAGTCAATGTTGGGTGGAAAAAAGGTGGAAGAGAGAGAGAGAGAGAAGTGACAGAGCTAATCTACCTACTGCTATAAACCTCAATATCACTATAAATTCTTGTGTAAGCCTTTAGCTCAGTCTTTTGTAGAATTCTCTGGAAATTGTTTGTGCTAAATATATGCAGGTGAGATAATGTGTCTTTATAAAGATTACATTTTTCTCCTTATTTTTGGAAAAGGCATCCTCTCACCAGCATAACACAAAACTAACACCAATTTTTTTAGGCCAGCTCTCCATCCTGAAAGATTAATAGCAATTTTTGGAACTGTTTATGTTTACCTTTCTTACCTTTCTGCCACTTCAGGCACATGTGTTATACTAACAGAGGACTGTTACAGAATTCTGTGACAGTCACCGTCTGTTCGTGTGCCTGTAACGACCAAGTGTAATGAGATCTTGATTTCTGTTGGCATTGCCAGGTACCTGCATGACAGTTAATAAGACTTAAATGATAGCATGCATTTTTTCTGGCCCGTTTTTATCAGGAAGTCATTTATGAATATATATGTCAGCTTATACATGCCAAAGTATATGTCTGAGCCCCTGTGTTACTGCAAATAAATGATATCTCAATTAAATATTTTGGAAAGCAGTCTGATACAGTTGTACAGAAGGGAAATTTTGAAATGAATAAGATTAATGGATTTTTTATTATTTTTTTTTGTAAAGAAACTAACTTTCTGCTGCTGCTCATGTGCACTTCATTATTTTATTGCATTTGTTTTGTGTGCCAAAAGAAAGATTTCAGTGATGGAGAAATACTGTTTTGCTTCATGTCACATCTTTGCATCTATTTTAGTGCAGTTACATAATCTTGAATATCTCCGGTTACTGGTGAATTTTACTCTGCATGATTACTGAATTTATTAATGCTATTTGTAGCGCTTCTTTCATCCCAAATATTTAAACGCTGCATATAAATTTATCCCTTTGTACATCAGTAAAATAAAGTGCTAAGCTTTAATCAGAACACTCGTACTATAGAACTGAAGACAGTATCTTATCCAATTTGTTACAGAAATAGTTTAGGAAGGAGAAACTTGTGTTAAAGACTTCTGTCACACCAAAAAAATCTTATCAGCCTTGACTTCTTTACACTGAGTGGTAGGTTCAAAGCCACACGAATAGCTGCGATCAGCGTACAAGGCCACTGTAGCCCATCCACAGCCCATTCTTAAAATGTGGAAATGAGAGAGATTGCCTATCAGATGCCTTTTCAGTAGATCATCACATGTTCTTACACAGGAAATAAGAGAGTTAAGGAAATGACAGAGGTCCATGGGCCAGCCTGGAGTGGCTAAGAAATTCTGGGAGGCATTGCAGTCTAAAGGACCACACGGTGAACTTTCTGTAATTGGAGCTTCTTCACAATGTCAAAAGCGATCAGAATTAGAAGACTGCAAAGATAGCTTAAAAGCATTTTTGCAGTCTTCCTGACTCTCTTAGCTGTGGATTCAAGGGTAATTTGACAGGTGGAAAGGTGTAGGATTTGAGCTGTATATTTTTAGCTGCAGCAAATGAGGAGGACCCCTTTTTTGCTTTACGTCAAAGATTATAGTTTCAGGAACCCTACAGGTCGCTGCAACATTTTGGATTGCTCTAGATTAATGGCAATGTTGATTAACTTCTACCAAAGTAATCTGAATATTTTTACTTTCCTAGAAAAATCTGTCATCCATGCAGGAATGTACTTGAATATACCTAGCTTTTGAAATACAAAACCATGACAAAAATTATATTAACAAAATCCATTTTTAAGATTTATGAGACTTATTTTCTGATAAATGAATATAAATTTTTGCTGTCATGTTTCGACATGGCTTCCCCATAAAGGCAAAATAATGTTGTAAACATGAAAATGCAAGATTTTGGCTAAAACAAACAAAAGGATTGGGATGAGAACATCCCAGCTTTCTAATAAAATTGAAGCAGCTTCACAAAATAAAACCTAAATTTAAAGTCATTTTTAAAAGATTTTAAGACTTCACCATGTGTTTTTCACAGCATTAGTATTATGATTTGCGATAGCTATTGCAATACACTTTGGGAACTAATGCTTAAGGAAAATTATTTTAGTGACAGGAGACATGAAGTGGAATGGTTTGGTAGTTTCCTGAAATAATCACTTGGTTTTCTAGCCAGACAGGTATACGAACAGCAAAACCCTCTTCTACTCTTTTGGGGTAGAAAAAGTAATCTTGATTTTTTTGCTGCTTGCTAAAACTTGCAGATGGGTGCTCAATTGGTTTGGCAGAATTGTGCTTTAAAGAGAGTTCCCTGTATATGTGGTCTTAAATTTATTATGAGCAGTAGTTCTGAAAAGCCAAGTATATAACAGGAGGAATTGTCTAAAAACAATTGCGTAATAAAAGAAACTACCTTGCATGTCTTCCTTAACGGGCTGCAGTTGTACTGAGTTTTAGTGCTAGCATTTGATGCCATTCCAATTACAGGAATCTAGAAATAGAGAAAAAAAAATGGTTTGTTATATACTCACAAATAATTACACTTCACAGCAAGTTTCCATGATTTGCAAGTTATGTGCAGACAGTGCCTCGTAATGGAGATGTAGTTGCTCTTACTATTGTACAAGACTGTACTGTGAAAAGAGGGGCATATTAGAGAGAATAAATAGGGATAAGGCCATACTGAATGGAAGAATTTGCCTACTGGAAGCCTGAATCAGTGTAAGACTTTCTCTGTGCCTTTTTGTTATCTTTGTGATTCACTTCTGAAATTGCTACAGAAGTAATAAGAAATCATGAGTTGCCTTCAACTGATAAAAAACAGATTCTCAAAAGTTTAGAAGTTCAGTTTTATTCTGGCTAGTAGCTATCTGCTGGAATCCATTCTGCATGCTTCATTGTGTCAGTGAATAGACTACAGGACTTCATGACTGATAAAGTGTTTGTGGGTTTGTAAAAATCTCATTTAAGAAAGCCAGAAGTGCCCACCAGAGAAGTACATAAGAATTAGAAAGGATAAAAAGTATATTAATAAGTTCTCAAAGAAATTGGTGATTTAAATAAAAAATGATATGCAGAAAATTATTTTAGGAATTCAGCTGTTTTTTTTTTCTAAAAGATTACTATGTTCATTATAGTGTATATGAGAGATCACACATGTTTCATGAGGAGAAACACTGGACACAGAAGTTTCTTTAGATCAGCAGAGCCCGGCCTGTTAGAACCAATGGCTGAAAGCTGTGACCAAACCCTCTGAATGGATAATGAAACAAATAGCTGTAACCGTGATGGGGGCCATCATTCCCAGGTCCTCAAATCAAAAATATCAAATAACCTGATAAAATACTTAATTATTTCTTGAAATATATAATTATTTGTTACTGTAATGCATTCTTTTTTAAATGAGTCTGTAAATCAGAAAATATCTGTATTGGCTGATTAAGATATAAACAAGTTATTATCAACAGCTAATAAATGGGCTTCTCTGGGGAGATGCTAAGCAAATTCTATTTTCTTTTTCTAGAGGGAATGGGGATTGTGTAAAGCTGTAATATTAAGTAATGCAATACTAGAAAGATACATCATCCTTCAAGGGACCTTGGTTCTAAAGTTAATAAAACAGTCTTATCCTGTAACTACTTGATTGAAGCAGAAAAACAAATACATTTACCAGTGAAAGAAACATTAATTCCCCTCCAAAATTCATATAAATATTTTATAATTACCTAATTTCTAAAAAAAAGCTAAATTGATTATAAATATTTTATGTTTTTATTTTCTGTATCTGTAACCTGCAGGACCATTTAATCGTATCCTGTCTGACTCTTGCTTTGCAGTACTGTAGATATACAGTGCATCAGTGCCCCCTGCAGCCTTGAAACATTACTATAACATAAGATTTTGATCTTTGTTCAAGTAACTATTGAGAAGAATAGCTCGACAGCTTTGAATCCTGCGGTATTCTTTTCTTTTCTCCTTCTTTCTTTAAAAGTGAAATCACAGCTCTTGGGTAGGGAGAGAATGCTTTAGAAATTTAACCTTAAAATATTGACAGATTTTTATAGGCATGTTCATTAGAAATAAATATATATATATTTATATAAATAAATATATATATATTTATATATATTTATTTTTTTCTGAAGAACTGCTATATAAAAAGCAGAAAGTAGAAGCATAAACAATGCATAACATACGTGTAAACTTTCCCATTTAATAGTTTACAAAACGAAACAGTCAATCAGAAGATCGCATTCCGCAGCACACAGAATGTTCACAGTATGTTGAAATCCCTGTTTAATCTTTGCAAACCTGCAATAGGTATTCATGTACACTTTGGGCAATTCACACAAGATCACGTGTGATATAAAGATAAGCCTGGGTTTTGTGTCCTCTCCTTCAGCTCATTCTCATATCCTTCTCAAGTTATTGGTAAATATATACAGAAACAATATTAGTTCTGCGTTTGAGGATTTCTTTTGAAGCTGTGAAGTTTACAGGAAGCAGTATTTTGCTGTAGCAACAGTGGAAATCTTAGGTAATTTATTTATGTATGGGAAAATAGAAGGATTTCAGTTCCTAAGACCCAGAGCTGTTAAAATTGCAAGCACTGTCAAAAAGAGTATAAACACATAATGGAATTGAACTTAAAAAAAAAAAAAAAAAAAAAAAAAAAAGGAGAGAGAGAAAACAAAAGTCTGTCTCTGTGCTGTGCAGGAACGTATTAAGATGTACATGCTCCAGACCAGCTCTCTGAAGCCAGACTTCATCATTTGTCCTCTCTCCAAGCACTGTAAAATTAAAAGTCTGACAGGAGAAGATGCTACACTACTTGTACCCATCCAAGGCCCTATTGACATAACAGTGTAACCTAGCACTTCTTAACCCTCAAAAACATTCCTTATTTAAATAACCAGATGTAATATGTAATTTTTATGGCTGTAAGGAGCAATGCTGAAGGCCAAATGACATTAGCCTATTGAAAATGCAGTCATATCTTAGAATTAACTGCCTAATATATTTCATTTACATTATAAAATTGAATAAGCATTGTATGAAAATGAAGGGAAGTGATTAGACTCCTGAATTTCTGGGCACTATAAACACAAGTGTGTATCATTAACTGGCTCCAACCATTTACCAATTATTGAATCCATTTCATAACCCATTTCCTGTCCTTATTTCTTGTTTGGAAACTGCTATGCATTTTTTTCAGTGGTTCACACTGATAACAAAGCTTTTCCATTGCAGTCATGATAATGCTGTCATTATTGCTCTCCCAGTTCTAAGATTTTGCTAAACTGGAATTCCTTTCTCTTGCTAAATATGAAGTCATACCCACGCTGTGACCTTAAATAGTTCAAAGGTTTAGAAAAGATCAGTTTAGGCTGAAACATAGTAAAAGTAAGCGCTATTCTTTGCAGTAAAGTTTTGTGATTCATAACGAATGCTTTAGCATATGTTTTAAATATCTAAAAATGATTTGAGCTGTTTTTCTGTTATACAATCAAAACATACATGATTTTAAATGCAACATAGTGACCAGAAATAGGAATTTGTTTTCACTCATCAAAGTGAAAATTTTCACTCATCAAACTGATCAAAATTTGTTCAGTTCCATCTCTAGTCAATGAAGAAAGGCAGTCGCCTATCTTAGAGTGGGATGAACTGGAGATGCCTCTCTGTGTAGATATCTACTGAGGGAATCAAGATGATCAACTTATGCAAGCTCCTAAACTCTTAAATAATGTTTGATGAAGTGAATTCTATCCTAAGAGTATTATTGGCAGATGAAATGTATTCAAATATTTAGGAGGGAAAGAGCTATGTTAAAGGCTATCTAAAGTGACATTTTGATGTCTTGGATATGGAAGGAAAAAGAGGCTGAGCATGAGGTCATAAGTGTTGAACATGTTAATTACTATTTTATTAGTTCTTGTCACTGCTGTCATTCTCACTGTTACAGCATTTGTTCATTCTCAAGTAAAATGGGAATGCTCACTACAGAAAAGTGTTGTGGCTAAAATTTAAACAATTTTCCAATCATGTGAAAGAAAAATACTCGAAGATTTAACAACTTTCCCTTAGGAAAACCCCATTAATGTGAACATAACGTTGTTTAGTGTACCCTTACAGTCATTCCATATTTATGTGAGGAAGAAGGAAAAGACTTCTACCTGCACTGCCTCTTACACTGGGACACTCTAAGATACGATGCTGGAAAAAAAGAAGAAAGAAAAAAAAAGGAGGGGGGGCCTAAATTTGTTAACATTAATGGGCAGCAAATAATTGGAAATGGGGGAAAATGGGACACGAATATCCAAAACTGAACTTCTGAACTCTCAGACAGAAGCCTCCTAGTTGCCAGCTGCAATCAGTATGAGATGGTTGTAAATTTTGATAATGTCTGGACTGAACAAACAAACATGGCACATACTGAAACCTCCAGTTAATAAAGAGGCATGAGATAAAAGAACCGATTAGGCAGCTGATCACGCATATACAGAGAGACTTTAGGTTGGGAAAAATGATTTGAAAAGTGGTTCTGGAGAGAAGAGAGTGCTGAAAAATAAAGTTCCTGAAAATAAGTAGTCTTGGAAAGAAGAAGAGGTCCAGGAAAGAAAGAGGTAAAGATCCTGGCTAGAGGAAAGATTCTGGAAGTGGGGAAGATGCTGAAGTTCACAGAGGTGCATGGAGACAAATAGGGGATGCACAGAGACCATGGCCAAAACCACTCAAGACGAGTAACTGCAAGCAGAAGCTAAGCACGAAATGACATGACTTCCCACCCAAGCTTCCTAGGTCAGCAGCAGCCTCCCTGCTGGGAAGGGAAATGGAAACCTAATGAATGTGATGGCGATGAGGGAGCAAGGGAGTGTGTGAGATAATCACATAGGGGAAAAGCCCTAATCTCATCACTTATTAAGTACGCCCCCATATCCAGATCCACTGTGGATTGTTGTTTACTCTCTCACCTGTGACAGATGCATTACTGAATATAAAATCGTTTTTTCCTCATAGGAAAATACTACATAAAGGACTATAATTTTGTTTATATCTGATCTGTTACATTGTTAAATACTATTTAGGAAGCTTTTCAACAGTGTATTTTTTTACTTTATCTGTTAATACCATGCGGATTTTTGACCTGTCATACTTACACTATTCTTCCTTATGCACTGAATGGGAATGCAGCAATGTTTTAATTAAATGCCAGATTACTGATGAGTAAATGATGTTTGTATTTATGCATGCCAGCCATTCAGCACCATTAAGATATAATTAGAAATTAAATCTGGAAGAAAGGCTTAATAATACATAATAGTACTCTGCATTTTTAACTCATTCTGTACTAATAATTTCTACATACCTGTCTCATCTTGCTTCTAGGCCAGCTCTCATGGCAATTTCAGCAGTGTTTGGTGCAGAATGCCTTTTTATATTCCCATCCCTCTCTAGTCACACACTCTTTGAATAACATAATACTTTCTAGCCAGCAATCTTAATTGATATTTATAAAGCAATGTAGGCCTCCCCTCATTCTATTATGTAGGCAAGAATGATTGTCAGCACATGGGGAAACTAATACACAAAGAGATTAAGGACTCTATCTATGAAAATGACTTAGATGCCTAAGCTATTCTCATGTGACAATAGCTCAAAACAAAGTATATACTCTCAAAACTGTGTTTTGTCTGTAAAGTAATTGGGGTGCACTGAAGTTCCAGCCTACCAACGTGTGAGTTTCTGTGCATTTCTGTAAGCACCTTGATTCTCATGAGAGTTCCCCTCCTTCCTGCTAGGATCTGAGAGTGCCTCTACTTGTCCTTCAGAAGTGTATCTCACAGGGGGCAAGATCTACTAGAAGAAATAAAACTAACTTTGGTACATACCTGTTTTCCCTCCTTACTGTGATTAATGATAAGGGGGCTGTTCCAGTTTATCAGGTACTTGATCTCAGTTGTGTACTCGGCTTGATGGAGTTATTAACAGTCCACTATCAGAAATGCTATAAGTACTCCCCAAACCAATCTCTTGGTCTGTTATTGTCGGCTGAATATGAGCCAGCAGTGTGCTCAGGTGGCCAAGAAGGCCAACGGCATCCTGGCTTGTATCAGGAACAGCGTGACCAGCAGGGCTAGGGAGGTGATCATCCCCCTGTACTCAGCTCTGGTGAGGCCGCACCTCGAGTACTGTGTTCAGTTTTGGGCCCCTCGCTACAAGAAGGACATCGAGGTGCTTGAGCGGGTGCAGAGAAGGGCGACGAAGCTGGTGAGGGGCCTGGAGAACAAGTCCTACGAGGAGCGGCTGAGGGAGCTGGGCTTGTTCAGCCTGGAGAAGAGGAGGCTCAGGGGTGACCTTATCGCTCTTTTTAGGTACCTCAAGGGAGGCTGTAGCGAGGTGGGGGTTGGCCTGTTCTCCCACGTGCCTGGTGACAGGACGAGGGGGAATGGGCTTAAGTTGAGCCAGGGGAGTTTTAGGTTAGATGTTAGGAAGAACTTCTTCACTGAAAGGGTTGTGAGGCATTGGAACAGGCTGCCCAGGGAAGTGGTGGAGTCACCATCCCTGGAAGTCTTCAAAAGACGTTTAGATGTAGAGCTTAGGGATATGGTTTAGTGGAGGGCTGTTAGCGTTAGGTTGGAGGTTGGACTCGATGACCTTGAGGTCTCTTCCAACCTAGAAATTCTGTGATTCTGTGATTCTTGCATTGAGTGAGCATCCATTTGGTTGAGTGAATTGGGTTGAATAGGAAAAGTGTTTGAATATGGTTCTCCATCCATTCGGTTAGAATATTCCTCTTGTATTTTTCCACTGTATCAATTGTGCTTTAATATACCTTTTGAAACACCTTGTTTTCTTCCTGGTGAGGCAGGGCTGTAGGCATCTGGAGAATCTTTGGTGTAGGCAAAAACCAAAGGTTTGGCTACTACATCTCTGAGAATTATAATTCGGAGGTCTTCCCTGAGTTAAATTATTACATAGGAAATCACTTGCACATCCAGGATGAAGATGTGATTCTGCTTTATCCCTCACAGATACATTGTGCAACAGTACTATGCCGTAGATAGATCTTCCATTTTGAAGTCTAAAGTATCAGTGGCATCAGTGAGCTGGAAGAAAGTGTATATCCCTTGAAGCTAGATAGAAGCTTTGGTAAACAGTAGTGATTCTGTTCTGGAATTACAATAATCTAGAAAGCTCTCACAGCTTCTCTGTTATGGGAACTCAGTCTACCTGGTAAAATTTACTCAGCCATTTAGGACTGGGACAGAGAGGTTATATTCTAATTGCAGAGCCTCTTCAGAAGGAGAAGTACAGTGCCACGTTAAAAATAATATTTTCTGATCTGCTGAGAAAAGCACTGAAGAGAGAAGGAAAGTATTTATCTTGTTCAGAAACAATAGTTTCAAGAAGAAAAAAAAAAAGTTGCAAAAAACAACAGAAAGATATCATATTTGGGCACTAAGTGCTGTGTTTTTTGTTTGTTTTTTTTTTTTTTAAACAGCAGCTAAGAGATGAAATTAGGAAGAGGTTCTCTAACTGTGACTATTGACTAAATGTAGAACACAAAGCTGAAGTTCAGACAGATTTAAGATTTGCTTAAACTTCAGAAAGTTTGAGATTTGCACATTGGTCCACTCAGTGCTGAGTGGTTTTGATTGCTCTCCTTTTTCTGAATTTAATGTTTGGTTGGCAGAAAGTCGAAAGGGGCTTAAAAAGGAGGATGAGGAAGCCTATGAGACAGCAAAACCGAACCAAACCAAAGATCAGTGTGAGCAATTGACAGATTCAATACTCACTTCTGCATGCAACCTTTGACATTGTTCCAGGTGAAAGAGCAAGGACTGGAATTGGTACAGAAATTCAGTTCTAGAAAAAATATTATTTGTCATGTCCTAACCTTAGGATATTTTTTTTTTATTTTTTTTTAAATATCATCTAAGGAATCCTCCCTCATCTGAGGAAGACTCACTTCAATACCTTGTTTAGGAAGGTTTTGATATTACCGTTTCAACATAAAGTGTTGCTGCAAATTGTCTGTCACATTAACTTGCATATTTCTCTGTTTTGTGGCCTATGGAATCTACATGCCTTAAAGCAAATAGTATGGGAGTATCTTTTAGTACACGTGTTTCCTTCTCTTCCATATCAGTTTCCGTACCTGACCTTTCTTCCCGTATCTGACAATGCTATGCATACTGTGCATCCTGGAGTTTGATTTTTTCTTTGGATTTGCAAACCAAGCCTTCATAAACTTCACTCTGTCAGTTAATTGCCTTTTCACATTCTTGGCTGCATTGTACGTCAAAAATATTATTTGCACTGCTAAGAGTTTGCACCGTTAAATGAGATGCTGTGTGTGCAAAAGCAGTTGCAAATGATGTTATACCAACTGAGAATTTTTAAATGGAAAGCTGTAACTACAGTATCACTGAGTTCCGCTGCCAAATGTTGTGCCTGGTAGGAGGGAAAAGCTGGGCTCATAGCCTGGAACATACCTTGAGAATTGAATTTTTCAAAGATACATGCCTGATTGTAAGTTCTCTTCATACTTTATTAGGAAAACAGACATCTAGTGTTCACAAATCAAACAAAAAAGCTGAGATTGGTGAGGAAAGATGATTCAGATATAAACTGCTGAACAAAAATAATCCCTCTCTAGTAATCTCTTCAATTTTTTTCTCACCTTAATGTGACGAGCAATTTAAGTGATTTCTCCAGTAAGGTGAGTGTGCAGTTGTACTGTTCTCTGGATTCATGGAAATCAGTGAGCTGTCATTTAGAATACTATTCTTGACATGGTTGCAAATACTGAAATAAACAGTCTGTAAAAAAGTTTTGTTTATTCTTGCAAATTACATGCAAGGTATTAGGTTTTTATTCCTGTTAAAGTTGACATTTCTCTGAAGTGCAGTTGTTTTCAGTTTCATAGGGTTTTGAAATTATATTCTACCATGCATGCTAATGCCCTTGAAAAATCTTTCTTTTGGCTACAAAATCTAAAACATTTGCTTACAATAATACTCTGTCACAGCCCAGCCAAAATGGCATGTACACACATCTCCCAAATGAAAATTGCAAATAAAAGCAGTTGCTTCCCAGGACAAATTACTTTATTGACAAGCTAAAAATACAAACTTTCTTATCACACTCATATCAGATAAGGCTAAATCCATTACTTCAGTAATAAAATGTTAAGTGCATAAGTACCAGAAGATACAGGCAGTGCAGATGTTATCATATCATTGGCACTCCCATGCCACTGCATGTCTCATCAACCTGCTTCATAGAAAAATGTCAGAGTGCTTCTGCAGACATGGCTTCCATCAACCCAATAATGAATTACTCTGGGGACAAGTCTACTCTCTTTGCAGGTCTCAGTTCGAAGTCCATTTTACAGCTGCTAAAACTAAAACTTCCTTGCTAAAACTAAACAAATAAATAAAAAATAAAATGTTTTTTTTTCTTGCATTTAGGTGGGATTTCTTGTGTTTCAGATTGTGTCCATTGTCCCATCTCCTTAGTGGCCGCCACTAAGACTCTGGCTGCATCATCTCCTCCAGCCCCCCACCACAGCTATTTATTATTGATCCCCCTGAGCTTTCCCTTTTCCAGGCTGACCAGTCCCACCTCTCTCATTCCTTCATCATCTTAGTGGCCCATCACTGGACCTGCCCTAGGAAGTGTATGTCTCTGTTCTGCTGGGGAATGTAGAACTGGACTCTAGATGTGTCTCACCAGTGCTGAGAAGAGGGGAAGGATCACCTCCCTCATGTCACTGATGATGTTCTTCCTAATGTAGCCAAAGAGGCTGTCAGCCTTCTTTGCTACAAGGTTACATTGCTGGCTCATGATCAGCTTGATGTCCACCAGGACCCCCAGCTCATTTTCTGCCAAGCTGCTTTCCATCTGGATGGCCCCAGCACGTACTGGTGCCTAGGGCTGTTCCTTCCCAGTTGATGTCACCCCCTCCCCAGTGGGGCCATTGCTAGAGCTGGAGCCAAAGCAAGGCTGCAGCAGCCACTGGCCCTGGTGGAAGGCCTGGACCAGTAAAACCCAGCTCATGCCATGGCCAGACTGAGCCCCTGCACAGCCTGGCCAGCATTCAGACATCAAGGGGATTCTACTGGTAAGGGTTCTACATACTGGGCAACAATCCTGTGTGACTTTCCTAAGCAATAAGTGATGTAATCCAGTGATGGGCTTCCATTAAAACTCTGTCTACATAGGCTAATGTTTGTTGTGTAGAGTACCAGGTCCTGATATACTTCTAGGTGTTTTTTGCCACAGTTTTTTTTCTGCTGGGAAGTAGAGGTTGGTGCATAACTGTGAGTCTGATCTTAAAAACCTATGATCCATGATCAGTTGTCAGATCCCTTTTTCATGTCCTCATATTTGATAGATAATTAGTAAATCAATATATTTGATACCAGCCACTGCAGCAAGTTTGACATGAAATAAATTACCTTTAATTTTCCACTAATGACAGCTGTTTGAATTCAAAGTGTAATTATTTATGAGACGTTTTGTTCTATTTTAAAGACCGTAGGTCTTTGTCTTTACAATGTTAAGAAATATTATTATGCCTGGTATACTTCTAATGTTGTTAGGCTCAGACTGCTTGGAAATGCATCATGACTGGTAATACAGCAGGTAGCAAATGAAAATAAATAACAGACAGGTTTAATGGAAATGTGATTGATGGTTAATATAAAGTTAAAATTGTACACAAGAAATCAAGGTAACAATCAAGAGTCTGACAGAAATGAGGAATTTGCATACTTTATAATCCCAGCATAAGAATCACTGGGTTTAGTCAGTCCTCTTTTTTTTTTTTTTTTTTTTTTTTTTTTTTAAACATTGTAACTGCTCCTGATTTTGTAATTTTTATACTGTTTCTTCAGGGACTTTTTCATAAGCACAATTTTCAGTTTTCACAATTTTCAAGAATCTACAAGTGTTTTCGAAACAGCAAGCTACTGGAGTATCCATATAACAAAATCCATGAGGGCTTTATTTCCTTGCTTTGATCAGAACATGTGGATATTAATTTTGGGAAATAGTAATAATATCTAGGCTATTTTTCAACTGTTCTACAAGTTCACCTATTTTCTCAGTTCACACGTATGAAGCATATTTTCCTAAAATGGTTGGTGTACACAGTAACATCTCAAAGAAGTCTGCTTACAGTGAAGCAAAGCCAAGAACGCAAGGTGACATTTTTGTTAACATTTTAATCTGTAGCATCCCTAACTCCTTGCACTCTTACCTTCAGCCCCTTTTTGAAAAGAGAATGAGAGCTCAGGGGAGTGGGGAGAACAGTCTGTGTATGCTTTTGATTTAACAACAGAACATTAAGTATGATCCCCAAGTGCTATAGTATAGTAGCATAGTCCTGCTATTCAGGTGATTGTACATCTCCCTAAGTGATGAAGAATGTAATATTAAAAAAAAAAAAAAATTGCACTAACATCTATATTTAGACAAGCATTTCAAACTTCCATGTACTCAGCTATGAAACACAAGGTTAGAGGCCTCTAAAGCTCAGCTGTTTGAGCTCAACTCAAGACTAAAAACAATGTGTTGATGCTTGTAGCAAGTTACAAGATCTTTTGTGCATCATTGACCTGAGAGGCAGCAACAGGTTGGGAAATTTAAAGGGAAAAAAAAATGTGGCCTTGTTGTGTTGTATCAGTGAATCAAGTTTTTCCTGATTTATTTTTATTGCACATTGTCAAAGCTTCTAACACCTCAATTACTACATTACTTTAAACACTTCCTGGTTCTGTATTCAAATAAATGTTTTAGTTTAAACTGTGTTGAGTCGAGGTCATTACTAATTCATAGCAGCTTGAATGGATTGCGAGTGCAGCTGCAGATGTTTGCCCCATTGGCAAGCCCAGGCCAACTCTGCTCTGCTTTTGCAGTAAAAGAGCAAGCTGCAGGGAGTCTGGAAGCAGGGCTGGCACCATCTTGAAGCAAAACATCCAAAACAACACAGCAAGGCCTGACACCCTGAGAAAAACTAGCAAATGAACCAGGGAGAAATCAACCTGCCAAGAAGCTTTTCTTTATTTCTTCTCCGCTGATTAGAATGTCAACCAAAAAATGAAGCTAGGCTGCGTTATTTGTGCTCATAAAATTTCATTCAAAATACACTCCTGTGGTTCTATTTTAGAGAGAAATAGTAGCCTCTGTAGTTGGAAATCGTAGCTTCCAATGCAAGAAAGCATGACTTGCTACATTCAGGGAGATACCCCTCTCATTCAGTATTTTGCCCCTGACAACAGCTGTGACCTGATTCAGAGGTAAATTTTGTAATGGTAGTCTATAGATTATATGCCATTAGAGCAATAGTCTTTCCAATAGTTAGTAGTATGCGCTTAAGTTTATGCCCGTGTTCTTCCCAGAGTTTTTGTTATTTTTTATTGTTTGTTTTTTTTCCAAACAGAAATATTAACCCAAATTCCCAGTAATAGCTCCCCAAAAGACCCAAATGATTCTCCTGTAAATGTCTGATTCTTTATGTAAACCTACTGTTAATTCAGAGTTTATCAAACATTAGGGTGTTTTTTTTGAGGAGAGGGAGAAAGTCATATACTTATTTTTAATTCATTATCGTTATGTATATAAATATCTGAGGGGAGGGTGTTGAGAGAATGGAGCCGGTCTCTTTTGAGTTGTGCCCAGCAACAGGACTAGAGGCAAAGGGCACAAACTGAAGCTCAGGAGGTTCCAGCTGATTAGGAGAGGGCACTTCTGTACTGTGTGGGTGACAGAGCACTGGAACAGGTTGTGGAGTCTCCTTCTCTGGAGATACGCAAAACCGGCCTGGATGCCATCCTGCACAATGTGCTCCAGGCGATCCTGCTCGGCAGGGGGGTTGGACTAGATGATCTTCAGAGGTCCCTTCCAACCCCAGCCATGCTGTGCTTCTGTGTAATCTCAGCAGGTGCCTCAGCAGTTGTAATTTGCTGTGCTAGCCTGGTAGAAGATAACAGACACGGCAGTGCACCCTTAATGCTGCTCTGAATGGACTGGCCCATATTCAGATCATGTTAGTTATTTCCCTTAGGAGAAGAGAATGGGTATAAATCCAGAAATTTCTTTGTTGTAATAGTATTCATATAAATAGAAATACTGTAATTCTGTGAATGTAAATAGGAATAATCAGGAAATCACTTATTCTTCTTAGATTTCTGAGCCTCTTATCAGCAAGTCCCCAGTCTCCAATATCTTTTTAGCATTTATTTTCAGTCTTGCTGTTATCTGCCATCTTTTTGGATGCTTTTCTGTCACAGAAAGTGGATGACTTAATCGCCTTGAAATCCCTGTATCCTCATTTCTAACAACCAGTGTGTGTGGTTTGGGTTTCTTATGCTTTGCATTATGTCACTCTTTATTCAAGGTATTTCTGAACACTTGCTTATCTTCATCTTTTTTTTTTCCACTTATTTTTAATGAAGAACTATCACCAGACCTCCTTCATAACCTTATTTTCTGTTTTTGTTTTGATAGAGCATAATGGCAAGGAGCAGAGACTTCTATGTGCTATAAAATTTCCAAGCATGCAATATAAAGATGGCATTCCTTAAAAATTGCAGTAAGATATGAAAGTCTAGTTAGGTGCCTAAAGAGAAATTTATGACCAGATGTCTTTGGGTATCTGAGTTCACATTTACAGCATCTATGTAGGGCATAAAGATGTATTAGAGCTGGCTGTACTTAGTATAACCCAACATAGCCTTTTAATCTCCATAAAGTGTTTTGTAAGAAGCATGACTGTGTGTTTCTGAAACTATTCTAGTTAGTCCTCTGCTTTCTGTTTATGCTTTAAACATGTCATTTGTGATTTGAAAGTTTTCTTTTTCATTTTCTATCTTTCATTCTTTTTTTTTTTTCAACATTCTTTTACATGTTTGTATTAATGATGTCCCATTAAGTTTCTGAACGATGTAAGGTACTCTACTGTCTGTAAATCCCACAAACTTTATAAATATCTAGAACCTTTCATGCTGTTCATGAATGACTGATGGAGTGGGGCACTGGAAAAGAGTTTTAATAAAAAGCAGTTCTGGTTCTGATGAATTGCTCTGTCAAGCAAATGTAACTGACTAAACTTAGATGCAGTTTTACATCCTTCTGGAATTTTGTGAAACAGGGTCGGTAGAAAACAGAAGGTAGAGGCAGTCACAAAGTCATTTTTCATTTCAAAATTTTTTTCTTTACCATTTATATCAAATTTTGTGTATCGTTGATATGAATTCATGTCGTTACCGTGCAATATACAGAATACTTCCTTTTTGTAGTCAAGAGGTTAATGAAGCAGTCAGACTTGATAAAGAGTTTTGTACCTGTCATTCTTACCTCTCTGTAAGCCACATTTTAACACAAGTGATAGGGAATAGTATAACAAGCTGTTGTCTCAATTATGTTTAGGGAGCAGTAAGCGATGGGAGGGATTCCTCAGCTTTAAGACAGTTGCTGGAAGGGAAAAGAGTGTGCAGAAAATAGGAGAGAGATGTTAGGGCTGGCACAGGTACAAAGAAGGGCAGCATGAAGGTTTGGATCCCATAGCTAGAAGTGCTTAGTCTGCTAGTTACTGACCCTCATCCCCTTCCCTGCAGATCCGTAAGGATCATATCTTGCCAGAAGCAGAACTTCCCATACAGCTATACCTGGGGATTACCTTCTTTCTCCTGGAAGAACACAAGGGGTTCCTATTTTCAAAGACAGTATTTATACAACTAGAGGCCTTATTATAAACAGATCTTGCTTTCCAAATGCCTCCTTTTCTCTTCTACATCTCACTGCTCTCCAGCTATCTATGGCAGTCTTTCTCTCTGCATCGGTGTCCCTTTCTAGTGCTGCCTGTATCATCACTCTGCACATCTCTCCTGTACTGTCACATAAGCCTTGTGCCCCTATTATTCTTTCCCTGGGTTCTGCTCCTTTCTCAATTGCTGTCCCTTTCTCTGCGTCCTATTAGATATTTACTTTGTCTTGAGTGATTTCTGTCCTTTCTCCATCCAGCTGCCTTTCCTTTCTGCCTGCCTTGCAGCATATATCATTGTCTTTGTACAAGTTCTACATGTGCTATATTGATGATTCAGAGAACTGCTTTTTTTTCAATAAGGAGCTCTATACATGCTATACATAATTAGACGCGTTACATTCTATTTGTTCATAATATGGTGAAGCTTGTTAGCACTTTATAAAACACAAATTCAAAAAAGTTAATTATTAAAAGCAGTTTTATTGTAGTCATGACTAAACAAGATGTGTAAAAAATATGGAAGCAAGATTTAAGAAGATGATGTCTGGAATCCCATCACACTGCTCTCTCCCCATCTACCTTGCTTCTGCAGTCACACTCAGTTCTCAAGATGCATCATCCCTCTCAAACACTTCTTTTTAAGACATGCCTCAACTTCTATGATACGATGAAGCAGAAGATTTATCTGATACAAGTACGGGTGACAAGGAGAGAGCAAAGTGTGCAGGAAGGACCAAGTTATTATTATTATTATTTAAAATAGGTTTATAATACCATTTTCACCAAAATAAATAAGAATTTGACCGCTGATTTTTAAAACATTCCCAGAAATGCTGACATCCCAGTGTGATGCTTATAAATCATCGTATGAAGTGTATATTCTCTATGTTCTTTTTTGGTCAAAACTTGACTACCATTTCAGTTAAAACTAGTCTGCCTTTCTGTAATATGATTTTTTTGATGCAGCACTGAGACATAAGAGAAATATTCAGAAATCTGAAAATTACCAATGAAGTAAAAGCAGTAAGGTATTTTGTTAGATTACTTACATGAAATCTGAAAATTCAAGTTCTGTTCTGGAAAGAGCAGAACCTCTTGACCTTCATAAAATGAAGGAAGATCGTCTGTCTCTTATTTAAAATTTAGTGATTTTTTTTAATTGTGGAAGCATATTGGGTACCATATATTAATTAGCCATGAACCTTCTTGTGACTTTTGATTCTTTTTGCTTTGCCCTTATAATAGTAATTTTGTGTCATATATATAAATTGTTCTGGTTAGTAAATCAATAGCCTCAGATTTGAATGGTTTTAGTAAGCCACAATTTTGGCGCTCTGGATGAAAACAAAAAGCAGTAATAAACAAAGCTGATAACTAGGACAAACAAGCGGCATTGCTAACTCATTTCTAGCCCTCAAGATAATAAAAATAACAACCTTGAGATAGAAAATAATTTAAAAGGAAGAAACTGTTTAACATATCAGTCTAGTAGTTAATTTGAGAGCTCAAAAGCTGAGGAGAGAAAGATAACGTCAGCTTGAACATGAAAATTTTGAGGGGGGAAGTGAAAAGAAAATTATTTCTCTTTTTTTTTCTCGTGTCCTCTCATGTATAGTAATTTATAACTAAATATAAAAGATAATATATTGTTGCACTGAGGCACTTTTCTTCTGCATATATATGCTTAATCTACTTGTATGGAAATCTTGTCTTCTAGAACGCCTCTTTACAAGAATTGGGAGCTTCAAGCAGTAAAATATTTAATAATACAAGCCTATGTTTGCTTATCACTCCACTGTTGACTTCCACCAAAAAGGAGTTATGACAGTTTGTACAAAGTGTGCTATAGGTATGGAGGTTATTTCTTGCTCCTACACAGGGAAAAACACCGTCATTATTTTTTTTGCTAGCTTTCAGGATAAGGACTTGATTTGGGATTTACTAATGCACTCGCATTTTCTTAAATATAGTCTGAATTCCTAAACAAATACCTACAGTTTTAAAATTAAGCTGAAGTGTGGTGGCAAAAGCAGGTCTTAAAATGCTTTGTTTTCATATTTTGTCTTTATCCTTTCAGGACTCCTGTACCTACACATCTGCCAACAGCATTCCCTACAGTTTCTTATGATATGCCGGAACTGCCTGAGCCTGTTCCCTCTCCAAGTTCCCCTGAATTACCATCTGTATGCCAGGAGGGACTGTGCCACAATGGAGGGACTTGTCATCCCATCTCTCTGCCTAGTGGGGCCACCTCATTTCGGTGTGACTGCCCACTGCACTTCACTGGTCGGTTCTGCGAAAAAGGTAGTTGTGGCTCATTCTTTCTATATTATTTGTGAAATGCATGTCTTACGTTCCTTTGGAATGGAAAAGGGGAAGAGGTAATGATCATTATGTTTCTCTGCTTTCCATCTCAGTTGGTGGTGGTAACTCCAAAATATACTTGTTGAGGTATTTAGAATAATATTTTTGCTGTGCGCATTAGTAAGAGTTACAGGCTTGAATTAATGAAAAAAAAATGTTATTTGTGCAAAACATTATTCACATTTTTAATACATGGCTTGAAACCTAGTATTTCTGGAAGAGAAGAAAGTTAATTTATGAAAATAAGGAAAATATTTCTTCAAAAGATATTTTTTTTAGTTTCTACAGATTGTTCTCTTTTTGCTACTGTACCTGATCCTTTGTTGAAAAATACTTTTTTTACTCTGCAGTACATTTATAATTCTATTGTATTACTACTCCTTATAGTGCACAGATTAATCAGATTAACATAATTTAATTAGAATTTAAATAAAATGAAATCTTTGGACAATGTTTGTTTCCTTGTAAAAAGCCTATAAAATAACTAAACAATAACTGCTAGATTTTCTCTTTAGTAATTCTAATTATTTTGCATTACCACTTTTCAGAAAGTTGGTTTGTTGTTTTTTTGTTGTTGTTGTTTGTTTTTTTTTGATAGATATTATAGCTGTCTTCAGAAGCTGTTTTAACTTTTGAGTACAGTGGGTTGTGGGTTATTAATGGTAGTGGATAATTCACCTAGTATTAAATGTCATCTCTGGTGTACAGGAAAAGAAAGAAATGTCTAGATTGTGATTATATAACTGTAACATCCTCCTAATGAACTTCCCTGGGTATGAAATGCAGACAACTGGAGTTAAAAATGCCCTTTCCAGACTGCCAGTACTGCTGAGCTAATATCACCTAGTATTACTGTGTGAAAGTAGTACACTCACTACATGAGAAAACAACCAATGACAGCCAGCTCAGAAAAATAATTGCAGTATGTAGCTGTAGATACCAGAGAATATTACACCTTTCAGGCTTTCCAAATTCTGTAATACATTAAATCATTTATATTCAGCTTTATCAATGTTAAAACCGAATTCTCTGGATATCTTCTATACAGTTCAAAACCCTGTAGTGTAAACCCAGTACTACTACTACCTTAAGAGTAAAACTAGTAATACTACCGGTATTACTAAGAGTAATACTAGTAATAGTAATACCAGTAATACTACCTTAAGAGCAAATTAAAAGCAGAGGACTACCACAAGATGTTACCACTGTAACTAAATCTCTGATGATTAGTGTTATAAGTTGCCCCCTTAATTAATTTTCAGAGAGCATTGCATTAATAATAGAAAGGAATTTATTGAGTAAGCAACAGCAAGCAAAACAGCGCTGGGCGGCCGGGGAGTCTCGGCTCCACCAACGGCGCGCACCTCACCCCCACCAGGGTCCCTTTTTATGTCTTGGTAATTCTGGGATTACGCAGCACATCCTGGTATATTCTGCGACTGCACGCACTGTTGCTAGGGGGTCGTCTCTGTCCCTCTGGTGGTCGTGAAGATGAAGGCCGTAGTCTTCCTCCGCGTTGTGGTTCAACTTCTTTTTTTTATTTGGTCATGTTGGCCCAGCGTGAGACAGGAATGCAGGATGTTGATACACTAGTTTAGCAACTTATCAGGAGATGGTTACATGAACTTTGCAGCAGTGTCTTTGAACAAAAGAGGCAACTGAGATGCAGAAGGAGAGAAGGGGAGGGGGTTCTCTTTTTTGTTACATTAAGCAAAAGAATTTTCATAGTGTCTAGCCAAGTATTATACATCTTACTTCAGCAGGGAGCTTTTGCAACTCCTGCTCCTCAGACGGAACTCCTTGTTTTATAATACAAAAGACAATGAACAAACATTTATTGTGTATTACAATTAGGACCAAAGCATCCTATTTTAGACACACTGGTAGCTATTCCATTCAGTAAAATCAGAATACAAACTTAAAAAAAAAAAATGTAGCAGGTAACTCCTTTTGAGAATATAACCTCAACTATACAATCATATAACCTTTTAATGGCTGAGTGTCTAGTTTCTGTGAGATATCTTCTCTTTTTTTCTAAACTTGGAAGAGGTGCCATTTGCTTTGCAGAAGCTTGCAGGCATGCTTGATGAACAGATTTGAGCAGCGATCCATTTTTCTGCAAAGGATGTGTTTTAATAGTTCTGGCACTGAAAGAAAAGCATTTATCTTCTTTTTTTCTTCCCATTGTATGAAGGAGACAAATTAAGGAGTTCCTCTTTTCACAGAACTCTGCTTTTACACTACACAGCCTCACCTTCAGTACACTGAATAGCTCCCTGCCTCGTGCTTGTCACTCCTGGGTCAGCCCGGGCTGCGGTGTGTGACAGGCTTATTGGCAGCTCCCTGGAGCATCAGATGCTGCCACATTCTGTGCTCGTGTAGATCAGGATCAGATCTGATGTACTCTCTATTTAGTGGCTGAAAAGCAACTGTAGCATAATGTGATTTTATTTAGTCCTGACGTTTCTACAAGACTGATAATTTAATGTAAATGAGATGAGAAAACACCCAGTCCTGTCATTACAATGCTTTGAAGGTGAAGGTCCAGTTCTTCAAAAAGTGTGGGAAGAACTCATTATTGTAGAACATACTACATTAGAACCCATGCGTTTGTTTGTCTTATATCTGGTTTAAGATGCATGACTTAATTTCTCGGAAGAAACTGTATATTTCTGATGGCATATGAGACCATCTCCTAGAGTTAAAGCAAGCGAATGTCATTATCTCACTTACGTGGTTTGATTTGGTAGTGTTACATTATATTCAATATTGCCTTTTCCTATTAGGTTGTTCCTTAACGGATAAAGTACAGCAGCTAGTTCTGCCCTTGTGAGAAATATGTTGAAGTCAGAAACATCATTACGGGTACATTAGGTATAAGCCAGGTTTCTTGTAGTGTTTTTACTCTGTTTAATCAGATACTTCTAAAATCTGTAATATGTTTAAATGGCAATTTTAAAAAGTAGAAATGTATTTCCATTTTTCCAAGATAATAGAAAATAATGTATGCGAATCAGTGTATTTGCTAAAGTGAAATTGAAGATATCAATGCTGGATGTATGCCAAAGTGAGTATTTAGTCTAAAGCATACATGTGAAACCATCTGAAGCCCCAGTTCCCTTTAATACTACTTTCAATATTTTCCCTTTTTTTTTTCTTTTTTTTTTTAACTATGACTTACCAAAGTTGCCTGGAAATGAGAAGTTGCTACAAGCTTTATTTTAAAAACTCTAATTTAAAATGCAGTGTAGAAAATTTGCCACCAGTGTAAATTAATCTTTATTACTGAGCAGTCATGCAACAGAAAGAAAGGATTGCATAAATAGGGAATACAGTGAAGGGTAACCCCAGACGTCATGGCTAAATACACCTTTATTTTTCTTTCTGGATAAATAAGCTTTGACTTTAATATGCAATGTGTATGTTCTTTCCTCCATGAAACAACTCCTTGTTAGCTAAGCTGTTTTATCTGCTTCATCGTGATTTCCCTACACACAAGTGAGAGAAGCATAATGTTTCTGTTCTGACATGACGGCAGATGGTTGTCTATTACGGTAAAGTTCATAGTGGTAGGTTTAGAATATCACTGTCTTGCATGCACAAAGAAAGTATGACTCTGACTGCTAATTATATGATTAACATTTTTAAAGTCTCCGAATTTTTTTAGTATTCTGTAAAAGTTTTATAAATTGTTCAATCAAAGAATATTTAAATGCCGTATGTTAAAACCAGGAAATCATCTGTTTAATTTGATATTTTGCCTGTGTATGTGCTGTACATTACTTAAAGGTCAACTCCTTTGGCAAAGCTGCAAAACCAGGAGCAAAGTGGGAGGCTGTTAAAGGCATTTATCTTTTACCGGTCCAACCTTGAAATTTTGCTGCATTTATTCCCTGAGACACACTTGTTGAATACCTGATTTATTGAGTAATAATGGTAATACAACCTTAAACATTAAAGATTTATTTTACTAGCAGTTCTTCTATAATTTTTTCATAACCTAATATTTCTGACTTGCATTGTTGACTAATATCACTGAAGTCAGACTTTTTTTGTGTGTTTGTTTTTGAAAATAAATGTAGTTGGTCCAGGTTCCATGAGGCAATGATTTCAATCATATTTAGTAGGATAGAATCTCATATCTGTAGTAGGTTGAAGTTCTACTTATCTCCTCAATAATGTTTATACTGTGTATACGGGGTTTTAAACAAGTCTGTAACTATTTACAACATTAAAAAAAAAAAAAAAAAAGGATTAGGAAATGGAAATCATATACAGAAGTGTGTATGAGGAAGGGCAGTTCTTCATGCTTGCTTTTCTCTCTACATTCAAGTCTCAGTCTGAGGTACCCAGCAAGAAAAACACAATGTTTTTCCTCCCATATCCTCTCTTTTTCCAGAATTCAAGTGCTGTTTTACCCATTTTCTCCTCCCTCAGAGTGATTCCTAAACCTGAAGGACTCTGTGAGCAGAAAAATACAATGTGTTCAAGGACATGTATTAACTCTGACCACTGAAACGTGTTTACCAGCCAGGTTTTGGAGTCTCCCTCCTGAAGGACTTCAAAAGTCATCTATCTGAGCATAGTCCTGGACAACTTGCTCCAGGTGGCCCTGCTTGCGCAGGAGGGTTTGGTCTGGATGACCGCCAGAGGTCTGTTCCATCCTGTCCTGTTCTGTGATTCTATGAACTGCATATAATTAATTTGATGCCATAAACTAGAGCCAATGTCTAAACTTATATCTATTGATTTAGTGCAAAACACATTTATTTGTGTATTTACATACAAAAACAAACAAACAAACAAACAAAAATAGATCAAATGGCAACACGAGTTTTAACTTCAGATTTTGAATGTTTTTTGAAGTATGACTTTAAAAATTAAGAGCAAAGTAGGATAGAAAAAAAGTAGAATTTAGCCAGAAGTTAAATAACATAGTGTGTTGTATATTGCTTTGATACTCTAGTTGCCTGTATAGCATGTTGTGTGTATGAAATGGCTAGCTTTTCCCATATGGTTTATTTAATAAAATAAAATTCAACAGAAATACTATTTTTGTGAGCAATGTAAAAAGGAGTCATCTAATGAGCTTTAATGCACTCGGTACTTTCACTCATGTATATAATCTTGCACTTTGAATACAGGACTACGCAGACCTTGTAAAGTATAACTTGATAACAATACTTAATATTTTTCTGCTTTGCATCTGTAAGTAATCACATGGTGATACAGTGGGGGAGCAAACAACACAAAGCTTTTTGTCACCTTCACGATTTTGACTCTGTAGTAAGAGATTCTATCAGAATTCAAATTGCAATTGAAAAGTATTTCACATATAAACTAAAATATTGTATCTGTTTAGTGTATCTTCTCTGTAAATGTAATGGGTCAAAATCTGATTTTATGTACTCCAGTTACCACTTCCAGTGATGTAGGTGGAATATCCAGCTATCACTGAACAAAGTGGTGAGTTCATTCTGATAACCTGGGCCAGGCAAGTTTAATGAGCTGATCAATGGACCAGAGGATTCTCATGGCCAGCACAACTCCCAGATGTTCACATGGGAAACAAAGTTTAAGAGGAAGCTGTATCTGTCCTTCCATCTTGCAGCCTTTTGACTTTCTTCTTCCTCGTTCAACTGTTGGTCTCTTCTGTTTTGCTTTCCTTGAGATAAGTCTGACTCTTCAATCACCAGGTTTATAGAATTATCCACTTCTTGAACACCCGCCTGCTTCAGCCCTACCTCATCTGTTTCTTCTTAGAAATGAGGATTCAAAGAGCTGTGGAATTCAATAGTCCACTTTAACAAGTGCAGTAGTGTATGTGATGTGGTCAGGGCAAGAGGAAATAAATACATTCAGTGGATTTAATTCCAAAACCACTGAAATAAAGTACAGCGAAATAATATAAAAACTCACAAGCTATAAAACAGAAAAAAAAAAAAAAGAAAAAAAACATAGCATGTATCATCTCTAAGTATCATGACAACACGTATCTTTTATTTTATCTCTAAATGGCAGGAAAGTCGGTACCTGTTTATCATTAAAAAATGTACATACAGATAACTGAATTCCAGAATAGTTTCAACACTGATTTTTTTTCCACAGCTTTTCCTAAGGAAACTAGATTATTTAAACTATTTTCCTCTTTGAAGTAATTGGTATGAAGGAAATACTGTACTTAAAATGAAATAAAGTATTTGAAAGTTTTGCGATCAAAAAAAAAAAAAGTCACCTATGCTGCAAATATTTAATTATTTAAGTTGCATGATTAAAGGGATTTTTTGTTGATGAAATATTTTTTTGTGTAACTGCAGAATTTTTTTATTGGTTGATGTAATATTTTAATTTCTGATCATTGGCTTATATTTTAAATAAATATTTTATATAACTTATATATTAGCACATATCTTACAACATGATGTCACACAAAGGCTTTTAGAAATCAGTCCATGCATGGATGAGTATGGAGATGACCACAAAAGTCAGAGATCAGTGTCTCTTCTATATAACTGCTGTTACATAAACTAATCATCACAGTTTTTCAGTGAGGCTCAGACTGTAACTTCTTGGCACATTCAGCCTTATATTTGTGCAATACAGAAACATTTTTCAAAGCAAATGGCTCTGGTTCTTGAGAAGAGAGAACCCTTGGTTCTTGAGGGCAAACAATCAGTTTAGTCCATCATTGATTTTCCAAACTAGTTGGCAGGCAGATTATTTTCTGTTTTTGCTGTCCTACATATTATCTTGGAGCTTCTCACTGTATGTGGTTAATACAGTATGGTCTTGTCTTTCAAGTACATCCACCTACCTCTTCCTGGAAATAGCTCACTTCCTATAACCTTGTGTAATTGACTTGCCTGTCAGTCCTGGTGGTTGCCCATTATAAAAGAAGCTTTCATATATAAGGTAGATATAAGAAAGAAGTGTATTTTGTCTTCTCTTTTTCACTGTTATTAGAAACTCTCATCAATTTCACATTGCAGTTCTGAAGCACAACGTGAAACAATTTCCTTCCTTATTAACACAGGATAGAAGGAATGAGGATGCTCTAGATTCAGTGAAAAGGGAGCTTCCTTTGGGGCTTCAGCAGAAGACAGAGAAGGAGAGCAGTTGTCCTTGTCAGACTGGAGTTCCAGTGGGCTACGTTCTCTTATGTATGCTTCAGGTAGTTTTGTGAAGTATTGCAGCCACAAGAAGGGGAGTGAGGAAAAGAAGCAGAACAGGGAGTTGACATCTGTAATACTGTCCGATGTAGCATATGTGACCAATATTGCGTATGTGGGACTCTACTCACTTTTCTGAAAAGTAGCAAGGTGTGACATACCTTCACTTGATTTCAAATAACATGGCCACGAGAGTTACTGATGATCCTAGGCATATCCACATTTGTATGCATAGATGTGCACACAACCGGAGTTAAAGGAACTATTTTACATAGCAGTAGAGAAGAATAAATATTTGATTTGCTGATATGAGACTGCAGATTTTGTGAGCAGAAACTTTTGAAAGCTCTTTCATTATTTTTCAAAGAAGCGGACAAAAATAATATTATGGAACTTCCTTATCAAATATTGAAGGATTAAATCCTTGTGCTTGTCCTCTTAACTGCTTTTCAAACTTAGAAGTCTCCCATCGATGATGTAGATTTGAGAAGCCTGGATACGCAGATACAGTTTATGCGGTTTGTGCCAAGTATAGGCATTGATATACAAGTGTCTTTTAAATGAAGAATCAGTATGTTCTGGCAGTGTGAGCAGAATCTACAAGTCAAACTAAAAAGGATTTCCAATAAAAAGCAAAATTCTGTAGGTTATTCTGAATAATCATTTATGTCTGGGGAGTTGTATATACCTGAATAAATAAAATATGCCTGAAGCAGGATGAAATTTGGAGCTAAACCATTATATAAAATAAATAAATACATTCAGACATATTTCCATTGATTTAATTTTGTAGTAACTTTTTAGCTTAGTAATTAAATTTATAACTTTTTTTTTTTTTTTGTAAACAAATATAAAAACTAGCTATTTGTAAACATAGCTGTTTTAATAATAATTGCATGTATTCAGACATGGTATGAAATTTCCCCATCCATGCTAGTCTCTTAAGGTCAAGTCTAATGTAAAGTTTAGATTCACTTGGACAAACTGCTGATCCATAGCTGGGAAATGACTCAGATATTTCATCCCTTGAGGGATCCATTTGAAGTTAGAGCCAGATTGATGTGCTCTCAGTCAGTATTTGGAGGTAGGGTTCCACGTTTTTTTGTATTATTGTAATTGTGTTAAGTCAGTGATACTCATCCTGGAACTTCTAACAGCAGACAAAGTTTTTGTCTGTGAGTATTGTCACTTTGCTCACAGATTTTGGAAGGGGTCATTCTTTATTCTCTACTAACTATTAATGCCATTATTTAGGCTCTGTGTCCTCACCACACCTGATTTCTGTACTTTTTCTTCTGAAAAAAACTTCAGGCCAACAGAAGAAATGTAACCAGGAAAGGTGGATTTTTCCTTCCTGAAGTTCTGACAAAGCATTTTCTCTGTTGTTACCTTTTATCTTCTTCCTACAGTCTTTGGACTTTTGAGAAATCCCAGTTGTGCCATCATGCACAGAATTTGTATAGGTTTGAAAAATATCTAGTGAGAGGGGAACAAATCCAGTCTTATATTAGCTGCACAGTCACCTGGACCTGGCATGTGGTTCCTACATTTTCTTCCTTCATAGTTCATAAAATTACGGAGAATATAATATCCCCAATCTAATGCCATTTTATTTTATCAGTTACTACATATTGGGTTCATACTTGCTTAAGTGTTTTTTTAAATTGAAGGAAAACAGGAGGGAAGAGCAGCTGGGCTCACAAGTGGTAAAGCAATTTTGTACTAATCCTTCTTCTGCCCTTCTGAACTGTTTGGAAGAATTTTACCACCTTAGAAGCAAGCGTCAGTGTAACTGAGCTTTAAGATAATTTAATATTACACTTTCATCCAATTTAGAAATCATGTCCTAGATCCAGTGGAGTGTGTAAGCTTTACATATATCTAACTGTAAGAGTATAAGGCATATGCATAGTTCACAAGCTTTGTGTTAATCACAGAATCACAGAATTTTGGGGGTTGGAAGGGACCTCGAGAGATCATCAGGTCCAACCCTCCTGCCAAAGCAGGTTCCTTAGAGCAGGCTGCCCAGGTTGGCATCCAGATGGGCCTTGAATATCTCCAGAGGAGACTCCACAACCTCCCTGGGCAGCCTGTCCCAGTGCTCCATCACCCTCACTGTGAAGAAGTTCTTTCTGATGTTGGTGCAGAACTTCCTGTGCTCCATTTTGTGGCCATTGCCCCTGTCCTCTCCCTACAAACCATTGAAAAGAGGTTGGCTGAATCCCTCTGTCTCCCACACCTCAGGTATTTATAAACATTGATGAGATCCCCTTTCAGTCTTTTCTCTAGGCTGAACAGACCCAGGTCTCTCAGCCTTTCTTCATAGGGGAGATGCTCCAGGCCGCGTATCATCTTTGTGGCCCTCTGCAGGACTCTCAGGAGATCCCTGTCTTTTTTGTACTGGGGAGCCCAGAAGTGGACACAGTACTTCAGGTGAGGCCTGACCAGGGCAGAGTAGAGGTGGAGGATCACTTCCCTTGACCTGCTGGTCACACTAAGGACTCTGGCATTCTGCTACATCAGATCCTGAACTGGGATCCATCCCATTCCTAGTTTGGTCACTTATGTAGCTCATCAGTTAAAAACAACCTGCATCTCAAACCCTTCCAGTGCCCTTTGTGAAATTGCAAAGGATCATGGCAGTTTTCTATGATTACTGATTAGGACCAGATTAAAAGCTTGATTAAATGACAGCTTAAGACACACTTTAGTTATATCTAGAGGGAAGGTAACAAGTGAAGAAGGAGCTTTTTTAGACAGGGAAATAATTTATCACAGCACCAACCAATTGTAACAGCTGGTGTCCCAGTCTCTGTAAAACTATTTACCATTGCAATTGCCACTTAACCCAAAATCAGGATCTTTGGAACTCCTACAGGGTCTGGTATAGGAGTATTGGTATATATTTCATGAGTCTGGTCTAGGAAAGTACATTCTGAAGTCTGTTGGACTCTAATAGCTTTGAAAGATGACTCTGAAAACAGTTAAGAATTGTGATAAAAATATTAGAAAGAGCCATCAGTTTGCTAGTATGTTCTTCATTCTGTTTTCATATCCACTCACATCTAGTCATGAGCTATTTAAAATTATTGTTTTTAGGCATTGCACAAAGATTTATTTATTTATTTATTTATTTATATTTTTTTTCATTTGGATATTATTAGAAATGAGATAGCTGTAGCATTTAGATATAAAGGCTTGCATGCATAGGCACTTCTAAAGAAGTTACGCTTTTATTTCTGGGAGAAAAAAAAAAACAGTGGATAAAAAAAAAAAGTAGACAACTCTTTCTCTCCTCATGTAAATCAGACCTATGAAATTTTGACATTTTTAGCATTAGGCATCTAAATCACTTTCTTTAACGTGGATGAATGTTTTCTTGTAATAGTAATCTTTAGGAGAATTGAAACAATTTGATAACAAACACCATTTTAGACGAGAACAGATAACAGAAAATGAAATAATGATGAGTTTAGAATTTGCAGGAAGAAGCTTTCTTCCCTTCATTTTCCGCTTGAAAATATTAGTATAAAAATTGATTGTCTCTAAAGCCTGTAACCTATTCAGCTGCTAATCTCCCAGCTCCTTTGAGTCATTTTTTCATTCAAAGATAACCATTGTTGCACAGGTGACAAATGTGGGGGTTTTTTCTTCCTTTCCTTCTCCATTTATGGCATTTGCTGGAAACACCTTCTTTCAGTAATGCCTCAGTTGCTGCCATTTGTTCTGTTCGTGCTAATTTGCTGATAATCAAGTCATCTGCAGAAATGTTATGTGTCTCCTTAGGCAGGATGGCAATGCAACGGCAGTCTGATTTTCTGAGCCTGGCTCACTTGTGTTCTTCCATGGGAAATGCCATGTACTAAAGCGGGCAAGGTATTAAATAATCTCCTTGAGTTTTATTACATAGCCTCTAAGAAAGAGACATAGAAGACTGGGTTTGATTTTATAGCACAAAATAAACAGTAGTTAGTTAGGTCTTTTACCATTGAAGTCACCCCTGTTCCTGAGGTAGGATAACTGCCTAGGGTTGTGCTGCTTGATAGTTTGGTTTCAAGAGCGTTGCAATTAAAAACAGAGGGGCTGTTTCATTTCTGGATCCTGAGGTGTACAATTTCGAAAAAGAATGTCTGACATTTGCCTTTTCATGCATCTTCATGGAACTTTGCTGCTTGTGTTTATATAAAACTTTAAACTATTATTGTTTTAGGAGGAGGAAGATTTACAATGCGAATATTACAATGTCACTGCTTTGATGCTCCTCAAAATAGAAAACTTCCGTTTGAGGACAAGAAGACAGCTTCACTTGAATAATGTAAAATGTCAGTTTTTCTTCTGGTATTGAATTGTGTTTTTGTTTGTTTGTTTGTTTTAACATTTTTTTTTTAATTATATAAATAAAATCTGCAAGTCCTTATATATCAAAAATATTTTAGCTATTTTAGCTACTGGGAAAGTTGTGGTTAAAAATATGAATTTTCTAGTAGCACAATAAAGTATGTTCTACAAATGTGTAGATCAGTTCTGTGCAGAATATATGGATGTTTTAAAGCCTGCAACTGTGTGTGCTTCAGTGGAATTAAGCAAAATGCTGAATACACCATCAAGCAGAGCAAAGGGTTGAGACATTGCCCAAGGAGAAATCCAAGCCCCTGTTAGTTTCCAACTCTCTGTTAGATTCAGGTTTTAGGCATGAAATTGCACAAGTGAAAATAATTTTCCTAAGTGAACCCTAGTGCCCTGTACCAAGGATTTTCTTCTGTAATGAATTCTTTAGCCTCAGAGCCTGGAAGCCTGTAACAAACAAAATAAAACCACTGCGTTGTAAACAAATAATAAAAAAATCTTGCACATTGGATACGATGGAGAATATGCAAATACGGGAAATAAACCAAGAAAATAAAGGCAAGCATCCTATTAGTCTCTACCAATCATAATAGGATGTAATTGGGTAATTGTCAGCAGATTTTTTAGGATAGCGACTGAAGATCTAAGAGCTTAAAAATGTTAACATTTATGAGACAACTGCAGAGAACTCCTGCTAAAGCTCTTGATGTACCAGAAATCTTGGCCAGATAATCACAATCCTGAAAGTTGTTTGAATTACAATGATTGCTTTCTGAAAATACCAGCTGCTGGCTGCAGTTTCCAATGGAAAACTATGGATTCATCTGACTTGCAAAAACATTTTCCAACACATGGCATTATTCTTAATACTATCTCATGGAAATAATCATAGCTCCTGTTACTTTTTCTTTTTATTAATATCAACAATCTGTTTCAGCAACTGGTGAACTTCAGCAAAATAAAGAGCATAAATCAATCCCATATTTATATTAGTAAAAATGTATGATGTGGCAAAGTACTGCACTGAAAATTTTCTTTCCAAGTTTAACAGCAGAAGCCTAGTCCCTGTTGGATACCTGTCTGTTTGTATTTCTTTTCTCATATAACAGGGAATATACTAGTGTGGGGTTGTTTTGTTGTTGTTGTTTTGCAACACAGTACAAAAAGATTTATCATTGCAGGCTTTTCTGAGTTTTAAATTATTTAGTTGTTATTCTTAACTCTTAAAAAAAAAAAAAAAAAAAAAAAAAAAGGAAAGCATCCTTTTCTTTAAAATGGAGAGGCATGGATTTCATGAAGGGACCACTCAGCTGGATGGTCACACTCAAACAGGTGTGATTAATAGCTCAACGTTCAGGTGGAGACCAGTGATGAGTGGTGTCCCTCATGGATATGTATGGGTACCAGCACTATTTAATGTCTTTGTTGGTGGCATGGACAGTGGGATTGAGTGTACCCTCAGCAAGTTTGTCAATGACACCAAGATGTGTGGTGTGGTTGATACTCTGGAGGGAAGGGATGCCAACAAGAGGAACCCAAACAGGCTTGAGAGACATTAATAAGGTGATGAAGTCATTTGGTCACTATAGATACACTAAGAAGCTGAAGACATTTAAGAAAAGGAGGGAGAACAGGATAAAGAAACTACTTTGTCACCTAACAGCAGGTAGGAGAGTTTTCTGAGATTGGGGGATAGGGCAGCTCAACACTGAAAATATATTCGAAATACTAATCTGGAAAAGCAAAATAAAAATTAAATGAGTTAAATAAAAATGTTCTTGTAAAAAGAACATCTAAATGTTCTTTAAATAAAAATTAAATAAATGTTCTTCAGCCTTACACTTAATCCAGATGGAAGTGTTTACAAAAAATAAAATAAAATCTTGGACAGAGAGTATGCTAATACTCTTCCTCAGAACTATATGAGGAAGGAAACTAATGTTTTATACTCAACATTTGCCACAAAATCTTTCAACTTGTGGTGTTATCATCATATCCCACAGCAGAGGTGGCCTACTGAACAGGATTTTATTGTTGTTGAAGGTACTTTCAACAGGGACCCCTGCATTTGTCTGTATTTTCTGTTACCTCTGAAAATACATCATGATTTCTGCATTTCCATAAAAGAGTTCTTTGCTCTTTCTTCTGGCTCCATTAGTGGTACATTGAAATCCTGCTGAGTTGTTACAGTTTCCAAAGCAGCAGATTAATACTATACAATTCTATTTATGCACCTTATTTTTCACTTAATCCACCAAAAGTATGTAGGACTCTAACTCTATGAGTAGTGATGGTAAGGCTTAGTCGTAATAGTTGGTAAGGCTTAGTCATTTTGCATGGCATTAGGATTGTAGAAGTTTCTCTATTACCTTCATTTATCTGTGCCATGGTTTCTTGCTTGTAACATGGATATTTGCATTCTCAGCTTTAAAAGGTTCTCTCCAAAAAGTGTCTTCCCCCTTAACATTTGATTCATGAATTTTTGAGAGGATATAATCAGACAGTGTCTGCCCCTCCCTTCCCCCCAAATAAATAAATAACTAAATAGAAATGAGGGAGAAAAATGCTGAAGTGGTCTGTGGAAATACTGCAAAATGTCATTAAAAGTAGTGTCTTGACTAGTAATAGAAATGCTCCTTATTGAATCTGACCAACACTGTTTCCCTTCCCTTCCCTTCCCTTCCCTTCCCTTCCCTTCCCTTCCCTTCCCTTCCCTTCCCTTCCCTTCCCTTCCCTTCCCTTCCCTTCCCTTCCCTTCCCTTCCCTTCCCTTCCCTTCCCTTCCCTTCCCTTCCCTTCCCTTCCCTTCCCTTCCCTTCCCTTCCCTTCCCTTCCCTTCCCATTACAGACCTTGCAATATTGATATTACGTCTTTATTTCTTTTCTGGCTTTGTTCCTCCAAATAGTAATAAAATGGTTATATGCAATTGCATATAAAGAGCATACAAAAACACTATATTTCAATTTCATAGCAGTTTATTCTCTTTTCTTGTGGTCTTTGTTTATTCTCCCTTTCTTTCTGTAGCTGTTACAAGTTTTTGCAGCTTGCCAACCCACCAAGTGCAGAGTGAGCAGAATAGAAAAAGACTGCCTGCACCTCTGTTTTAATGAGCCATGGAACATCTTGGAACAGATAGGACATCTTCTAACATCTCCCTGTATTTGACAACCTCTTGTAAGCATTACAAGCAGAGCAGTCCTCCAAAAGACAAGGGAGACCTAGTCTGAGGGTTTTTCAGTCTTCACTCAGATAGGAGGCAATGTCTTCTGCCAGGTCCACTGTTGCAAACTTGCATCTCTATTTTCATAGTCTAGTTATATGAAAAATTCCCAGTCCAAACCAGTTTAAATTTAACAGATGTATGCACATGTACATGTATGTTGCATATCAGCTACACTATTGCTCTGTCAGGCAGTCTTAGCCATACAGCAGCTGCCCAGCTCACTCACCTAGAACAGTGTTGGTTTTTACTAATCTGCTCCTTTCACACGAATCGGCAGAAGATGCGTATGTGGTGGTTGTGGTTCCAGGTGTTTGCGGTGGCCCTGGTGGTGGGAAGGTGAGGTCAGTGCTACTGCGGTGTACCATGTCCCATTTAATAGAGAATGGGGATGAAATGAGAACTTAAAGTGAGGTTCTCTAACCAGTTTAGTACCAGTTTATGTACTAAATGCTCAGTGAAAAAATATTTTTACCTAATTTAAACAACAACAACAAAAAAAACATTTTTCATATGCTATCTGCACATACTTAGTGTGCTTTGTGGTTATTTATAAATGATGATGACAGTAACTGTGAAAACTGTTTAATACATCAGTGAACATTTCCATATGATGAGGCTGACAGGCTGACCAAATAGTGGCACAGGCTGCCCAGAGAGGCTGTGGGGTCTCCTTAGAGATCTTCAAAAGCCACCTGGACCTGGGCCTGGGCACCCTTTGGATGGCCCTGCTTGAGCAGGGGTTGGACCTCATGGGCTCCAGGGCCCTGCCAACCTCAACCATTCTGTGATTCTGTGCTATGGGGTAAACAAAATCTGACTTCAGTTCCCTCTTGGTAGAAATCTGGGTGCAGTTCTACAAAGAAATGTATTTAGTCTGACCAAGTCCAACTTAAACTCTTTTTCTTGCAAGAACATGAAAGTTTTCCTATTTTCATCAGTGAATAAAAACTGAGCCATGAAAAAAAAAAAAAAAAAGTAAAAAAAAGGTTTATGTTTGGCTTGTTGGTGTGTTTGTGATTATTTATTTATTTATTTATTTTCTGTTTATCTTTTCTGTGCTATAATTCAAAGGCTATAATTTTTTATTCTGACAGAAAATTGAAAACTTTATAGAAAACAGGTTATGGCAGCACAACTACCAAATAACTACTCAGAAGAATAATGATGAATGCAAAAACTTTGAAAAGGTTAACTTTCAAATATCTTTTATCGTGTTTGTAAATATTATTTCTTTCACCATTAATGTTTTTGAACAACAGCATGTGTAGAATAAAAACAGTATCTTTATATTTCCATTCCATATTTCACTACAGTATTGTGAGCTTCTTAGTTCTTTTGTGACTGTGGGAAGTCTGATAATTCATATCAACGGCTTGCAAAAGCTAATATAATATCATAAAGAGCTCAATTGAATTAGCAGCTATTGTGACCTTCAAAATTAATAGAATGTGGTAAAGGTGAAATGGAAAATCTCATGGAAATATGAGGTTGAAATTTTGTTAACATATTGGTCACCTAAATAGGTGATGAAAGGAAATGGTTGGAGAATTTCAATAAAAACCTAAATACCTTTACTGCTATCAGAAAATATAATTTCAGAAAGTACACCCAAATACTTCTGTTACAATTTGAAGTTAGTAATTACTGTGCTTTGCCTGTCCTATCTTTGATCAGAAAACCTACTTTGTGTGTCTCTACTTCATGTTTTTCTGCTGTTTCCATAAGCTCTTCTCCTGAAATCTGCAGTAGCTTGCTGTTTATTTTCATTGCTTTTGAGACCACTGGACCATTACATGCATAATACAGCAGAGAACAGAATCCACCACCCAGCTTAGCTTGGTGCTCTGCACACATCACATCAGATCTGCAATACGAATAAAGGAAAGGGAGAAAGGATTTAGAGAAGAAGAGTAATAAATATACTCTGAGATGGCCTGAATCATCAGAACCAGAAATGGTTTTCTTTGGCTGTACATAGTGGATTATACAGCTGAATTAAAAGTAGCAAAGAAAGAAAAGAAAAAAAAACTCACCAAGGTGGAGCATGGAAAAAGATTAATTTCCAGAGACTTTGACACTTGAGAGATAAGTTTTGCAGAAAGTTGATGTCACGTAGCTTTGTTGAATTAGTTTCCTGGAGCCAACTGTTCAGTTGTTTCATGGCAACAGTGAAAGAGGTACTTGCACAATGTTCAGTTTAAGAGAAGAAATAACAAAGCCAAAAAAAAAAAAAAAAGGCAGAATTGACTGTCACAAATCAAAGAATGTGACTGTTTCTTGGTGAACATAGAATGTATTTGAGGAAAGAAAGAACAATCAGATAAGGAAGTAAAAAGAGTCCTTCCCACCCCCGGTAAAACCTACAGTAATTTAGTAGAGCAAAAACCTGTTCATCAGAGTAAGTTAGGAAGCCTGCTTCAGGACACTAAAGGCAGCTCCAGGAATGTTCTGCAAGAAACCGATTTTCCATGAAGTTACTGATGTAGTCTTTTCTTTTCTTTTATTTTTTTTCTGTTGTACTCTGACAAGTTCAGTGCTTGACAGATAAACCATGACTATTAAATATTAAGGAGACCAGAGATCAAGCTGTCCTATGTTGAATTAGCCTCAGACTCGCTGTATGACCTTTGGATTCTGTTCACTCACTGCAATTCCTGCTGCACATTCTTCTGCAGTCTTTGTGGGATAATTGCGATGTGATTCTGCTTGCCAAGTGATAATTCACTCTTCCATTCTTTAGCTGTATGGTTTTTAAGATTTCCAGGGCTGCTTCAGTGAGGTCTTTATTTACTTCCTTTTCTAATGGTGGGGTGTCTGATAATTCAGATCAACTGCTTTTGAAAGCCAGTATCATAAAGGGCATGAGGCTCAGTGAATTAGCTGCTATTGCAACCTGTCAAGCTCCATACATTAAATACTGAATTATATCCAATAGCAATCATGTCCCACAAAGGTAAGTTCCAAAATTGTTTTTCTGCCAAGGAGTAGCAGATCACCCAGAGGGGCTGTGTGACGGGCAGAACCAACTGTCCTTAACTCAGTGCAGTTCAGCTCAAACTCTTTCTTATGAAAATGCTTGGGAACAGAACTCTAATACTGTGCATGCAGATACTTCTGATCAGCAGTTTTAAATCCACTGCCTAGTATCTTAAGACCAACCACAGACACTCCATGTTTTTTCTAAGATCCTTTGAAAAGGATCACATGTGTTCACGAAAAATAAATCTTCGATTTTGTTTCTCTGAAATAGGAATATGTATGTTGTCAGTGATTTTTTTTTTCTTCTTTCTTTTCCCAGAATAAAATTTCTTTCCTCAAATGAATCTTAACTTTACTTAGTTTTGAAAACTCAGTATGTCAGTGTGCAAATTGAATCTTCAGGATTCATTTGCAATGAACAATTTTAAAATATGTGTTTATATATATCAGCACTATGAGCATTCATTAAGTATCAGTAACTTATTCTTGGCAACAAATACTAATTGTTATTAATAAAAATGTTATTACATAACGACAATTTCCCTCACTTTCAATGGGATCAGTTGCACACCTAATCAAGAGACTTTATCTTGGTGCCACTTTCCTTGATGATTGTCTGATATGAGAGAAAACATCCTCTTATAAATTGGATACTCAGCATGTATTCAATATATTGAGAAATCCACAATATCTGTGAAAAGTGATTTCTCTTGAGCAAAATCTTAAATTCAGGGTTTATCTGGTTTGGAACAGATTTGAGAATCTTACATTTGGAAGTAAATCCAGACCCCATAATATAAATGCTACTTGCCTTGCTAGAATATATGGCTGATTCATGATGTGATAACTTTAATATCACAATCCAGATTATAGATTGTATTAAGGTTGGAAGAGACCTTCAAGGTCATCTGGTCCAACCATCACCCTACTACAAATATCACCCACTAAACCATGTCCCTAAGCACCACGTCCAACCTTTCCTGGAACACCCCCAAGAACTGAGACTTCACCACCTCCCTAGGCAACCTGTTCCAGGGCCTGACTGCTCTTTCTGAGCAGAAATGTCTCCTACTTTCCAACCTGAACCTCCCCTGGCACAACTTGAGGCCATTCCCTCTAGTCCTATCACTAGTTACCTGTGAGAAGAGGCTGACCCCCAGCTCCCCACACCTTCCTTTCAGGCAGTTGTAGAGAGCAATAAGGCCTCCCCTGAGCCTTCTCTTCTCCAGCCTAAACAACCCCAGCTCCCTCAGCCACTCCTCACAAGACTTGTGTTCTGTTATGGGCATTTTGATTTACATTTTGACTAGATGCTGCAAGATTGTGCCACTCTGTGCATGTTCACATGATCAGTGACATATGGTGATGCTCTTAGCTTTGTCTGAGAAATCACTTGTCTTAAAGTAGTGTGTGAAGAAATCATAAATAACGTGAATGTGTTAGCATGAGAATTAACACATTTGTGACAAGTACTGCTACCTGTATATTAGTTTAACATCATACCGTTTAGACTGGATCTGTTTAATGCCCCACCAACTTTGAAAAGAAATTGAATTTATAAGTACTTCTCTTCATGAGATCATGTAGACAGGCCTCTGTATGTCCATCCAATTCCTGTCCCTGGAATACCAGAAAGACATGATTGACAACATTTTTGTTCATGGCTAGTCAGATGAATCTGATTATGATAGAAATTAGATAAATGTGCCCATTTTGTTATATGGCATATTTTCCATCTACAAGTGTGTCTGCCTGGAAGCTAACCACTCGACACCAGATCATATTTTCCATGATTCATCAGGTCTGCAGAACACCGTAACAGAAAACTTTAGCAGACATAACTCTCCTCACACTGTAAGTGGGAAATCAAAGGCTCCATATGCCAAAATATCTTTAAAGACTTGGGCTTAGCTTTAGGTGTGTATATATGTAGGCTTTGATTAGTTCTTAAAACATGAATGTCAAGCAGGATTCAACCAGTTGGTTTCTAGAGTTAAAATATTTTCAGCTTCCCTCCTCAACAGCCTACTGTTCCACCTGAAACTCTTGTCACAAAATGATGTTCTTTAAATAAGCAAGCAGTCTTTTACAGACTTTACGGAGCAGATTCCCTTGTCTTCATAAGAAAGCCACAGGACACTGAAATATAAGAGAAAGTTTTCATGGTGATACTGGAGATATCTTAGGAGGTTTCTGATACCAGTGAGAACTTTGTACCTTTGATGTTAGAGAATTACAACTGAAATAGACCTATTTGACATTAAATTTGGTCAAAGATTATTTAGCTGCTGTCAGCTACACTTTCTGTGTCAAACAGTTGTCTCCCATCCTTCTTTAAAGTAAAAATTTTGTAGGTTTTGATTAAAAAGGATGACTCTTTCAACCCGCTAAAGAGCTAGTCACATCTAGTACCTTCATGTACTATTTTTAGCCTATGAAACTGTATTAAATCAATGTCAATATGATCCCTAATAGACATATCAAGGAAAGTCACTTGTAGTTTGGCAAAAGAATAGATTTCTGAGCTGTGACGGCACTTTCCTTGTCTTCTGTGATTACAAGCAAATTCCACCTGAATTTCCTGAAAGTGATAATAGAAATGCATTTTAACGTGGGAACACATTTTCATGTAAAATCTTGATATATCAATACTATTTCCTAATGTTTATCCTTTGTATTCTGTAATAGCTGGTAACAGCTCTTACATCTTCAGTGTTCAATGTATTCCAGTCTTCTATCTTTGAAAATTGAAATAATCCAGATCTTTGCCAATAATTTTTGCAGATGTCTCAAAAAGGAATGAATAACAAAGCTGTCTGAACTCAGTCTGTTAAGAAGATTTTCATCTGATGGAAAACTTCTTATTGAGTAGTTAATCACTTCGAAATCAGAACTCGCTGGTATCACTGGAGTATGTGTTTAATTTGAATATTGATAAAACAGCTGCAGACATCCATTTATAATTTCATGAAGGCTTCATGTCATAACTTCAGGAGGTCAAGACAATTCATTTAGTTATTTGTGCTCTTAACACAAGATGTAATAATTTTCATGTTGCCTTTTGCAGGGAAAAAGAAGTTCAAATAAATCATAAGAACAAAATATAACACAAAGTGTTTGTGTCATTAGTGGAATATACAAGTAGGCAACACATTTCAAACAAGTATGTAATGTGAGGTGATTACTCATTTTCTTTTTCATCCTCCAGAAATTACGAGAAAATTGTTAAGAAAGTTACCTTATATATATACACATATATATAATGTAATATATATTGAGATCTTGAGAAATTAGAGGACTGGGCAATCACCAACAATATGAAGAAGAGCAAATTCCAGATTCTGCACCTGGGGTGGGGTAATTCTGGATAAACTTAGGGACTGGGGGACCAGAGAGTGGAGAACTGTCCTATTGAAAGGGATCTGGGTGTTCTGGTTGACAGCAGGCTGAATATGAGCCAGCAATATGCCTTGGCAGCCAAAAGGGTCAGCTGTGCCCAGGGGTCCATCAAGCACGGCACTGCTAGCTGATCAAAGGAAGGGATTGTCCCACTCTGCTCTGTGGTGGTGTGGCCTTACCTCCAGCACTGTGTGTGTGGTTTTGGGTGCCACAGTATAAAGACATGACGCTATTAGAGAGCGTTCAAAGGAGGGCTACAAAAATGGTGAAGGGTCTAAAGGGGGAGACATATGAGGAACAGCTGAGGTCCCTTGTTTATTCAGCCCAGGGCAGAGCAGGCTGAGGGGAGGCCTCATGGTGGACTGCGGCTCCCTCACAAGGGGAGCGGAGGGGCAGGCGCTGAGCTCTGCTCTCTGGGGACAGCGACAGGACCCGAGGGAACGGCATGGAGCTGGGACAGGGGAGGGTCAGGCTGGGTGTGAGGGAAAGGTTCTGCACCCAGAAGGTGGTCGGGCACTGGAACTGCTCCCTGGGGCAGTGATCATGGCACTGAGCTTGCTGTGGTTCAAGAAGCATTTGGACAATGCTCTCAGACACGTGTTCTGTTTTTGGGATGTTCCTGTGTGGAGCCAGTAGTTGGACTTTATGATCCTTGTGGGTCCTTTCCAACTCAGGATACTCTATGATTCTATGATATAGTAATAAAGTTATGTGGGTATTTTAGCTGTAATTTGTAGAACTTGGCATTGACTTATGCGCATCAGTCCTAGATTAAGTATTGCTTCAGCAGCAACTTTTATGCATTACATAATGCTGCAAGTTTTAGTACATTTTATTGAAGGAAACTGTGCAATAGTATATATACAAATTAAACACTTGCCAAAGTAGTTGGTATATTAAATATGCAAATTCAATTTAAGGAAGACATATAACTGAATTAGCACTGAAAAGTCCCTGATATTCTGTGATTTACTTGGTAAGACCCTCAGAGAAATTTAATATTGTGGAGTTAGCAAAGCCATGAAAACTTTTGCCCATAAGAACAAAAGCCTCTAACTAAAGTTTAATGAGAAAAGTATTAATAATTGTCCCCAAACTAGGGTAAAGGGGAACAGGAAACTTGCTGTGCTTTGGTACTATTGATTATGGCCTCCTAGAATGCTTCATTATCAGCCAGCCATGCATTGCTTATAAATGCATTAGAGTTCTGGGACAGATCGCTCATTGTTAAAATTGGCAGCTCAATCCCTAAAGGCAGACAGGGTGCAGAGCCTAGATATGTGTGGTCCCTCAGTAACATCCCTCTTGCACTTCTACCTTCTTTCCAGGTAATTTTGTTACAGACTATAAAGTATCCTATTGATTGAGCTCTGAAAGTTGTAAATGTGATTTATGAGCTATATTTGATTAAAAGTGTGGCTGCTCTGGGGGACACAGATATTTCTTCCCCCTTGGTCTAACACTGTGTAAATCACTTAAATCCATTGCCTGAGAGAGTACGCCCTTATAAAAAACTAGTAAAAATGGAAAGTTGTGTTGGAAAACTAGGTAGGATAGCTATATTTTAACCAGACTGCTAGGGCAAAAAAAAATACATTGCATGGATATAAAAAAACTAAAACCACTGCAAACATTACTCACTGCTGGATGAAGTAATACAGTTTTTCTCGCAATTTTGTAACTACAGCCATTTGAAGTTAGTAAATTATCACTGGACAGCATGTTACATAGCTAAACTGTCACTCCTGACATTGTCTTTTTAATTATACTTTTATTTTGTATACAGTGTTATGTATCCAGTTTTGCATCATCAGGAAAGAAGCTTTGTCTATGAAAAAAACATGCAGAATGTGATGATAACAATAATAGATTTTAAGCAGAAAACACTTTCTCCCCCTTTCCAAGAAACAAATATTTGGCTTTCAAATTCTTTACATGTAAAATAAAAGGTGTTTACTCACTTGGGACTTGAGCTACTTTAAGTTAGAACAATGTGAGCATACATAGAGTGAAGATATATGGCATGTGCTGGTGTCCTTACTGCTAATTAAGATGAGGCATTTTTGTGCGTCCATCTGACTTATAGCTGATATCTTGTGGCTGATATCCAGTGAGGCTATGCTGTGTAATTTTAAAAGAAAAATGTCCCTCTCTTTATCATCAGCCTATAAAATTGGCTAGGAGACCATGCTTACTATACCAATTGATCAAACTAACCTTGCAATGTACTGCAACTTTTTTTCCTATATTAATCATATTCCTAATGAGAATCATTTAGGAAGAAGAATATTTCAAATCTTTGTATTTCAGGGTGTTAACGACTCAGGAAATTAATATTTAATAGGAATTGAAAAAGCATGTTCAGAAGCTGATTGGGTAACTTTTCTGTAGAATGCATCAATTTATTTTTTTTTTAAAGTAGCACAGCATCTTTCTGGGGACACAAGATGTAAATACCTTTACTAATGTGCCTAGTAGACAGTAACAGAAGCCATGTAATGAGATTTTAAAACATTTGACAAATTATTTAGGACTTTCTATACATTCACCCCACAAACCTATTCACCATTCATGAAATCATGGGTAGCTTTACATTCTTCTGACTTCTGACTGTAAATAATAAATAAATATTTCCTTCTTTTGGATCAAATTTGTTACTCACCATACTTAGTCTAACCTGTTGGATGGACAATATTAAGTTAAATACTAGTGCTAAGTTGCAGGCGATGCTTTCTTACTTTGTTTAGATTTCCAAGCCTTCTGATATGACAGAAATGTATGCTAAAATGATTGCATCACTCTTGGGGATGTGCTTTTGTTTTCTTCAGAGAGTTCTGCATGCAGAATAGACTTATAAAATATAGTACTGAGCTTTCTGGACAGAGAGACCTAGAAAATAGCAGCAATAATATTTTAAAACACTTCTAGTTCTAATTAGTTCATCTATAAAATGTGTGATTCCTCAAAATATTACATTACAGTCACAGTTAGTAGCTGCTGTTAGCAAGCTAGCTGCAGTAGCACTGAACCCAAGCTGTGATAACCAAGCTCTGCATGACTATTTATAAATATTGACTGTATACAGCAACTTGAATGAAGCCCTCTCTACAAAGGTGTACGTCTGTGAAAGTAAGCTCTAGAGGTTGGGTAATTTTCTTCTCTTCTTAGCTCAAACCTGTCTGTAGGTTTAACCAGTGTTGTCAAATTTCTCACCACGGTTTCAAAAAAGAAGTGAAGTCTCAGTTTCCCAGGCTTGAACATCCTCTGCTTTTCTGATATTTAGGATTGTATTTGTGACAGTAAGCTGTAAAGCAGCTCTTTGCTCATGCAAACAGTGAGTCTACAAGCATGCCACCCTAATAAAAAATTACTTAACTGAAGCTCTAGAGCAGCCTTCTGTTTGCTTTATAGTTTATTAGCTTAATTTTGGTACCTCACTTCTTACTAGTGGAGCTTGTCTAACATAGCTGTATTTACAATTTAAATATCTGTATCTGAGCTAGTCGTTCTAGATTCTTTTAGTGAAGAGAAGCAGACATTTCTGGGACATACATTATCTTATGCATCTAAAACACTTCAGAGGAACCACGCACTCTTTGTGCCTATTTCCACTCACTGACTGTAAACAGTCTACCGCAAAAGTTGCTCATACTGGGTCAGGTGACCATTAGCTTATAAAGACGTTCATCTAATGCTAACAGTAAAGCCAGGAACCAAAATCAGTATATTTGGTTTTCAGCTGTAAGCACTGGTTGCTCTTTTCTTTTTGTCTCATGATATTAGAGATGCATTTCATGTTAGCTCTTATTACCAGCTACTTGTCTTGGTTTCAAGAGACACTTTCTGAAACAAAAAATGACTTGTATCTTCGGATGTTTTCTGCTCTCCCAACATATGAAAAATATGTTCCTCACTGAGCAATGGTTTGCATAGATTTTACCCATACTGCTTATACACTGCCAAAAGTGGGGGTCAGATTTTAATTGGTTAACAATATATATATTGCAGTTGTGCATATCCATTATGACTTGGCATGTATACATAGGTACCTTTTCTACCATTATGAGCTTAAGAAGAGCTATAGTCAATTGTAGCCTGTCAGGTCACTGTCTTACCAGATCATAAGAATATTTAGTGATCAATCTCTTAGGACAGGAGCACATGGCAGACAATGTTGTCCAGCAAAACCATTGGAACAAAGAAGAATGCTGAATTGATCCAAACTGGAGAAGTACATGCAAATAGTCACATCTGTCCTGAACCATCAGGTTAGATAATTCTTCCTCACTCTCAGCCAGCTCTTACTCCATCTCTTCCAGGCCTCATTCTGTGCTGGTGAGCAGGGAAATAAAAGAGCAGTACAGTGAAAATGTAAATCACCTCCCAGAGATACTGGGATTCTTGTTCTGACACTTGTGTGTTGTGTTTCAGCCTTCTGGGCCACTGTTGAAGATACAGGATCCCTAAGTGCCTTATGTGCATGGCTTACTTGTCCTCATGAGAATAAACACTTGAATAGGAACACAGATTTTCTCCAGAAAAAAATGAAGATAGCTCTTATTTAAAAGGATTATTAAACAAATGGCTATTGTTTTATGGCATGGAAATTATAAACTTATATGTAAGTGTTAACGTACATTTCGGATGGGTTTTGTTTAGCTAGGATATGTATATAATTCATATTGACATCATTTGGATGCGTTTAACACCAATAATAAAACAGGAAATTTGATAATGAGCTCTCATTTATTTAAAGCTGCTACATCACCCTAAGGCAACAACAACAATATTTTTTTCATTATTACTTTAATGTGTCACTGAATTCTGAATAGAATACAGAGATACACACACACCAAAAAAAAAAAAAAAAAAGAGGATTTTTCCTCAGATGGTCTCTAAAGGCATGAGATATACAGAAGCATTAAAAGGGAAGAAATCCTGTCAACATGCCTAAGGGTCATTGAAGTACAACTCTAACATTCCTGATTGTTGCTTAAACATTGAGGTTTTTCACATAGGGCAAAGAAATTAGGCAGATCTCCAAGTGCCTTATAACAATTTTGCATAATCAGATTCTTTTCTCTTAAGTCTCACCTAAGTTATAAAATCACTTCTCCCAGTTGCTCTGCCCTTTCATTGTGTTGGCACTCTAACCAGACTGCCAAATACAGCAGGCTCCGTTTGTCCTATGGTGATGCAACTGCTGCTGCATTATCACTTCTGGGAAATTCTTACTAATTGTGAGTGCCAATCTTCACATGGTAGTAAAGCCCAAACAAAAGAGAAATCTGTAAACCACTGTGGGCCACTGTTCTTTCCAGTGTTTGTGCCATTTTTCCCTCTGTGGGTATAGGAGCCTCTCATGTTTTCTCTTGTTTTTGAGTAGACAATAAAGATTTTGCTAGTTTTGTTCATTTTCATGCTCAAAGAATGCCGCCATTATATACAGTCAGCAGTAGGTGCAGTGGAGTCATTTTGTGTTCGTTTTGAAATATGACTGAGATCACCCTTACTTTTACTTCACGTCAGTATACAGGTTTTTTAAAGTAAAGGTAACTTAGTTGTTCCAGACATCTTGCAGCCTTCCTTACTGGATGCTCTATGCATGATTTCTTGAAGACAAGATGCATGTTTCAGACACACTACAGAAACCTGAGCATAACAGAAACAAGTCTAGCAGACCCAAGTACCTGCAAAGTTAAAAAACAGCCTGTCATTTTCTCTGCAATAGCATCCATTACTAACTATATCTTAGATTCAAGATATCCTAAACTATTTGCTTAAGCAGCTTTGCCTGTCACTGGATTCGATAATGGTATTTTTAGCTGCCACCTCGGCTGTGTATCATCTGTTGCAGGGCCTTTTCAGCATTTTCTCAGCAAATAACAGCCTTTTTAAAGAACTTAAATAAAATTGCCCATTAAGTGGATCTATACTGAGTTTATACTTGCATTTAGTTTTATCCAACCTCCCAGTCTCAGTTTCAGCCTTATGGCTATTTTGTGTTTCATTACTAGTGGCTACTAGCTAGCTACTACTGTCAGTACCTTCATGAAAGAAGTAGATAACAGGCATTGGTGATTGAGTCTCCTGCCATATTTCATAAAGTTTCTTGTGAAACTGCATCTTATACATACACTAGTTAGCTGTGAGTTGCTTCATAAATGAACCTATCCTCATGCTAGTATTTCCAAGTGGCTTTCAAAGGAGAAAACAGACCCATCTACTAATGCTGTAACCCCATTGTAGATGGCCACCAGATTTGTCAGGCATGAGAATTGCAGAGAACCTTTTGAAAAATCTTCTGAAAGAATTGCAGCTTGTTTTAGAACTCAGGTCCGGATAGTACACATTGGGCATAGGCAATTATTTAGTTTAGATACTTTCAGAAATATGATACAGGCATCTTTCTCAATATCCTAGTACCAAATGCATTTTTATTCCCTTGGTTGATGATACATAACATGATACACTTTTGCTTTGGGCTTTGGTCACTGGGTAGCTAATTTATTTATTTTTTGTCACAGTTTCTGTTAAAAAACTACTGCAGTAGATCATCAGCAGTATGTACAGCGGCCACTCAAGGAGGAGACTGCTGCTTATTTCACAGTGAACTGGGAACTTTGAAATATATTGTACCTGTATTTTATGATGTGCATTCTGTTCCCACTGCTCGGTCTTCAAAACTTTGCAGAGAAGGAACTGCTCCAGCAGGTTGTACCTAGAGAAATCCTTGGACTGAATGCTTTGAATTTCTCTTGAAGAAGAGAAAAATGCCTTCATGTACAGTACATCCCAGAAACCACTGGCTGTCATTAGGCACTTCAGTGTTAGTCATCACTTGCATATATTTCATATATAAATTTTCATTATTTATACATTTTGCCTATGGTATTGTTATGGACCACTTATAAACTGATAAAGTAACTACGTGTGAAGTATCCATTTAATGAGTCCTTTAAGTGAATAACAGAATGACAGAATTAGTTGCTCTCTTTGGCTTTTTCATATTATTCTGTACAATTTCCATCTTTTCTCAGTGTTCTGTATTATCAGTTCTGCGTGTACTTTTTTTTTTTTTTTATGTGGAGGTGATAGCCTATATTTCATCTATTACGATGGTGAAGGCTTCAGAATTTCCATGGACACAGGTTCTACCCCATGCATACTTAGGTGTTGGTTTCTGTTTCAAGAGATCTATCCACAACTTGAAGACAGTAAGGATGCAGTAATATACCCTCTTTTTCATGAACAAATGCAGGTCTCATCTTGTAATGGGAATGAAGGTTATATATTTGTACACAGGTGGTTTTGCTTACTTGATGCAGCTTAATGCAACTGTCATATCAGTTGACCTATACAACTTGGTAAAAAATGCAGAGAAATAGAAAAATAAAACAGGAAATCTATTAGAAATGTTGCAGCAGTCTTAAATTTGTCTTCATTAGCCTTTAACATCGTCTGCAAGCTAAAGAGCTAATTCCAATCTTAGCAGCTACTTCGTTGACAACATCATACACTTGCGCGACAGAAAAGTAAACTTCACCATTAATTATGAAATTACAGTACTTAGTGCATTTCTTTAAAAATTGAAATATTTTATTTATGTATGTACTTATTTTTAAGAAACGGAACATTCCATGAAAGTTATTTATCCTTTGCAGTGGAAGGTGTTTTGGGGGGGATCATAACATGTCATACAACAGTATACTTGAACTGGAAGATCCCTGCTTCTTTTCCCCACATAAGCAGAGAGCTTATTGCAAGTGCACCATCAGTATTAGCATAATCACTGAATTACTAACAGTAGTAGTTAGAATGATTACCTCTAGGACATGACAGATCTGCCTCCAAGCTAACTAACGAAATTATTCATAGTACAAGTTGTTATGACAGTACTGACACTGCATTGGAAATGGGATGGCACCACCAAGTCTTTTCATGTAATTATTGAAAACCAACGTTCTCACAATGATCTCCTCACCTGTGCAGAAAGGCCTCAGTGCCACTTTTTACTGGGGTTATTGGTGTGTGGAAGCACCTTGAGACTGGGCAGCTCTTGGTGCTGTGAGTATGTGGTAACCAGAGCTGTTCATCTCTGCATCATGAGTGTGTGAAGTCGTCCAGCCTGGTTCCCAGCTGCCTCAGAAACACCCAGTGGCTGTGCATCCCGTAACAGTTCTCACTCAAGAGACAAATGTTGAAGAGTTGGCCATGGGCATCTTTCCTGAGACATGAAGGTCAAATGAGTTTAGCCAGACTTAGGCTGTGAATGTTAATTTTCTTGTTCTCAGTCTCTGCAGTTGAGTTCTAGCATTCAAGTAGTATCTTTTGGACATAAGTCAGACTATTTGATCAAAGTTTCAGTTTCTTTCATTTCACCAAGTGCTGAACAATAGAAATGTTGTCCTAAGGAAGTGTAAGGCAATGCCCCACTGTACAGTATCAAGCCCTGTGTGTGCAATAGGGACAACAACAACAAACAACAAAAAATCCATTAGAAACTTCACCGTACCAAACTTCAGTGGTCCTTTTACACTAGTATTCCATGTCATACCTTTAGAGGCTTTAGCTCTTTATCAGCTGTGCTATAACTATGACAAAAGCTTTCTCACAGAAAGTGGTGTTGCTAAAAATGAGGCAAATAATGCTGAGCAGTAAGTGTTGTGATTTGCGCCTTTTATTTTAGGCAACAGTGCTACTGTTTTGGTTATCCAAAATATAACCACTCCAAACCTCCTTTGCCATACCTGTGAGTTAGCTATTTGTCTAAGAAAAACGGGATTGTGGCAAAACACCATACATAGGTGAAAAGTTTAAATGTTAAAAAAAAAAAATCAGAAAACAGTATAGCAATGATACAGTCATTGTATTGCAATAATATAAAATAAAATGTAATGCATGAGTTAAATAAGAACCAAACCCAAAGACCGTAGAATCTTTTGCTAAGTGTGGGTTTTATTGTTACTCTTTTGGGCTAATTAAGCCATCAAGGGTGTGCTAGAAGGCTGTGTTTTCCACATGCCTGCCTTGAGGCAGTATTTGTTTCATGATTTGTGTAAAAGCTAGCAAAAATTTTAAAACTGCATCAAATAGCCTGTTTTCTGAAAGCTGGATGCTTACTTACTGTTTGGAAGCACAAAGGTGAATGCATGAAGAAGAAGGCTTATCTTTAACGATTTTTCAGAGGCGTGGTAAAGTGTGAGTCTAGTGTCTAATTTTTCACCTAATTTAGGATATTATTGTAATTCATGGTAATAAAAATCGATTCTGTAATGTTCTCATTTGTACAATAATTTAGGCTAACATGTTTTACTGTGCACTGAAATGTACTGAAAGGATTCACGATTCACATGATTAGGAGATCTTATCTGAGGGCATGATAATGAGAAGCTGAAGAACAGTAAGTAACATTTTAAGCAGCTACATCTAAGTCATAAATGAACACGAATATAGTCTCAGTATTCCCATTATTTCCACAATCATAGCTCATTCAGAGAAGGATTTTCCTGCTTTAATTTTCAAATTAACAAGTTCTCGCTCTATGTCATGTGCCCTCTGATGTTCTTTTTTAAGATAGTTAAACTTCAGTTCTTTCATTAGGTGGTAGTATTTGTGAGGCACGAGAACTGAGACATGAATTAAATTCACTGTTATAGATACAGAGACTACAGGTAGACATATCTCTGCATGAACACAAGGGTTATCAGCAGTAACTTCTCACATGACACAACAGCACATATTGTATGGAAAAACAATTGAAGGTTCAGAGCTTCTTGAGCTCTCCCTGTAAATTTATGCTGGGAGAAACTAATTTCTTTACAGAAAATAGTCTCATCTCTTTTGACATTAGGAGTGCCAGTTTGATATATTTTTGTTATGCCTACATACTCTTTAGTCACCAAGAAAATCTTTCCTTTCTACTCTGAAAGTGAAGAATTATTTGCTTTCTCTCATTCTCAGCACAAGTGCTGATAGCTACAATAGGTTTTCTTTGTTAAAAATCTCAATTTAAATAGGAACTTCTTGAGGGGAGAAAATATATATATATGTATATGTCCAGTTTTGGAACTAATGCTCAAGGTGGAATGTAGAACTGATGGCTGAGTGTCCAAAGAACTGTTTTTCACGTAATTCAGATCTTCCCACAGCTTTTAGTTGGTACAGGAATAGTACTTTTAAGCTGTTTTCTTTAAGCAGTTTAGAGAGGATAATTTATCATTGGTTTTATCTTTTTAAGTCACTGTATGTTCTGAGGGGAAAAATACTCTCAGCCTGGTTGAAATCACTGGGAATTACCTGCTGGTATTCTCCACATAGTGTAGTTAAGCTCTGGAACTCTTTGTAGGATATTGTGGAGGCTAAAAGTTACATGGGTTCCAAAAAGAACATGTATAAATTCATGAGAGGATTCATTAAAAAAATATTCAATGCAAAGAAGAAGTCTTTGGCTTACAAAGTCCATGAGCTGCAAAGTACTGAAGTTTGGGAGAGAATACTTCAAAAGCACTGCATGCTTGCCATGTTCTTGTACTCTTCTGTGGCATCCTCTCTTATTCCCTATCTTAAAAAGAATCCTGGCCTAGGCAGCGGCTGGAATACCCATTCTTGTGACACTGGGAGTTTACTTTGCAGCTTGGCTCATATGCAAGTTTCATCTGTGTTACAGCTGCTCTAATTCTACCTGCAAAAGTGAACGGGAGGGATGTAAGTGGCAATTTTTTGTGCATATCTGCCCCAGATGCAAGTCCCGTTTGGAGGGGTCAGCTCTTGAGAACAGACTCACCACCCTGATGTTTCTGACCTCAGATCTCTCATATCTGACATACAATATCTCAGATTCCTCCTTCGTATTCCCCTGTCTACAAATCTCCTTTCAGATGCTGCTCTTACTAGAGCTTTAATTCCATGACCTGTACCAGCTGCTGCTCTGCTCCCTTCCCAGCTCTCCTAGCAAACAGAAGGACTGCTGCTCTAAATGAGAATAAATCATTAATTCATTTTGTTGATCCATCAGGACATTTTTTGGCTCCTCAGTACATAAATAGAGGCAAAGAAGAATAAACAAATTTTGTCTCCAGATATCTCCTTATGCAAATGTGCAAATCTAACTAAAGAACAAGCAGTACATTTTTACAGCAGTAGTACCAGTTCAGTTGCCACACTGTCTGTTCTGTGGCAGAGGGTTGTACGCCACAGTAGCACATACATTCATGTGTTTCCAAAGTAGAAAAGGGAAAAAAAAAAAAAAAAAAGTCCTAATTAGACACACAGCTCTTAATGTCAATGAAAACTTGCCATAGATTAAGAAGCAAATAGGTCAGCTTGTAGGGCTTTGGTGGTTTGGGAAGGTATCTGCTTCAGTCTATATTCATTTTATTATTTTCTCTCTTCATTCAAAAAATTTTAGACAAGTCTAACAAAGCTAACATGGCAGCTGAGCAAGACCACTACTGTGTGCTCTTAGAACTGCCAAAATGAGTTACAAATTCATTTCATTTTGGGGTATAATTTTGAAAATGTTTGACTGTTGAAAGAATGGCTTTATTTCACACAGTTTGTTCTTCAATATCAATACAAAGCTTCTTTCAGAACAGTTGCTGCTGAGGAACAAAGGAACATGCTATATATAATGAGGGCTTTAACATCTGTTGTTTATTTACATGTTGTACATAAAAGAAAAAATAAACAAGTTTGCATTGTGTTGGCCCAAGATGCAAAAAAAAAAAAAAAAAAAAAAGTATTAAGTATATTTTTAGAATTATTTATATTGTTAATAAAATCAGTCCACACTTTGAAGTTGCCATCATTATCATATTTAGGTTTACAGACTTTTGATTTTGGCTTTATTCTACTGTATCTGACATCAATAAGCACTGCAGAAAAATAAACCAAATGGCAAATTTCAGTTTTTATAAGCATGCATTAAAACAAATGTGAATTTAAATCAGTCTAAACAAGACTGCTTAGTAGCTTCTGACTCTGCTAGACATTAGATAATAAAGGTAAAGAGCACTTTTCAAGATGACAGATGTTAGTCATTTTCTGTCTTATAATCCAAGTTATAAACTGGAAGTGGTATACTAATGACACTTTTTTTTTCTGCAAGATGTTTTCTTACAGAGCATAACTGAACAAAACTACTGGTTTGTTTATTGGTTTTTGAATTTGTGGGAGGTTATTTGGCTTGAGGAAGGGGTGTGTAGTCTTTTTTTCAAATGAGAGGTTTTGTTTGGTTTTGTTTTTTAAATGTAGAAGTAACAGATGACAGTCCAAAACTAATTAAAGCGATTTAGTAGACAAATTAGATTAAATCTGTCTTGGATCATTTACCTGCAGTTCATCCATTGTGATACTTTTTAGTAATTTTGTTAACAAATGAATGTAGTAAAAACCCAGAAAAGCAATTATATTTTCCAATCTGAAATCCGTCAGCACTGAGACTGTTAGGAAGAAAATATCTGAGGTGTGACTCTGAGTAAAATGTGGTTCAAAGAGGAAAAATCAACAGCACTAAAACGCAGAACGAACCTTTGTTAATAATTAGATGCCACAAGCTAAAAGGGCAGGTGTTCTTTATCCTGGGACATATTCTTGTGAAGATATTTTCTCTCTCTTTCAGCATGTTTTCAGACTGTTTTTTTGTTGTTGTTTTTTTTTTTTTCCAAAGAATAATCAGCACTGCTGCTGCTCTCAAGTGCACCTGAGCTATGCTGAATGCTGGTTCATTTCAGCCTGGTATTTTTTTCCACCTGCATTCATGTTTTTCACATATGATTTCAAAAAGAAGTGATTTCATTGATTATTATTTATATTCAAGCAGATTTTAAAGTAAGGCAGATGGGGAACATGTATTTAAGAGTGGCAGGAAATGTGATTTCAGTATTGTTTTATTCACTCCTTTCCTGTTTCCTTTATCATGTACTAGAGAACCATAATATCATGTGGTTTTAGTAGTAGAGGTGTGACATTGCTGTAAGGTTATTTTACAATTGCAGTTGCTCATTAGACTGGGGAAAAATGCATAGAAAATGAATGCTACAGTCATGCAAGTAGCTCTGAAAATAAAATTTAGCTCAACCTCTGGCAATGGCTATAAATAAAATTTCCTGTCCTAAAGCAGCATGTCATATTACAAAGGATTGTTAGCAATTGTATTTTCTTATACGTGTATATAAGAGTAGATCTTGGGACAGGGTCCACTCCAATGTAGTTTAGACTGCAGTCTCTAAAGCATTATTAAATTCATGGTGCAACCTCTACCTGTTCTTTTTCTTGGGTTCTGCCAGTGATGTAGTTATGGTGGTGTGATTTTTATTTATTTATTTATTTATTTTTAAGTGACTATTGGGAGCATGGAATCATTAAGGTTTGAAAAGACCTACAAGATCATCTGGCCTAACTCTCCAGCTGAACGCGTACTTCCCAGCTATTGCTTCTAGTACCTAAGGCAGAACATGGAGCTTTGCCTGTTTTCCAGGGACTCTTTCTACTAGACCAGTAATAGCTGGTTTCTAAAAATGGCAGCAGACTGCATTACTATACTTTCTAGATGGCCTGGAACTATTTCCTGGAACAGCCATGTCATTGACATTTCCTGTGGAACATTAGAAGTTTAAAATTGAAAGAATAATATTACAAATGGTAGAAATAACAGAAGTACTTAATTTCATGAAGTAGCTCCTGAAATTCCAATTAATGTGGCAAAGGACTGGCATGTTGAATAATTGATACTACTCTACATTATAAGTAAATTTTAGCTATATAAAAGCAAATTAAAACTTTTCAGATTTTGATAGTATCCTTCAGTTTGTTAGGTAACAGAAGTTAGAGCAAAATGGTAGATAAGTATCAACTTTTCAATATTTTTATAAATGATCTGGATGTAGGAATAGAAGGTATTTTGAGCAAGTTTGCTGATGACACCAAACTTGGAGGAGTTGTGGACTCGAATGAGGGTGTAAAGGCCTTGCAGAGGGATCTGGATAGGTTGGAGAGCTGGGCGATCACCAACCGCATGAAGTTCAATAAGAGCAAGTGCCGGGTCCTGCACCTGGGACGGGGAAACCCTGGCTGCACGTACAGACTGGGCGACGAGACGCTGGAGAGCAGCCTAGAAGAGAGGGATCTGGGGGTCGTGGTAGACAGCAAGTTGAATATGAGCCAGCAGTGTGCCCTGGCAGCCAGGAGGGCCAATCGTGTCCTGGGGTGCATCAAGCACGGCATCGCTAGTAGGTCAAGGGAGGTGATTGTCCCGCTCTACTCTGCGCTGGTGCGGCCTCACCTCGAGTACTGTGTGCAGTTCTGGGCACCACAGTATAAAAAGGACATGAAACTGTTGGAGTGTCCAGAGGAGGGCTACGAAGATGTTGAAAGGCCTGGAGGGGAAGACGTACGAGGAACGGCTGAGGTCACTGGGCCTGTTCAGCCTGGAGAAGAGGAGGCTGAGGGGAGACCTCATCACAGTCTACAACTTCCTTGTAAGGGGGTGTCGAAAGGCAGGAGACCTTTTCCCCATTAACACCAGTGACAGGACCCGCGGGAATGGGGTTAAGCTGAGGTAGGGGAAATTTAGGCTTGACGTCAGGAGGGGGTTCTTCACAGAGAGGGTGGTTGCACACTGGAACAGGCTCCCCAGGGAAGTGGTCACTGCACCGAGCCTGTCTGAATTTAAGAAGAGATTGGACTGTGCACTTAGTCACATGGTCTGAACTTTTGGGTAGACATGTGCGGTGTCAAGAGTTGAACTTGATGATCCTTAAGGGTCCCTTCCAACTCAGGATATTCTATGATTCTATGATTCTAACTTTAAGTCAGTGATAAAAGTCACAAAGGATAAAACAGTAGTCCCTAACAGTTGGGTTATTTCACTACCTGTAGGTCAGACTGTAAGTTTGTTGTGCTATATGCCAGTGCTATGTATATTACATAGTTAGACTAATTCATATGAGGAAGTATTTGAGTTTTGAACCTGTTCTGCAAAGAGTAGGTATCAGTTGTTTTGAGTACAGGAAATGCTGCCCAGTGCTGTTGTATATGGTGAGCATTTTGTGAGCAACTCTAGTGTCAAAAATAAATACACCAGCTGAACAGCTGGAAGTGCCTTTTGCTTTCCATTGCCAAGGGCAGCAGACTTTCTAGCTCTGGTAGTTTGAGATCTTTGAAATCACATAATCCTGATTATCATCTTTCCCCATGCATTCCTCTCTGCCTCAGTACAGTTTTGATTTTAGCAGCTGCTAGCTGGCAAAAATGTTAAAACTAAACCTAAAATTGATATCAGACGAGGTGAAGTATTAATCTTGAAATCTTGGAGTTGATTCAGAATGTATGTTTTAAATTCTTGATGGATGAAAGAAAGAGAAGGTAATCAGAAATACTTGCTTTTAAAAGGAAGGAGTTACTTAATTCATTTTTTTTCTAATTTTCCTAAGGAATCAAGTTGAAGCTTTAACTGTTTCATAAAATGTAATGAAAAATTAGTATTTGTGCCTCAGGTGTGTTCACCTTTCCAATCTGACAAATTGCCTGTATCCTAGCTGACTGTATTAAATCTTACAGATTTCCTAGCTTCATGTGTAACGGTGAAGTCATATTCCAATGGAATGTTTAGGTCAATTTATTTATGATTTAAAGAAACAAAAACCTAACATAATACTGGTGTTTCTTTACTGAATGGTCTCAGCTTTTATAAAAAGGAGGACAAACAGCCTAACTGTCACAGCAACATCATAAGCTTCATTTTTAAATTACCTTTCAGAGTTTGCTGGGAGAAAAGAACAGTGGATGATATACGAACATTGAACTTCTAATAAAGATGTAATAAATTGCATAAGTTTATTACTTGTGGCTTGCCAAGAAAGATGATTGTATTGGCAGACAAATGCAAATATCAAGTACAATATAAAGTTAGTTACTTGTCCTGAGACAGTGTGTTGTGTTCCACAGTATTTTGTGTGCTTTGTTTGTACAAAGCATCGGTTCAAATCAGAAAAGGAGAAAAAGAACACTTTTTCTGAGCCCAGACTCTGTACTTTTCAATACCTTCAGGCAGACAATTGCTCCACTCACCTGTAACCAGAAATGAATTCTCTGAGTCCTTGAATTGATGTGGATTCCTGATTCAGTAGAAGGATCTGTTCTTCTGAACTGCAGTTCAATAGGGTCATGCGAAGTAAAGAGTAAGTTTGTACAACATGATTTGTACTTCTAACATAGACACTTGGCAGTGATCTGAGCAGTTCAGTCAAGTGTAACATTTTTTTTTCTTCCTATTCAGACTTGAGAGACTAATTCTATCTGCCTTTTACATCCATGAGTGAAAAATACTTCTCTTCTGGGCTGGGTTTTCTCCCCCATATTTTCATCACTTTTCTTTCTCTGGCTCACATCTACAATAGGATTCTGGATTCAAAACTCCTTGCAGTGATTATAGTGTCATTTTTTCTTATTTTATTTACTACTAAATTTTAATATTGTCTTTGAAGATGTCCCATTGGATATGCATGCTTTAGGTTGATAACATATCTCTGGATATCCTTGAAAAGCTACTATTCAGAAGGATTTTCTAGTGAAATAATAAATAATTTGGAGTTGCTAAAACATGATGTCTCAATATGAAAAGCATCTGAATATATTGTATACAAATTAGTATGGTTTCATTCTGTCTTTAACACTGGAATTTGCTAGATGGGTTATGCCTGTATGGGTTATACCTATTCTCCTGAAAAGTCCCCTTTTAAGACAAAGTAGAAAAAAAGCAGAACATTCTAGATATATTCTCCTGGCTGTTGGAAGAACAAATAAAATATGCAGTATCATTAAGTAATAAATAATGCAGAGTAACATAACCAACTACAAGGAAAGAAGTCCGTGGCTGCACAGTACATTTCACCAATAGTTTTTAAGCTTTGCTTCTTGGGAAATGGGTTCTGCAGCTGTGGGGAAAAAAAAAAATATATATATATATTTATGGTAATTTGTAACATTAGAAAGAAAAGTTACGGTTGCTGGAACCTACTATTTTGACATTATTACCATTAGAAACTCATCATAGCATCATGGCTTTTCTAAACTTGAGCTAGCTCATTCTTAATCTTGTCTTGCAGAAATTCATCAGTCTCCAGTCAGTATTCTATAATCTGGAAACCTTTGGGTGATCTAAGGGATGGCCTGAAGTGTAGGATTTCCTTTCCCTGTGCTGGAGGCTCAGGGGTCTGAATCATTCCAGGTTCTAAGAGAGGGATTGGGAGCTTAGACCTGGTGATAGCACAACTCCTAAAGCTTCCAGATCCCTGTTGTGTTGCTGGGGAACCTGAGAATTACTGTCTGGTGTAGGCCACATTTTAGGACAGGTGTAGAGTGATGACAGACCTAGAAGTCCATCTCAGGACATAATGTATTTTTACACAGCCATATTCTAGTTATTGTTATTTATCTATTTTGGTACTCCAGTTGCCCATCTAGCTGAAAGAACAACTCCTTTAGGTGGTGTCAAAAGGTACTATGCATCTCCTACCTCAAACATCTTTCTGTTCTGTGAGTTAAGTTGTGCTCTTTACATGAAGGAAAGTGTGCTTGTTTGTGTATTGGGTTTACATGGCAAGGGGTAGCCTCTCTGAGCTGAGCATAGCAGTTGCCCCATGTCAGATCAGAGCCAGCTCCAGATGGCTCCAAAAGGGACCTGCTGCTGGCCAGAGCTGAGCCAGTGAGTGATGCTGGGTGGGCCTCTGGGACAGCAGATTGAAAAAAAGGAAAAAACTGCTGTGCAACAGCAGCTGGGAGAGAGGAATGAGAAAATTAAAGGGAATCAGCTCTTCAGACCCCATGGTCAGTGTAGAAGGAGGGCAGGAGGTGCTCCAGGCATGCGGCACAAGTTCCCCTGCGGCCTGTGGAGAGGCCCCTGGTGGAGCAGGCTGTCCCCCTGCAGCCCACAGGTCCCACATGGAACAGATCTCCACGCTGCAGCCCGTGGAGGAGCCCCTGGTGGAGCAGGTGGATGTGGCCTGGAGGAGGCTGCGGCCCATGGAGAGCCCCTGCAGGAGCAGGCCCTGGGGCCAGAGCTGCAGCCCATGGAGAGGAGGAGCCCACGCAGGAGCAGGGGATCTGGGGGCAGCTGCTGACCACATGTGGGGGACCTGTGCTGGAGCAGTTTGCTCCTGGGGGATGGACCCCGTGGTACAGAGCCATGTGGGAGCAGTTCTTGAAGAGCTGCTGCCTGTGGGCAGCCCCTGTAGGCTCAGTTGGGGAAGGACGGCGTCCCATGGGAGGGACCCAACGTGGAGCAGGGGCAGAGAGTGACCGTGAAGGAGCAGCAGAGACAAAGCGTTAGGGACTGACCGCAGCCCCCATTCCCCAGCACTGATTGGGGGCAGGAGGTAGAAGAGGGTGGGCAGGGTGAAGGAGTTTTTGGATTTCTTTTAGTTCTAACTGCTTTAGTCAGTTAGTAATAGGTAATAAAGAACATTTATCTTCCTCATGCTTAGTCTGTTTTTGCTATGATGGTAATTAGTGAGGGATCTCCCTGTCCCATTCTCAGCCCATGAGCCTTTTCTTCCAACATTTTTTCTCCCCCTGTTATGTTAAGGAAGGGGAGTGAGAGAGGGGTGTAGTGGTGGTGAGCTGCTCGTCAGGGTGAAACCACCGCAGTATTCTGGTGTTCTTCTCAGACTATCCAATACATTTGTACTAACAGGAGGAAGAGTATTTTGGCAACACCATGGAGAAGGAGATCTATGTTTCTTATGTTTGTATTCCTTACATACCCTCTCCATTTACTTAGACCTTACTTCCAAAATACATATCATTTCCTAAGTAGTATAAAGGAAGAATTGCTTTCCTCCTATCTTTTTCATCAGTGACTTGAAGGGAAGCATGTCTTGCCTGTACATTACATTAAGGTTTTAAATGGAGCAGTTTAGATTCAGTATGTGCCACAAAGAGCTCAGTATCAGCCTTCCAGTGCTGATTTTTTGTAATTACTACTCAGCTGTTAAACAGGTCTTATAATGGAAAACTGCTAGAATTATCACTTCGTTTGCCCTAAGAACATGGTGAAAGTCTTCTCATTACTTGAGAAAATCAATGACATCAGTGAAAGAAATAGTTCAAAAAATGTGAAAGAAAGCAACACACTATTTAAACATGCCTAAGTAATTGAAAATAAGGCATCATAGAAGGGTTCTCTCATTCAACAGATATTAAAAATAGATAGTACTTAAAATTTAGTTCTTTTTAAGATAGATTGATATCACTAACGATACGTATCCTGTGTGATCAGTAATTACTTTTTGTGTGTGTGTGTTGTTTTTTGTTTTTTGGCATTAGACTTGCTTAGACTTTTGTCCCTTAGAAAGATGTAATAATAAAAATAAGGAACAAAAGGTTTTTTAAACAGTTCAACAGCACCGTACGGGGGGCCTGGATGTGGTTTCTATGGCTGAGCTTTCTGTCTTTTCTCTACATTCTGTGGGCAGGGTACTTAAAAGCTGTGCAGTGTAGTCAGTCCTATGGCACTGGCATAACTGGTGAGGTCTTCTGATGGAGTTCTGCTTGCTTGTTCGTAGCAGCACCAGGTCTTGGGATGAAAAGAGGACCTGTTTCCTTTGGACCTAATTCAGAAGAGGGTTAAATGAAACACTTTTCTGTTAAATATGCCATTTTTATTTCATTATTTGTCAGTACCCTAAGAGAACTTTGCAATTTTTGCTTTGCTTTGTACAGTGCAGTCTCCAAGGAGAACTGCTGGAGTGTGTGCGTAGACGGAACAGATGCTCGTATTGCGAGAACCAACTGGAGAACTGTGACATACAAATTGTGGGTCCCTTTTACTTTCACAGTAGTGTTTGGCTTTTGTCTTTAGAGCAGAGCAGCTTCCAGTAGCTCAGGTGCAGTTACCTTCTGAATTGAGCAAACAAAAGCATACTGCAACATTAATAATGTAAGGACTTGTCCTGGTTCATTGAGAAACTCTAACGTGGACATGTTTTGTGCTTTTACTGTCACATAACCTTCATACATCTTGTTTGAATTCCTTGCCTCAGAAAGCAGCAAACAAAATTTTAATAGTTTCTGTATTTTTTCTTTAATCAAGGCAGACATTCTTGAGATCTGTTACTGTTTACATACCCTGCTTTAGAGATTTTCTTTTGCGTTATGTTGAGGTGCAAGGATTATTTGAGTCCATGACAAATGTTGCTGTGTTTGTTTTGTTGCCTGGAAGAGAAGATTATTTTCCTCATGAGATCCTTTGTAGAAATCCATGTATACAAGACTGTGTTTCTTAAATATTGTTGGCAAGTGCTGGGAAAGAGTTTGTCATTTGCTTTCCAACAGTTGTGTCAATTTCATGTACTATGTTTTCTGAACTGTAGTCTGGTGGCATAGCTTGGCCACCTGGACTTGAATTAGCAGTAGTTTAGCTTATTTTGAAACTAGTATGTTTGAGTTCTACAGTAAGGTTAGGGAGAAGAGGAAATTTTTGTCTATATATGTTTTTCTATAGGATAAAATTATCTCTCTTCTTTCATCGACCACCTTGCTACTCATTTAACTATGTATGTTTACAAACTATTGCTGTGAATCACATTAGCAACCTGTTTGAATAAACCTACTTACATGAATGCAAAGGAGCTTACAGCAGTGACAAGATTTATTTCTGTACCATTTAACAAAAGGGAAGAAATTGCTAAGTGGTCTGTAATGCTTCACTTCAATAGGCATGTGGCATTCTGCAGTAACTCGAAAACTGTTCCAGAAATGGTTCTGGAATAAGAACTTTTAGTTTTGAGTTGCCACTTGGCAGTTTCCCAAGTAAGCTGCAACCTGGAGATGAAATGCTGTTTTCTTTAAGGAAGAACATCCCAAAACACCAAACAATTCCATGCCTAAAGTCATCCTGCATTAGAACATAAAACACTACATTAGAACTAAGCAACTCTGTATAGATAAAGGTCAGGCCTGCACTGCAAAACAAGTTAAAATAAAAAGGGTTGGAAACAAATTCAAGAAGGATGACTTCCAAATTTTAATGAAACTTTTGTAGACCTATTGTCCAGGGGAACTTAAATTAGGCAGGTCTTTTTGGATGGGTTGAATAGAGGGGGAGGAGAAAAGAGGTGGGCAATGTCTGTGTTTACAATCATGCTGGAGGTGTCTTCCATCTCCAAAAGAAGCTTGCTCAGTGCTTCCTGGGGGATGTAGTCATGCCTTTCTTTCTTCTCTCTTAGAAGGGATTTAGACTGACCCAAAATGAAGCAGCTATGATACAACAGTAAAAACTTTTCTTCCCTACTGCTCGCTCACTTTTGCTTTAACAGAGTCCACGTTACTGTCTTCCCCACAGCAACCAGTGTACGGGAAAATTGAACAGCTACTCTCTGTTACACTTACACCCTCAGCAGGGGTTTGCTACATCACTGTAGCATCAAATCAGTAGGAAAAGCATGCAGATGAGCTGAAAGCTTTAATGCTTAACATCCATCTTATCTGGCACTTTTACAAGATATGTTTTGGAAGAGGGTAGTGATTGTCTGGCAGGTAAAGCCATGATAGCAATAAAACTACTTTGTTTTCAATCTACAGTTATGTCAGACGTGGCATTGTTTTCATGTCTTGGCTGAATAAGACTGCTAAAAAAAATTAAAGATTGTACAAAAGGTTATGAATTTTTGAATTTTCAGTTGTCTCATTAGTTTAATCCAGGTATGTTTGCTTACAAGATTGTAGCATTCTCCTGCAATTACCTGTGACTGAACTGGTTTTGTGTTAGATACAGTCTAGCACAAATTTTCATTATTTTTAAATGGTATTTCTAATTTGGTCCTTTCAAACTAATATATTATATTTTCACAGTGGCTGGCGTTAGGAAGTAAAGGTAGGATGTCTATATAGATACTTCTCTATTTTATGTTTTTGCTTTCTTCTATCCAAAAATCAGGCTAAAAATGAATATATCAGCAAAACTATAGAGAAACAGAAAATTATTCTGTTTTTTAAATCCTCGAAGGAAAATGTCAACAGATAGAAATGTCTTTTTCTAATTCCTGCTCTAATGCTAACTGAAGATTAATCTGCCTTATTTTATTAAAAAAAAAAAAAAAAAGCCCTTAAATATTCTTTTTGGTCTGATATATTTATTTTTTTTTATTCCACCAAACCCTAGAGTTAGTGATATGATTCCCAAAAGAAGCCATGATAAAGTACTTTCGTGTTAATATAATTGGGCAATGGAGCAGAAATTGGTTACATGTTTACGTTTTGTGGTTCTCATTCCTCTTAAGACCTCACTTTTTGAGGGAACAGAATTTAACATTATTTGTATTCAAATTGTTTCTAACCTTGCTCACCTACAGACATTGTCACTGGTTAATCTCAGGTTCTTACCATAGATATCAAAGCCATCTTTTTCAGAATAAGGTCATAACTCTAGGATTTGAATCCAAAGACCTTGGAATATCCCCCACCCCAAACTGAAGTCCAAGGGGCAACTGCAAGATGTTGGCCTAAACAAATGAAAATATTTCAAGAGGTTAGAAGGACTTCTTGATGAACTTGCTGTTTCTGTTTTTAGCATCCTCTTGCCAAAATACAGCATTTATTCTTATAATTCTGTTCTCTTCTCACAGAGGCTCCCTATACCAAAACTGTGGCACATAAACCCAACACAGCTCAGTGGATTTTACTGTCCAACCTCCTAATTAGTTCTGTATATGAGAGTGTAAGTTATGAAATTGCTTTTGAAATCCCATTTTCATATTTATTATTGCTATGTACTGACCTGTATCACTGTCTTTTCTTTTTAGACCTGCATCTAGAGGTCTAAATAATAACATAATCATAGGAAAATCTTACTAAAATTTGGTGTATAAACAATGTTGCATTATTTACACTGCATTATGTATATGAGCACATTAAATTTAGTGTGCTTAAAACATATAATATTGATCATCATTTATCTGGTGCCAACCATGTAAAAAATTTGTCTTCAGTGTTATCCAGATGAAAGATTCCTCTTCAACTGACTAAATATGACACACACTGAAAGTTTGAATATTTATCCAAATTAAACTTTTATAGCCAGTTACTCATCAAGTATCTCTCTGATCCTTTGGGACAGGAATGTTAGTTTATGTGTTCAAGCACCATTGCAGATAATAAAATTAAACTTAGCTGGCAGAAATAAAATTAGAGTAACTGAAAATACACTGGTATCTCATAAAGTAAAAAGATGGCCTTGAAATTTTGATAAACATACGAATTACAGGCATACAAATAAAATATGTACATGTCTAACTGAAACTCACTGTAAAACAACAGGAAATTAAGCTTTTGGGTCACACGCATTTAAGCAACCAAACAGTTTTCATTACATTGAGGACATAGAAAAATCTTGAGTTTCTAGAATCACTTGGATAGCTGCCTTTTTCTTCCCCCCCAAAGACCAATACTTTATTTCATTCACTCCTTTTACCAGCTCATTAGACTTCAATCAAAAATGTGAAAGCTTATGTTCATGTAGACCTTCTGTGATACTTTACAGAACAAATATATTAATGAGTGAACTTCAAAAGATTTGTACAAGTCCTTGCTTCATTAGGATTTGCTGTAATATGTGTCATTGTGACCTTAAATGCAGCCAGCTTTCTAACATCAAATCTAGTAATTCATTATGAGAACTCCAGTGTAAATTATGGTGTGATATTCAAAGCCCACCTTAGATTTTCTTCCTTTAATTGAGAAAGGTTGAAAAGCATACCTGAAGATACAAAGGAGCCTTATCTCCCTTCCAGATAGAACTTCTTTACAAAAAAAAAAAAAAAAAAAAAAAAGATAAAACTCAGGTGTTTTTGCAGTTAGATCATATTTCCAATCAAATATGTTGAACTTGAAGAAAATATTATGTAATAGTTTCCCAATTTCGTCTACTTTAAGTTCAGGAAAAGATTTAACATTTACACATCATTTTGAATGGAGATGGTAAAATACATAACCCTAATAAGGTACAAGTATCAATTAGGAACATTCTTTCTGTTTCAAAATTGAAGGCACTTAGAAACAAAATAAGTTTTGGAGGTGAAACTAAACAAGAAGAAAAAGACCTATGGAGAAGCTGTTCTCAGAAGTACTAAAAACAGTTACTGTGATGCTAATCTCATTTGTGGATTTGGACTAACAAAAAATAGGTTTTTTTTATTTTCAGTATGCTTGCAGATGTTACCATCACAAAATAACAGTAAAAGCACCAGGAAATAGATACTGAGGGATTTATTCATATTGACTGTTTTTTATACCTTCTCTCGTTTAGATAATATTTTCATTCCTTATTTTTTTCACAAAATCTTGTTGAACGGGATATGAATGAATGATTTTCCTTTTTTGTTTATCATGTCAATCTGTTCCATTTACTTTCTTCCCGCTACAGATGAACAAGAGTTGGCTGAAAATACCGACTTCTCATCTGAAAACCGATGCAGTAATAACTGCTGATTTATAGCAAGGGTATTGGCAAAAAAAAAAAAAAAAAAAAAAAAAAAAGTGATTCTTCTATTTTAAAACATGAGGTCTGAAGAAGAAAAATGAAATCCACAAAACAGAAATCTGAAGGTAGTTTCTTCTTCTTGTGACTCCCTGTTTCCCAAAGCATAGGAGCATCGAACTGCTTTATTATGATTTCCTTTTGTAAGACATGGAGCTAACTCTTGAACTGCTCAGTATTTAAAGAATGCTAAAACTATCAACATATCATTCCCCAATTTTGGGTGCCTCAAATAAAGTTGGCTGAGCCAGTAAAGATATAGAATTATTAGAGAGTGTCCAAAGGAGGGCAACAAAGATGGTGAAGGGTCTAGAGGGGAAGACTTATGAGGAGCAGCTGAGATCCCTTGTTTGTTCAGTGCAGAGCAGAGCAGGCTGAGGGGAGGCCTCATGGCAGCCTGCAGCTCCCTCATGAGGGGAGTGGAGGGGCAGGTGCTGAGCTCTGCTCTCTGGGGACAGCGACAGGACCCGAGGGAACGGCATGGAGCTGGGACAGGGGAGGGTCAGTCTGGGTGTGAGGGAAAGGTTCTGCACCCAGAGGGTGGTTGGGCACTGGGACAGGCTCCCCAGGGTCATGACCACTGGGTCATGGCACCGAGCCTGTCAAAGTTCAAGAAGCATTTGGACAATGCTCTCAGACAGAGGATCTGATTTTGGGGTATTCCTGTGTGGAGCCAGAAGTTGGACTCGATCCTTGTGGGTACTTTCCAACACAGGATATTCTATGAATTTATGAGTGTCTCATTTTTCTTCTGAAACAAAACCAAATCCATCTCTATATTGGTTTCATCTACACAGGTGGTACTTATTACAATGCAGCTGCGTAAAGAGAAGGTTAACTTGATCTCTAGGAACTAGATAATAGCAATCACTGTGTTTCAGATAACTATGGAATTATTAATTTCCTTTATATTAAATACCGTGCATAAATTTGTCTTCTGTCATGTATCTTTTTGGCAATGTGGAAAGCAGAACAAATAACTATAAACTCCAGATGGATCAGGCTGGTAGGTTAACTTCCTCAATATCCTGTCTCTGAGCAAGACTAGTCACAGACGTGTTGAAAGAGATACGAGAAACAAGGCGGCTGTGAGTTTTCCTGAAGAACAACAGCTTCCACCAATCTGAGATTAGGATTTCCTGAGCTGCAGGAAATATATTTGTTTATATGTACAGGTCTGTTTTCCCCTCTTTTTCTCATTTTTTCATCATTTACTTTTTATACTTTTGATCCACATACCATCTGTGGCCATAAATTGCCCAAGGTAACTATTCATTCTGAGTAAAGTTAATAATCATTTCCTTTTGTTTTTCAAGTCTGTGATCTGACAGTGTCATTAAGTACCCTTAGCTTTTATAGTACAAACCACCGAATTGTCATTTCTTATTCACATTTTCCTTTGCAAATTTTACGCACGTTCCATAGTCCTGATATGTTTCTCACTCTGGAAGTCATACTATCCTTTTGATCATCCTCACTTCTGTTCTGTGTTTCACTGTACCTTTTCAGAGGCCATCATCTGCTTTATTTTCCCAGATTTTTTTAAACTCTTTTTATCTAATATTCCTCCACCTGTATGGCATTTTCAATGAAAATGGAATGATGCCCTGCTCTTAAGGATTGCTTATTTGACCTGTTGTTTCTCAGTGCTTCCTCTGAGTCTTCATGATTAAATATACTCTCTTTTTGCTATTTGAAGCCCCTAGCAATCTGCAAAACAAGAGATTAAGTCAGTGATCTGAATTTAGATCCCCCAGTTGACAGCAAAGAGCATTATCAACAAGGCACCAGGCTGCCCTGATAAGGAAAAACTTGTGTGTGTTATTCCATAAGGATTTTTTGCCTTGTAATGTAGTTGAGTTTCCACAAAAAGAAGGCTTTTGCTGAAAGAATGAAAGTAGTGAAGGTGGGATTTATTTTGTTTCATATTTTATTGTGTGGAAACAGCTGAACTCGCCTAATCAATTATTTTTTAGATTCCTAAAGTTACGGTCATTGAGCCAATGATTATTGTATTTCTTTCTGTAGATGTGTGTGATGTTTTATGATATACCCAAGTCAGGTTTTTGTATGTACCAGACTTATCCCTAGGAATTATCTGAATCATATTTATTTCACTTTGATTCTCTTCGCACCATGACCATGAGATAAAAGAATGCATTACTATCAGGTAGTTAGTTATATTTGGTTCTCTGAGCTATTCTGTGAGCTTTAGATGGATAGAGCAAGCCATGTATTCATCAGCCCCCTGATATTGCTGCTAACCTGACTTCTTGCTGCAAATGCCTCTGGTTTTGGTAATGTGGAAAAGGTTTGCTGCACTGCTTGGCAAACAAATCATCTGTGCTTTTTCTATATTCCTTCAGCGATGTAAAAGAAGCAAAGAATCTATCAGTAAGTTTCCAATCTCTTGTAGGATGTTTACCACTGTAATTGGAAAATAGAAATCAGAAATTCAGAGTTTAAGCCCCTAACCATTCTGACATCTTGTTTAGTGCACTATCTAACATTTCAGCTCAGAACTACGATGTTAAGTAACTTGCTTTTGCCTAAAGAATATCCTCCAGCAAGCCATTTGCTTCTGATGCATGGTCATCAAGAGTATGGCTGGTTCATCTAACTTCAGATATTGCCTGTGTACATGTCTACAGCTAAGCTAGTGACCCTCAAGTCCTTTTAAGGTGAGTGGAGAGCAAGTGGTAGTTTTAGGTCATCATTCACCTGGCCTTTTTAGGTGTTTATTATAAGGCAGAATGAGTTCACATCCTAGGATTACACATTTTTCTGCCTTACCAGTGAGGACCAAGGACCTTCTGTGCAGTTATTTATCTTGTTGGTTGTAGACAACTTGGCCAAATGTTTGGTCATATTCCTCCTACCACAAGATGAATGAACTCTCTTCCTAAGGTTTTGTTGGCTGTTGTTTTTGTTTGTTCATTTGTTTCCTAATTAATATTCATTCTTACTATTAAAAACGTTGCTAATTTCTCATATGAATTTACTTAATGATGGCTGGTGCACTTGACTGTCTCTTACTATCTTCAAGATTAAAAAGACTTTTTTTTATTTGAATAGAATGCATTACTAAGACAAACTTGTCACACACACAGAAGTACAAATGGAAATTAAAGACAAGAGTGGAAATAGACTTATTCCAATTTCCTAGCAATGGAAAACAGTGTACATGTATTCTTCCCCGTACTCCTGTTTATTTCCTAACTAAAGCAAATTCAAATAGGATAATGACAGAAACTTGTTAAAGTCTTCCCAACTTTTTCTTGTTACACTATGTTATGAAAATTATAGTCAGTCCTCTGCCAGATAACCTATTTATTTCAGTAGAAAATTCAAACCTTCAGTTAAACTGTTAACACATCATTTTTAGCACTATATGCTATTCAGGGAATTCCAGAAACAGCTCTGTAGTCTGTTATGAATTTTTATAGGTATTGTATCTTGAATTATTCAGTCTCCTTTTTTTTTTTTTTTTACCTCTAAAATACTAGAAGATTTTTCATTTCTTCCAGTGTAACTGAGACCTGTAAAACCGTTGAGTTACTTGTACTTGATTTTGATTTCTACTTATGAAGTTCTTTTTTTATTTCTGTATTCATTTTCTTTAACATTGTATTATGTCACTTCCTGGTTATTAGTTATATATAAGTATCTAAAGATGAAGCTCAAACACACACAGTTTAGGTTTCAGACAGCTAGATAACCTAAAACACAGTTTGGGGAATAAAATTCATTAAACCATTTTCCTTATTGAAACACAGACATACACTGAATGTAAAAGAACCATGCATTTTTTGAGAAGTTGTACTGTATTAGTTTCATCACTATCCTCTGTTGGTACAGTGACACATTTGTCACTGTTTAGCTATAGTAACACCTTAAATGTAGGTCAAAGAATCGTAACACAATTCCTTTTCAGACTTTCTCGATACTCCAGAACTGCTGTGCTGGTGCTCTCACTATGCTCATCTGCTTTCCATGGGGCATGTGGCTGCTGAGTCCATATTGACCTGATTTTTTCCCTAATGCACTGATCTCCAAACTATTTTGAGCACACCTTTCAGGTATATGTATATTATTTTATTACTAAATTGCATACAAGAGCTACTGAAGTTATAATATTTTCTTTCCTGCACCCCTGTATTTTGTCTTGCACACCCCATGGGGTGTGTGCACCCCACTTTGGAAACAGCTGCCCCCGTGGAACAGTCCTTTGTGGTCATGGACAGGTGGTTATGTAGTGGCCCCAGAAGAGACTGTAGAGAAAATAAAGTAACTCTTTCTTCTTTCAGCCTGACATGAAATAAATGAAGCACAAAATGACTTAGTGCCAGCAGCCATCTTAAAATATGTGCATGTAAAATATGTAAAAGCAACTCGAAAACAGTGTAAAATGCTCTCCTGCAGTGGTAGAGCATGCACATTATAGCTGGCATCAGTCGTATGTCTATGATTAACCTATTATTGTTCAGCTTATGCCCTCTTTGGCTCTGTTGAAATGGAATGTTTCAGATTTGATTCCTCGTGCTGGGCAGGAACTTTTCCATGGTATCTTGTGCTTAAGAAGCCTTTGGTAGTTTCTTTGCTTCATTGTGCAACCTGTGGAGCTTGTATTCCTGCTTCTGACCTACATTGCAGATAATCAGTCTTGGTTTGTGTGAAGATGAAAGCAGGAGGAGGTATGCACACTTTAAAGAAAATCGGAAAGCTGCCTAGTTTTCTTCCACTTAGGGCCTTCATCCAAGGAGATGACTAATTCCTCTCCTCTCACCTCTTTGCTGACGTACACTCGCACTCTGCACCCTCCTAGTCCTGAATGGCTTTGTTGGCTATAGCCAACTACAGTTGAAATAACATTTTTCTCAGTTGTCTTCGCTGTTTAGTAGTGCAGGGAATTCTGCTTGCAGGGTGCTGGACTGCCTGGAAAGCTGTGTGTCTTTGCGGAAGGTCTGCCCTTTGAAGGGAACTATTCCAGCTAAAGGACAGATGCAGTCATCCTTACTTTCAAGACTGACAGAACATCCTGTCCTCCCTCCCCTCCTCTCTTTCCCCTTCAGGTTTCTTGATTAGAATGCCAACTATCATTTTTTATATAGCACTGCAGATGCATGTTATTGGTGTTTGGCTCCTTTTCCTTTTTACAGCCTTTTAAAGACATAATGTTAAAACTTCATGTTGTTGGAACCATTAATGATGGAAGAAAAAGTGTGTTTTTCTTGTTGCAAGCTTTAGATAGAGTTTATAGGGCATAAAAATACAACAGTAAGTGATTCATAAGTGGGGTTGCCAGAAATGTGCACACTCTTGTTTGTAGGACATAATCCACAACAGCATGTTCAGTAGCAGTACTAAATGAGTAAGCCCTTGATTCCTTGCTCTTCATTTCTGCTCTTTATGTGTTCTCTTACTTGTACCAGTACCAATATCTTGGGGATCCATGGTAAAACAGATCAGGGTAGTGATCCAGATTTTAAAAAAATCCCCTCCTGCTCAAGATTATTTTAATTTGGAGGACTTTCCTAATCTGATTAATTTCATGAGCACATGCAGTCATATTGACACAGCAAAAGAGGAAGCACGTTGGTGGGTGGTGGGAACAATTCTTGTGGAGAAGTAATCGCAAATTTAAATATTTTCGAAAGCTGCCTAACGAAAGACTCAGTAGGTTTATGTGCATGATATGTTAGTATATGGTATTACACTACACTAATGTTTCTGAAGGCACTGCACTTGAAAAATAAGAATTAACGTTTTCTGCACAAAGCCTCTCTGTGAAGGATCACAGAATTGTCAAAACGTTGACGTTGTAAGGGGCCTCTTGAAATCATCAAGTCCAACCTCCTGTTCAAGTGGAGTTATTGAGAGCAGGTTTCTCACAACCATGTCCAGCTGGGTTTTGAATTTTTCAAAGGAGGGAGAATTGACAACCACTCTGAGCAACCTGTTCCAGCACTTGACAACCCTCACAGTAAAAGAGTGTTTCCATGTGTTCAGACAGAATTTCCTGTTTTTTGATTTTGACCATCACATCTTGTCCTGTCAGTGAGCACTACTGAAAAGAGCTTGTCTTCCTCTTCTTCATCCCCTTCCATCAGGAATTTATACACATTGTTAAGATCCTCCTGAGCCTTCTCTTCTCCGGTTTCAGAAGACCCAGCGCTCTCAGCCAATCCTCATACAAGAAGAGCTTCAGTCACTTCATCATCTTTGTGGTCCTGTGCTGGATTAGCTATATATAATGCTGTTTTCCTTAAAAGTATAAACTTAGTTAGACAAGTAACTTTCTCCTAACCATATAGGTCTGCTTCTGACTTTTTATTCTTTGCAATGTCTTGGACCTTTCCCTCACACACCCAGGAAATTTTTTCATCCCATTGTTTATTCAATTTCTCCAAGAACCCTAATCTTTCCAGACCCACCTTTTAGGAACATAACTACTTCTTGCTTTCCTTCTGCTTTTCTTCCTGCTTTCTATTTTTTCTATTTGCTTTTTTTTTTTTTTTTCTATATGAATGCCTTTCAACTCATGCTTGTTTAACCAATGAGTTTCATTTTATTCTTTCTTCTTAAGTACAATGAAAAATGGCAGAGAACAAACTGTGAACACATTTGAGAAACAAACAAAAAATTAATATTCAGAATGAATGTCCTGGTTTTGGCCAGGATGGAGTAGCACATATCATGCTGTGTTTTGGATTTTTGATGAAATATTATTGATAATACACCAATATTTTAGTTGTTGCAGAGCAGTGCTTGCACAGAGCCAAGGAGTTTTCAGCTTCTGGTGCTGCCCTGCCAGCAAGGAGCCTGGGAGAGCACCAGGAGCTGGGAGGGGACCAAAGAGATGTCTCACACCATGTGGCATGTTCGGCAGTGAAAGCTGAGGGGAAAGAAAGAGAAGGGTGGACGTTTGGAGTGATGGAGTTACACTTCTCAAGTAACTGTTATGTGCTTGCTTGAAGCCTGCTTTCCTGGAAGTGGCTGAACACCTGCCTGCCGATGGGAAGCAGTGACTGAATTCCTTATTTTGCTTTGCTTGCACATGCAACTTTTATTAAACTTATTTACTTATTTAACTGTCTTTATCTCAACCCATGAGTTTTCTCATTTTTACCTTTCTAATTTTCTCCCATGTGCCACTATGGGGAGATTGAGTGAGCAGCTGTGTGATGCTTAGTGGTCTACTGTGGTTAAACAACAGCAGTGAATAAGAATAACCACAAGCTAATCATGCCTATCTGTAATCATCAATTACAAATCCATTGTATATTTCTAGTTAAATAAATTTTAAATTTCTTTACTGATATATTACCTTACTCAGACTGCTTATTCCTTGTTCATGTCCATGATGATGAATTTGAACAGTTTTCAAGGAGCATTGCCTGACTAGGATTCATAAGGCATCAGGAAGCCCCTCAGTCTAACCTCAGTTAAACTATTTTTTCTAGCTTGGATGGTATTTTTTTACGAGTATTTTCCTACAAAGAAAAAAAATAAACAAAAGTAATCAATACAATAGAAGTTGCTGATGTTAAGCCTTCATATTTAAAGTTTTCACTTGTGATTTCTATTTTTTTTCCACCAGTAGTCTAGTGGAAAAATGTATGTACTGCCCAACAGTACAGTCATCATAATTTCAAAAACGAAACATTAAAGTATCCTCAAAATTAAGAAAAACTGTATTTTCATCTACAATTATAAATCAAAAACACTTCACGGGTATGTTAGTGGACAATAATTCTGCATAGACACATCTGTAAAGATGAGAATGTTTGATACAAGCTTCTGAACTTTATTGCATCTTCTGACAGTGGTCCCTCCTATAATGGCCTTTTCAATTCTAATACACAGATGCTAGAACATCTTCCTCTTCTAGTCTTTTAACTCAGAAGTTTGAAATTAAATACATTTTTGCATGTACCTTGCAAATAATAGAGTTGATTACATTGTTCAAAGGTATTCAAAAGAATGGGTATTTTCAAATGTGCTTTGCTGATTGTGTCGCATTTTATTACTTTATTTTGTAGCAATTAATTGAAAAAAGCTTTTTTGTTATTCATTGCAGACACAGCCCTGTTTTTTCCATCCTTCACTGGAAATTCATATTTGGAACTTCCTTCTCTAACATCTGTAACGGAGATCAGGACTGCATCTGGGCAGGAAACAAGCAATCTGACGACTCTGTACTTGACAGTGAAGACAACTGCTCTAAGTGGCACTATTCTTTACAGTGAGTACCAATGATACTTGACGTTAAGTATCAGTTTTAGCTTCTTCAGGTCCTTAATAACTTTGGTGTAGATCAGCAGCAAAAATAATCATTAAAATGCAGTAGGAGCCTTTTGGTATTCTAATACACGATGTGTTATAAAATTTGAAGTGTAGTTCTTTGTGTTATTCTGGAAAGTTCTTTGATATATGACTCATTGAGCAAAGCACAACTGATAACTGAAAATGCTGCTTTCTGACAGGAAGGAGCACAGTAAGTGTTTGACTCCAGTAATACGTGTTAAAACTCTAAAATACAAATGTTGAAGTAATTTCGACCAATTTATTGCAGCGAAACAAGTTCTCCATACTTGGATTGAGTCTCACTTTTTGTTAAAATTGTGATTTTGATTCCAGTGCTTTTTTTGGATTGCAGAAGTACCATTAGTTCTGCTTATTTACTGTGATTTCACACTTTAGAGGATTGTTTTGTGGTCCCCGGAGAGTATACTTGCAGACTTAGAAGTATACTTGTTAATACTACATAACAATGTTGCTTCTTGCCTGTGTAATTCGTTTCTCAGTATACAGCATGAATTCACGAAACAGTATACTTTTCACAAGTCAGCAAGAAAAATAGGTTTCCCTTCCAGTTTAATAATTCATTATATATTTTAGCTTGTAACTTCTATCCAAAGGGAAAACCTAGAAAGTGAGATGGTGTCTTCCTGAAAAGTGAGCTCATTTCTTCATGAACACAGGAAGGGATAGAAAAATGTGTTTGCAGTCTTTCTGATAGATTTAATATTTCTCCACAAAGACAAAATCAGTAGAAGTATTCTCTCTTCAGCACAGTTTCTTTGGGTTAGTCTACATGAAGAAATCATGTTGATTTAATATATTTTTTCAAATTATTTTTTGTTATTTGTACGTTCATCTGGAAGTAATACACATGAATTCACCTGCACTATGTAAATATTTACAAGCCATGATTAGAATCTTTGTGGCATTATTTAATTATGCTTTTTGTTATTGTCTGTATAACACTTTCTTTAGATGTAAAACACTGTAGCCCCAAACCAGACATTTATGTTTACTGACTTTCAAAGTACCTCAAGTTGTTGCATGTTATAGCCAGGTTGTTGCTGCAGTTGCCTAAGATATGTGGCTACAAAACTTGCTAAGAGTCAAAGATAAATGGTGATGTGGCAGTTCTTTATGTTGAAGCGTTTTACAGTTTTTAATTATTTCAACTTGAAGAGGAGTAATTCATCCTTTAAGAAGCATTCAAGGAAGGTCACTGGAAGTACTTTGAATGTTTTTGTTATTTAATGATTTTGTTTGGCTCATCACTGCAAAACTTCAAGCCAAAGTTAAAATAAAGTTTGCTATCTACACATAAACCCTAATGAGTAAGCATGTATATTAAAAAAAAAAAAAAAATCCAATCTGGAAGCTTCTCTGCTAATCCTAGGAGGAAGTGAAGTTTGAAAACCCAGATAAGTGTACTGTGCTCCTACAGTCAGAATGTAATTTTCTTCTACCACTGCTTGTTGGAAAATGTTTTGATCCGAAAGCAGCAAATGTATGGATTTGGGGACAAATTGTGGTTGGAGTAGCTTTGAAACAAAATTTTCAATGATGAATGCTGTTTGCCTAGTTTACAATGCAAATATTTAAAACATAGTAAATTTGCTTATCTTTGCAAGCATCAAATGTTGTGCAAAATTTATAACTGAAAATGAAATTCCAACTCTTTCAGTATCTATGTTTTCCTGTAATTAAAATCTGGTAGATATTTGCTTTTCTGTTGCATTTCATGTGGAAATTACGCAAAGATGAACAGTATATCCTCTTATTTTTTCTTTTCATCCAGCTGCACAAAGCAGAGCTACAACCAAAGCTTTGGTGATTAGTTGGTTTTCCACACTTTTTTTTTACAGCAATCATTTAAAACAGAAGTGGTGTGAAAATTCTGAGCATATTAAACTTGTTATTTTTTTTGAGATTTCTCTGCTTTTTTTTTTTTTTTTTTTTCTTAAGGTTTCTCCAATTGTCAGGTGAGAACTAGCATGCCCTTGGAATTAGTGAGCTCCCTTAGAAGAGTGAGAAGAGTGCTGAGACTCAAAGGTGTTAATTTCAGCTTTCACTCTATGATATGGTCTGTGGAATTTCTCTTTTGTTGTTTGCAACATTTCAAATCATTTTGAAAAACCTAGAAATTGTCACATTTTGCACGTCTAGTTCTGACCAGCTGGTATGATAAGGCACAGAAGTATCTGCAGACACTTCATATACTTCAAGTGCAGATGAATACTTTGAATAGACATTGTTTGGACAGTTAAATATCTTTCTTAGCAATTTGGCATGAAACCTCAGGATTATGTACTGAGAGTTTGGGTGCAGCTGAAATGATGCTAGGGAAGGAAGAGAAGGTTTGGAGACTTTCTTTGTATTTTGAGGCCACCATGGGCATAATTGATAGCTGTATTACACTCCTTAATTTTGTTCTCTGTAAGCCAGTATATCTCCTTCTACCATTGTTTTTATCCAAAAAAATACCCTGATTTAACAAAAGCAAAATTTCATTATGCCTAATTCAGCTATAAAGGTACAAATACTCGATAAATGTAGGACCATTTAGTGTTTTTTTTGTAGTTAATAAATGAAAAATTGAACAAAGGAAAATGCTGAATTAAGTGAACGGAGTGATAATTTAACACATTCAAAATCAAACCAAATATATTTAAGATGATGCTGCTCCAAAGTAAATTTTGTAGTCTATCTCAGATTATGTGCTTATAGCTGAAACATTTTCAGCTTTTGAATATCAGAGAAAGTATTAATGTTCCTAAATTTCATTAAAGCAGACAAAAGTTACTTTCATGTGTACAAACACTAAACAAATTCTTTCATTACCACAAGAGGAAATAATGTGCTGTTTTTTTTCTCCCTCTAAATTGGAAGTTTGAAAGCTAGTAGCATATCATGAAACTTAGAACCAATTGGACAACACAGAAAATCTCAGAAGGAATGCTGACAAAGAAAAAAAAAAAAAAGTATTTTTAAAGTACTAACCAAAGAGACTCTCTAGCTTTTCAGTTTTCTAACTCTGCAGAAGTAGCAGGTGTACCTTTAGGCCAAAAATCTTTTATTTTAAAGAAAAGACAAGTAGTATCAGGAAGAAGAATAAAACTTTGAGATTTTTGTTGCAGCAAGGTGTGTATCATAAATCTAAGCTCATAAAACTGTTTAACCAGTTTAATATTATCAAACTGAAAACATTAATTGTGTTTTTAGAGGAAAAAGTAACACATACTGTGCACCTCATAATTTATATCTCTTTGTTAATATAATGCAAGACTCCAAGGAAAATCTGAGGAAGTGTCAGTGATGGAGTTTTACTCTTACCACAGTTCCTTCTTACCACAAAAGTCCTCCCACAGATTTCAATGGAAATTGCTGTTTCACCAAGAAATAGCTTGGTGAACCACAGAACTGTAGGTTTTCTAGGATAAAAAAGCTTTGAATCTGTGTCAGATGGTCTTGCATGGAACACTCCCACCATAGTTATTCTAGATATTTTTCCTTCTGTATACCAGCCTTAGTTTTGCCCTTCTTATATGGTTCCAGACCGTGTCAACTACATTCAGCCCATGCACATTTTTGTCCAGCATTTATTCAATTTACCGTTCTGATGCTTCAGTAAGTATATTGAATATACATTCAATATTATATTGAATATATGTATTATATATTTCATTGAACATATATTCAATCTTATATTCAATAAATGCTTACTGTTCAATACTTCAACTTTTCCAGTAACATATGTCACTGTAAACACATTTGTTTGTGACTGCATGGAAATACGATGTCATATCTATGGTGGATGGAATGGCCTTAGAGGTTTTCATCAGCTTATAAAAATGTCATCCTTTTGTCATAGAATCATAGAATAGCCTTGGTTGGAAGGGACCTCAAAGAGCATCTAGTTCCAAGCCTCCTGCCATTGGCAGGGATGCCACCCACCAGATCATGTTGCTCAGGGCTTCATGTAACCTGGTCTTGAACACCTCCAGGGATGGGGCGTCTGCAGCCTCTCTGGGCAACCTGTTCCTGTGCCTCACCACCCTCCAGGAGAAGAATTTCCTCATAAACACTAATCAAAATCTCCCTTCTTTTAGTTCATTCCCCCTTGTCCTGTCATTATCTGACTGAGCAAAGAGTCACTCTCTATCTGTTTTATAAGCTCCCTTTAAACAAGGGGCTGAGAAGCCACAATGAGGTCCCCCTTTTCTTCTCCAGGCTGGACAGACCCAGCTCTCTTAACCTTTCTTCACAGGAGAGGTGCTCCAGTCCTCTAATCATCTTTGTAGCCCTCTTCAGGACCCATTCTAACAGACCCACATCCTTCCTGTGCTGGGGGCCCCAGACCAGACTAGATGCAGTGCTTCAAGTAGAGGAGCACAATCACCTCCCTCGCCCTGCTGGCCACTCCTCTTTTAATGCAGCCTTTTTAATGCACAGTTGGCCTTCTGGGCTGCAAGCACGCACTGCTGGATCATGTCAAGCTCTTCATCCACCAGAATCCTCAGTGTCCTTCTCTGCACAGGGTCCAGGTGAAACACCTTGCACTTAGACTTGTTGAACCTCATTAGGTTTATGTGGGCCCAATTCTCATTTTTTTCCAGGTCCCTTTGGATGGCCTCCCTTCCTTCTGTCATATCAACTGCACCACTCAGCTTAGTGTCATCTGCAACCTTGCATTCCAGTTTTACCTTCCAGATCCTTGCAATAAAAAATAAACTAAAAATGGCTATAATTTCAGACAGTTGAAACATTTTATCTGATTTTGGTTATCTGACTTGAATTATTAGTCTTAAGATAGAAGATATTTTCTAGATAGTGTACTCATCATGGGTCTAACCTCATAGCTGTTCAGCTATCAGTTCATACTTCCCTTGTTAAATTGTTAATAGAGTATTTATTAGGTGTTTACAAAGATTCTTTTATAACAGTATTTGGCCACTTAACATTCTTTAGAACTGGAAAGATAAAGTAGTATGAGTGGAGGACCATGCATTTCCTTGCTTTCCACTTACACACATCTGAGACCTCCATGCCCTGTGTCGCAGCTGCCTTCTTTTCCCTTCACACACCCAGAGGAAAGGAGGGAGGGTCAGGATGCAATGACTTCATTCTCACTGACAGAGTTGGGATAGCTCCAGGAACTCGGGCATATTCTTACGTGATTTCTAACAGTTTTCTTACTTGCTTTTTTCTATTGGCTTGCAGTAACTTTCATTCCAGTTCCCCTTGTTATTCCTAAAACAGAGCTTTACCTGTCCTGCAAGATTCTACTCTTTCAGTGGCCATAAAGCTTTCTTCTAAGATTCGGTTTTGCTAAGATTAAAAAAAATCTGGATCTCCTTCTGGCTGTTGAACCAAACACATAAAGCAGGAGAAGCCTACATATTCTGTAGAACTCTGGCACTGTATTTAATGTTAATTATATCTTTGCCTTACATTTAAACTGTCTTCCTCCTCTTTTCTAAGGCATCTTTCCCCTTGTCACCAGTGTCTTTCCTTTGGTTTTGCTTTTCCTTTTTTTGTTCTATGTTTCTCTGGTAATCTGTGTCCTTATCAGTATCCTTATTGAGTTTTGCTTGAATGTAAAACACGATATTATATTCATGTGTAAAATAAATATCTCTCAATTTTTTATTTTTTATTTTTTTGTGTGTGTGTATTAACGCTCTATGTATTTGTATAGGAAAAATTGATCCTGTATAGGTTATCCAGAGCTTTGTAATCTATTATTTCTTTGTGCAGGCACCAAGATCTTCTGTAGTTCTGTCAGATAAACATAATACCTTTCATGAGTTCATATGCTCCCTCTGTTCTTCCTTCATCCCTGTTCTTTGCTCCTTGCTCCATCTTTCTTCTTCCTTTCTGACAGCTTCAAAAGAGAAGCTGCTGTTGTCAGCTGTGCTCCTTCAGAAGCAGTACAACTCCTGCTTCTGCTGCTGCTTTTTTGAAGCTGTGCTCCCATCAAATAGCTGAGAAATGAACTACCAGCAGAAAGTCCTCTTGAGGCTAGTGCACTCACTGGATACAAGAAAAAAAATATAAAAGGGGTTAACATTTCTGACATTTCCATATTGTTAATATACTGGTGTTAGTAGTAGCTCCATAATTATGACATTTCACACATTCATTAGGCAAAAATCCTCTTTGACAAAAGCATTTATAAAAACAGGAAGAAAATCACAGTAATCTACTTGTTTCAGGTTTATTGTACTAGAAAATAATTATACCTTTTTTTTTTTTTTTTACTTAGTCCACTTTTAGATCATTCATTTTACAGACACACCTGATTTTACTAGGTGGTGATAAGTTTAAGTTCAGACCTATTTCTCCATCAGGTAATTAGTAAAAAATTTAATTTAAAAAAATAAAACCTTTTTAATAATGATGATTTCCTTAATTATTATTTTTTTAATAATAAAGCATGTATTTAATGACATACAGAGGACCTAAAAATATTGCAGGTCTCTTTGCAGTTACCTTATCTTTCCATTATTGGCAGGGTGGGTGGAGATTTCTCTTTAAATGTGTCAGGACAGCAAGTTTAATAATATATAGAATTGTTACATTTGTGCCAATAAAGATTAACCATCATTTGAGAAATATTTCTTTATTGGATACACTGCATTCTTGCAACTTCTTACTATATTCTTCATTGATTTTGTTTGCGTGATTTAATTTCATCAACAAGTCAAAGCAAATTGTGATATTTAACCATAACGGGAAATAAATGGCAAATGGTCATAAAATAAGCCTGATACAGTTATAAAGTTTTATTTCATCATTTTCACTTCTAACAGAGTCAGCATAATGCTTTTCTCAATCCCTTCAAAGGCACATTGTTTGTTTTCTAGTATATATGGTATTCTGACAGTTGGATTTGAGATATCACATCCCATGGTTATAGCATTCCTTAAGGACACCAACTCCCTTTTCATAAGTTGTGCTCATAAATTATGTTCCTGTGCTCTCAAAAGCTGATTTCTCCAGCTCTACCCATATTCTACTTATCCTCCTAGAAGTAAAGATGGGCCTTGAAGGCAGCTAAGTCATGGTCTAATTATCTGTTACTTCAGCCTGGCATTCTCAAGCAGAGTATTTTGTGGCATCCCTCCTCTGTGTCAAAATATACTTTCACCTAATAAAGCATCCTCCCATAGTTTATTGGAATTTTAAATTTCTTCTCTAGATAGGCAACCATTTGAGACCAGTGGCCACTCACTTGCCACTGTAGTGACGTATGAAAACAGCCTTGTAGTTTGCAGTTTCCTGTGAACGAATGTTTGCTGAGATCTGGTTTCTTTGACCCAATCCTCTCATGTAATTTTTACTAACATCAGGATGAGTAAATCCTACTGTGCAAAAGATTTTTTTTATTTAGTTGGTTCCTGATTTCCTGAATCCTAAATTGGTTTCCTGAAAATGGGTCCTGGAACCTTTTTTTCTTCCTGAAGTCTCAGGCTTTTCCTATGAAGGCTTCCGACCTTGTATGCTGCAAGAATGCAAGAATATATATGTTCTTTTACAGTGCCAGAACAAAGTTCTTCAGAGGGACACTCTGCCTCCTCATGGTCACTGTAGAAAGATTTAAACGACTGTTTTTTTTCAAAGGTTCTTATACTACCTAGCAGACCATGTGAAGAATGTTATTAGTTACCTATAAGCATGGCCCATCAGTGCTCCCTAGACTAAAGTGTAAGCAGTAACACTCACTGGGGTTTCAAGGAGTGATGCTACCTCTGGGGGAGCTGTCCCAGATTTTTTACTTTACTAGTAATAACAAGAACCTTCTTCCAAGTTTTCAGTAGTGGGTAATGTGAACAGTCAGGTGGTGTCACTGAGAGAAGAAAGCCTATTTATCTGTAACTTTTTTTTTTTTTCTTTTAAGCCCTATTGTCAATATATACATTCACAACCCTCTCCCAGTTCTACATAATTTACAGATTATTGTTGAGAATGGGGAATGCCTGGAACAGCGTGTGTGCGAAGGGAGGAAAAGATAAGGAAACAAATGATGCAAGATATGTATGTATCAGTAAAGCCAAAGTCAAAAATCAGTGACCTTTTTAACAGTGATAATGCAAAACATTTTGAAAGATAACAGTGTAGAAGGAAATCATAAAAGCCAAAGGCATAAAACCCAGTTGAACTCTTCCTGAGTTAATTATATATTTAGAATACAAAAATGCCTAAGCCTAATGGCTAATTTTAGTAGGTTATCAGGGTTTTTAACAGACTGAAGAAACCGTGTGCTGGCTAGAAAGCTGCTCTAGAGGATAGGGTTTTTGTTGTGAACTGTTTCTGCTTTAAACTAAACAAATGCAAATAGTCAGGCAGTTGCAAACATTTGCTGCTTCCCTTTGTCTGCTAAAAAATGTTACCTTTTTATTTCTGTTATGTCCTCCAAATTAAAGTTATAATTTTCTCTTTACAAATTAGTAGGTTTTCCAGCAAGAAGCTGTCCCAAGCACACCCATGTAATTTATAACTTTCTAAATAAAGTGTTAAGGGATGTTATAAGCCGTGGCCATGTCCAGCAGCTCCAGGCCTGGGAGCTCCTCCTGCCCAGCCTCTGGAACCCACCTCTGGGTCTCCATCCCAAGCCAATAGACATGGCTGTTGCTTTCCTGTTTGCAGGTTAAACCAGTAGCAAAGTTAAGCATGTATCCCAGAGACGTGCCCATACACAGACACACACAGAGCATAACACAGCTGGCCACACAGGCTGCACCCACAGGCCTGGGGGTGCCTACACTCCTGATCTGACTCTTGTAGCCAGCACCAAATCCAGTCATACTGGCTTCCCAGTATCTGGCACTTAGTCCTTCAAGCACTCACACACGTGGGGTAGAGAGTGAGCTTGCACATAAGGATAGTTAAGAAAGGATTTAATGAAAAGATAGGAGGACAGTCTGTGGTGATCAAGTGTAGGGCTCAGTCAGATAAGCGTGCTGTCTGGTCCCAGTTTACACGTGACCCTCCCCCTTCATACCCTTTTCTATCTGCCTCCCTTGTTCCTCCCCAGTTCCCTACCAGCAGTTGCCTAGTTTCTTTCACCCCCCCTTTTCCCAGTAGTCAACCCCCGGTTTGCATATTATCAGTTGTGAAGTTCAGAGATTTTGAGAGAATCAAGTCCTTGATTTTGAGTCTTTGTAAGAAAAAAAATATATACATATATTTATATATATATAAATATATATATATTTATATATTTTTTTTTTTCATCCAGGTTTGCAGAATGTAACAGTTTGAGAAAAGGCATAGTGCTCAGACTTCTTTTTAATTACTATAAATAAACTAAGAGCAAAATATGACCCTGATCTTTTAAAAAATAACTAAATGGGAATTAATCATGTTCTTCAAGTTGTAGCTTAGTCATAACATATTATCTCTGCTCTGAAAGTGATGTGTTTGAGTTATGTCAAAACAACCTAATGATTCTGGAAGAAAATCGTAATCTTATGCTCAAATATTGCTGAACAAATAAACAATAAATTCAACTCTATGACCTAGCTATTAAGTCATTTTTACTTCAGTTAAATATAGTAAAATACAGTGGGAAAAAAACAACAAAACATTTACACTTAACAGTTTCTCTTAAAGGGGAATAAAAATCCTAAACAGGAACCGTGTCATACTTAGTATGAGAAGTAAATACAGTTAAATTCAAAGGACAAAATCTTAAAAAAAATACACAATATATATAAAAACGTACATAAAACATTAAAAAGGCATTTGTAGGTGTCATTTTTTTTATTTTTTTTTAATTTTTTTTTTTTAGTAGATCAAGCATATGCTATCTATCATCTAAAAAGGTATTTTCCAGTGATGTTTTAAAGATACTGTTTACTGGAAGAGAACAAAAAATGATTTTTTTTTTTTTTGTAAATATATTTTTATTCTTAGTTCTACTCTGCAAGTAGTATGGTATATCTGACATTTTGTAGATCATTATTTATCTCATCAAGTTTGAAATGTGTCAATAGTTGGCAAAGTTGAATTATCCATAGAGGTTATAGGAAAGAAGTTCTTTTACAACTTTTGATTTCTCTATTATGATTGAAAATCTGAATGAAATTGTAAATCATAATATTCTAATATTTTTGTGATTTGATTTTACCATTGTCCTTGTCACTGTAATGATACTGCTGGATAAACAGAAAAGCTCACCTTCCATTAAAGATCCCTGTAAGGCTTATGTAATTATAGTGATATGTAAGTAAATTTTGTCTTGATATTATTTTCTTTGACTTGTTATGACCTGTTGACACAAAGTTTAATCATATTCTCATAGTCACTCAAGCAGAGTCCTGTAAATGAATTGATCTCCTTCTAGGACAAGACAATCCGTTTAGTAGATGAGAGAAAGGCTGTGGATTTTGTTTACTTGAATTTTAGTAAAGTGTTTGACGCTGGAGAAAGTGGCTGCTTATGGCTTCAACGGGTGTACAGTTCAGTGAGGGAAGAACAGGCTGAATGGCTGGGCACAAGGAGTCACGGTGAATGGAGTTCAGTCCTGTTGGCAGCCCGTCACCAGTGGTGTTCCCCAGGGCTTGGTACCTGGGCCACTTTTGTTTAACAGTTTTGTCAGTGATCTGTATGAAGGGATCAAGTGCACCCTCAGTAAGTGTGCAGACAATACCAAGTTAGGCAGGGCTCTCAATCTGCATGAGGACAGGAAGACTTTGCAGGGGGATCTGGAGAGGCTGGATCGATGGGCCGAGTCCAATCACAGGACACTCCACAAGGCTAAGTGCTGGATCCTGCACTTGGGCCATAACAACCCCATGCAGCGTTACAGGCTTGAGGAAGAGTGGCTGGGAAGTTGCCCACCAGGCAAGGACGTGGGGGTGATGGTTGGCAGCTGGCTGAACATGAGCTATCAGCGTGCCGATGTGGGCAAGAAGGCCAGTGGCATCCTAGCCTGTGTCAGAAACAGTGTGGCCGGCAAGACTGGGGAAGTGATTGTCCCCTTGTACACAGCACTGGTGAGACCATGCCTCAAGTACCGTGTTCAGTTTTGGGCTCCTCACTAGAAGAAGAACATTGATGTGTTCAAGTGTGTGCAGAGAAGAGCAATGAAGCTGGTGAAGGAAATGAAGCTGGTGAAATTATTAGTAATGGCTGAGGGAACTGGGGTTGTTGAATTGGGGTTGTTTAGTCTAGAAAAGAGGTGGTTGAGGGGGGACCTTACTGCTGACTACAACTACCTGAAAGAAGCTTGCACTGAAGAGGGTGTCAGTCTTTTTTCTCAGGTGACAAATGATAGGATGCAAGGAAGTGGTCTTAAGTTGCAGCAGGGGAAGTTTAGATGGGACGTTAGGAAGAATTTCATTATGGAGAGGGTGATTAAGCATTGGAACAGGCTGCCCAGGGAAGTGATGGATTCCCCATTCCTTAAAGTATTCAAGAGACTCGTGGACATGCTACTAAAGGTTGATTGTTGGTCTTGGTGATCTTGATGGCATTTTCCAACCTAGATAATTCTTTGATTCTTTAATTCTATGAATGGAAGACATAGGCATTAAGACTGGTGGTGACTTCTTAGTAGTGTCAGATCTTTCCCAAAGGTCCTATGCTTTCAGAATCATGACTGTCTCTATTTTTGTTTTCAAAGCTAGTGAAAAGCATTTTGGAGAGCAATTTCTTCACTTGTATCTTGTGGAAGGGAAACCAGCAGTTCGATTCAGCTGTGGAAACTCTCAGAACATTCTGACTGTGTCTGTCAATCAACCCATTAGCAAGGATATACTCATCCCTATCACAATAAGGTAAGAACTTAATACTGTGTTACACTAAAGAGATTTAGTCATATATATTGAGCAAAAAAAAGAGTAGTTTTGTTGTGTTTTTTTTTTTTTTGTTGTTGTTGTTGTTTTGGTTTTTTGACAGTAAAAAAAAATCATACTGGAACGCAAAATTGTACGCATGTTTGGAAATCTTTTTCATAAGGTAGTGTTCTTGATTTAATATATCTTTTTCACATACATTAGTTCAGTTTTTTTAAGAAAAATAAAATGTTGGATGTTAAAAATAGGTAGCTCATAATTTATGAGCTAACGTGGGTAAGTCCTAACCCATTAATTTGATATCATTCTATGATAAGGTAACCCACATAGGAGTGTCTGGCAGCCAGTCAATAGTGGTATTACCCAAAGCTCAATCTTGGGGCCAATTCTGTTAAATATTTTTTGTCAATGGTCTGGGTGCAAGGGTTGAATCCATGCTTAGTAAATTTGCTGACGATACTAAGCTGAGAGATGCTGTGGACTCTTACGAGGAACAAGAGGATTTTCAGAGGGATCTAGATAGATTAGGAGAGTGGGCCATCACTAGTGGCATGAAATTTTACTAAATCAAATGCCAGACTCTGCATTTGGATGGAATAATGCCAGACACAAGTACAGTCTGGGAGATGAGTGGCTGCAGAGCAACTCAGCAGAAAGGGATTTGTGAGTACTGGTCAACAGCAGACTCAACACGAGCCAGCGGTGTGCACTGACAGCCAAAAGAGCAAACTGCATTTTAGGTGGGGTGCATTAAGCACAGCATAGCCAGCCCATCAAATTAGGTGATTCTCCCACCGTATTTTGTATTGGTGTGTCCTCACCTTGTGTGCAGTTCTGGGCTTCACCATTTTAAAAGGACTTTCAGATACTGGAATGTGTCCAGATGAAGGCAACAAAGCTAAAGGGCTGGAAGGCACATCCTCTCAGAACAGATGAGGACATTGGGCTTGTTAAATCTGGAAAAAAGCAAATTGAGGAGTGACCTCATTGCCCTCTATAAATTCATGAGTGGAAGTGGAAAGAAAGGTGCTCATCTTTTGTCACAGCTATCTAGTGACAGAATGCATGAGAATGGCTCAAAACTGCAACAGGGGCAGTTCAGACTAGACATTAGGAAAGTCTTATTTTCTGAGTGGGTAGTGTGATACTGGAACAGGCTTCCTAGAGAAGTGGTTGAGGATCTATAGCTATCTGTATTTAAGAGGCATTTGGATGATGATTTTAATGTTTTAACTTTGGGTCAGCCCTGATGTAGTCTGACAGTTAGACTCAGTGATCTTTTCAGATCCCTTCCAACTGAAACCTAATTCTATTCTATTCTATTCTATTCTATTCTATTCTATTCTATTCTATTCTATTCTATTCTATTCTTTAATAAATTTAACTTATCATATTTCTAGTGCTAAGTATAGAACTAAATTACTGCTTAATTTTAAGATGAGAAATTAAAATTAGGCATGGTAACATATCACAGCACAGAATTGTTATCTACGATGTCATATCTACAAAAGCAATTGCACTGTTAGCAGTTCGCAATGGTGGCTGATGAGTATTTTTCATCTAGCACACACTAGTTCACAGAAAGGTTAATTTATAATTTTGGAAAATGTATTGTTATGTCCTGGTAATGGATTAACTCTTTTCCACTCAAGGGATTTTAAATGTGCAAGTTAGGACAGAGGTAAGAACGAAATAATATAAATTTTGTGTTATGTTTATATTAGTGACATCAAAATAATGGTAATGTGTGTAATGTTCACTTCAAAAATATTTGAGAATTCTGATGTCCATTAGAATTTTAAGTTACCATCACTCTGATATTATTTTACTTTGTCATATAGTTAAATTGCTGCACCTGAACTGTAAGCATTTGTGATATGAGGGAACTCATAACGCAAATTAGTTAAATTAAAGGTAGTTCTACCTAGGAACATTTTTGCTGTTAGAGTATCGTATGGGAAGGAGACTGCAAGAATTTCCTTGAAATGTATATAGTGGTGTTCTCAAAATTACCTTCTTACTACCAATACAGGGAAGTAAAAGCATCATCTGAAGATTTTTATGTTTGTCTTTGGTGATATTTCTGTTTTATGTAAATATTTCAAAATTCTGAAATGTTGCTCATACTAGAAGTTTTGATGACCTCATTATATAAGAGTAGATTGCTAGGAGTATATTGATATTGGTTTATTTGTATGCTAAGTGATTGTTTGGAATTTTTTGTTAGTTTTTATGCTCACACATTAAGCCTTACCATATTTGCTTATAACAAAAACTTGTTTGAATATAAATAGGAAACCTCTTTCCAGCACATGTAGGGATGAAAGGATCTACCATTTAAGAAACTGTCCATCTTACATTTCTTAGCTGCCAGTCTATACTTTACTCTTCTACTCCATTTAAACTTCCCCTCCAATTATACCATTTTTTCTTTTTTTCTTGTATTCTTTATTAATGCTTAGTATTAATGAAGCAAGGTCACATAGCATACTCAAACCTAATTACTTGTTAATTGACTGTATATTAATGTATTTTAGGATTTTTATGTATACTGTAGATATATATAACACTTGCAAAGAAAACTTTATTCCTTCTACCCATGAGCAAGCAGATGACGTTTTTCTCATAGCAGATACTTGATAAAAGCATACAGTTCAATACTAAAAAATTGTTTCTAAGTTTGTTCTTTTTAATCTCAGAGGCAATTCTTGGGTGAGACATTGGTCAACTGATTACCTGCAGTGTATTAGCTGAGGTAGCCTTGTCTCTCATTCATAAAATTAAAACATTAAAATGCTGTGTAGCTTTAAAACTCTACCAATATCTTAGCAATAAATGAAGCTATATGTCATTGAAAAGATTCATTCAAGGTATAAAATTTAAGTTGACACTGAAAAATAAATTTATTTCCCTCTTTTTTACCCTAAAATTAGCATATATATTTATGGATTCACTCTTCATGTTGTTACACTAAAAGGTAATGTCAGTTCAATTTACACATTACCTTTGTTTACTGGAATTTATTCTGCTATCTTTAAAACAGTGGCATACTAAATAACTTGAAATGCATGAATGTAGACTGTGACTGGCAGGGATTTATATGCATCTGAGTTTATGGGCATGGCCTTCAAAATGACTAGTGATTATTCTTGTGAGTCCTTCTAAAATGTAGAGAGAGCAGTATATCCTTCACCAAACAGCAATAAAATTGTAATCCTTCAGCAATCATCCTTAACCTCTGCCAAAGGAAAAAGCAAACTTGACAAGGCATTTGTGCCTCCCCAGGATCTTGTATCATTGGCTATAAAATATGAATGCATGACAAAACTGTTGATTTGTGTTCTCTTAGTGGCTGTTGAAGATAGATAACTCTATCTGTACATTTTACCTGCAAAATTAATGATTTTTTCCCCTATAATGCAGGAAAAGAAGAGACAAAGGCTGGTATAAATAACTCTCTGTTACTGTTTGAAAATACTCCATGTGGGAAATGATATTTCTGTTAAATTTGACTTTGAATTATTCTATAAGGTCATATTTGACAGATATTCCAGTTCTGGATATAACTACGGTTCCAATGGGATAAACAGCATAACTCCCGATAGCCTTTGTAGAAGAAAGTTTCCATCTTTTACACTTTTTGTTTCTAAATACACGATTAATAGGAAGCTAAGACATCCCCAGAGTTCACACCCTATTGCTTTCTCTTAGATTAACCCATATGTTTTGTTCCCTTAGATTATGGTCATCTCTTTTAAACCTGATGAAGATTAAATGAGTTTTAAATATTCAGTCATTTTATTTACAATCCTTGTGATATGACAGCTTTATGGAAACAACCAATAAAACTTTGACTGCTTATTTTTTTCTGCCTTGCCTAAAGAAACTAGAGAGCTGTTTCAGAATCCTGTTTTATTTGTTTCCATTTCTGTTGATTTTAGAATGAATTGATACCTGTTTTTGAAAATGCGTGTTTTGTTTGGGTTTATTTTTTTGTGATTTTGTAATTGAGATTGTATTGATCTTTTCTGTTAAGTCTGTAAACACATATTTGCTGTGTTGTTTAGATTGCCTTTGATTTTGTTCTCTACAAATATTCAAAGAACATTAGTTTGACAACATTTCATTCCACATGTGGGTTCTGAAATATGTTTGCCTGTTGCAAAATTTGATGTACATAATTTGTGGTTAAAGTGATATGGCTGTCATGGTAGCCATATGGTGTTCCTTCAGTTCATTGATTAAAGGAAAACATCTTTAACAAAGAAGAGATTATCAAGTCACCATGACTCGATTTTTCTAGATAGAGAGTGAGATGGACTTTAGCAATTGGAGTAAAAATACTGATTTTTTTTTTTTTTTGACATCTTATGCTCATCTTTTCTGAACGGTAATTTTTTAGATGTACTTCCTTCCAAAAGTTTAGATTGTTCACTCCCTAGGCAGTGAGCACATACTTGAGGGAGGACACCAAATTCTTTTATGTTTGGAAGACTCTACACAAGCATTAACTAAAATCTTGCCTGTATAGTATAGTATATTACTCTGTTGTACCTTACCTGTAGCATTACCAGAATTTTTCTATGGGATTTAATGAGTATAGTGACTATCTCCACAGAGCTTTATTGTTGTATTATGTACAGTAAATTTTCATAAATTTTACAAGTGACTATATTGAATGTAGTTCTTTCCAGCTTTGTGTCACACTAAAATTAGTACTTGTATGTGGATGTAAGCATTTATTCATGGCTGAGGTCACCCATGGCAATCCATTAAAGCAAAATGTGTTAAATAAATTATTCAGTTAATGTTGTATGACAAATTCTAGCCTGGACCATGTAGTTGTACAGAAACTGCTGAAGTTTATTTGGTCTTTCATGCTTCAAAAGCAGAGGACACCTTCTGAATTGTGAAAGTTCTAAAAATATTTTTGTACCTCCACATGGAAACTGGCAAGACATAATGTGCCGAATGCAAGCCACATGATTATATTATTAGTTTCCATGTTTTACGTCCACTTCCTCATTTTACACAGGAGACAATAGTTTGAACTGATCTTACAACTTTTTTTATTACATTTGTCTTCTTAAATGCAATTGTTTTTATAAAAATATGTAAATCATCATCCATATGATCACTCGATTTGTTTTGAATCATGGAGTTTACTTGTTTCTTTTCATCATTCCAGAGAGATATATGTTCTCAGCACATATTTTTAAGTCATCATTTCATTAGTATTTAAAGATGCCAGATGCTCTTCTCAGTATTGCTGAAAAATATATTAAATCAGTAAAACAAAGAATGATTAATTTTCTGATGGTTTACCATTGTGTCCAACATTACCAGTTACCATGAATTACAGGGATTTGTTTTTTTGATAAATTGGAAACAACTGAGCAGAGCTTCCTAAAGTGGCTTTGTATCTGAATTGGTGTATAGTGTAGCACATGGAGCATTTTGCTGTCTTCAGGTACTCTTTCCTAATAATAATAGTAATAGATAATAGTAAATAGCCATTAGTAATAGCTAATACTTCCAACATTGTTATATGAAGAATGAGAAATGGGAAGGTGTTTTATTAGATAGCTTGGATCAACTTGATGCAGTGTTGGTGTCATCTTATCACACCAAAAATTGTTCCAAAATTCTTTGAACATTAACAGTGAAAGCAGTCTGGGAGAGGTGTAAGAATAATTGGCCATATAAATTTATAAACTGATAAAGAAAACACACTTGGATAGAGTTTTGAAATGGAGTATCTTACATACTGTAATTTTCTAATTTTAAATTTTGAGTCAGCGCAAACATGATTCTTATCCATGTGGATGTTGTGTTAAATGCATGAAACTGTACATGCTGTAAAATGTCTAACAGATTATAATAAGCTTGGAATTACTTTCAGAAGGAATGCCTAATTAACTATACATATTTATATTTACTGCATTTTCTACAGAAATTATAAATCATGATAGCTCAGCATAAATCACAGTGTGACAGAGCATAGAAATTCTTTCAAAGAGATGGTTTTCCACTAAAATTATCTACATTTGATGACAGTTTATCAACCTGTTTGAAAGCAGTTGTGGGCTCAATTCAGTTTGTAATGTATATCTGTTTCTTAAAATCATCATCATATTTGCCAGTATAAGGTGGGAAGATTGAATATATACAGCGTTCTCTGAAGCCCTTAATCTCATTGCCATCAATGCAGCATTTTCCTTGTACCTTGACAGGCTACTCTTTTAGCTGTTACAGTTTTACATAATTAAATCACTTTACATCTATTAGTCTCAAAAGTAGTTCATAATATGTGCATTACACCAAAGTGATGTATATAAATTCTTGTATACTTAATTAAAATTGACCATTTGAGGGAACATTAGGATCAACCATTTAAATTATTCTGTGTGGCCTCCTAGCTGAAATAACTCAGATAGGAGAATGGATTCTCATGTAGAAAAGCTTTCTTTTTGATTTCATTTCAGTTTCAGGTTTTATGCTTGAACTGAACATTCAGTGTGTGTAGAAATGTATGTCACTTTTTGAAACAAATATTTTGCTTTGATACAGCAATGATATTTAGCATTTCATCAATGAGTCATCAAAGACAAATAAACTCCATTCAACCACAAAGCTAGCCACCTCATTGTAGAAGGTTATCAGATTGGTTAAGCATGATTTTCCCTTCATAAATCCATAAATCTCAGATCCTTTTCTACAGAAGTGATATCTGCTTTGTTTTCTTATATGCAACTTAGGAAGCTGCAGTAAATGTTATTGGAGTATCTGCAAGAATGTGTGGTCTAGAAGCTAAAACGATTAGGATATTAGGAAGAAAGTCTTGCCTATGAGGGTGGTGAGGCACTGGCACAGGTTGCCCCAGAGAAGTTGTGGATGCCCCATCCCTGGAGGTGCTCAAGACGAGGCTAGCTGGGGCCTTGAGCAACCTGATCTAGTGGCAGGTGTCCCTGTCCATGGCAGAGAAGTTGGAATTAGATGATCTTTAAGGTCCCTTCCAACCCAAGCCATTCTCTAATTGGAAATTCAAGGTTCTAACGTCGTAAGCCTTAATGATAAAAGGAACTCATTTGATAAATGTGTTTAGTGCCATGAAAAATAATTGAGAAAATAGAGACAAAGTTATTTTAATTTTAGATAAATTTCTTATTCTCATGTCCAGTTGGTATGATGCCATTTTCAATCTCCTGTTGAAATGGAATTTGAAAAATTAGATTTTGTTGGCAATTTAGTGTAATCAAATTTTATGTAAAATCTGGCATTTTGATAAATCAAATTGTCTGAAGGCAAATGCTGACTTTTAACCCAAAAGATGCTCTGAATTTGAGTTTGAAATTGATATAGTTAAATTCTTGTCTGTCCTTCAGTATCCTGAAAAAAAAAATAAAATAAAATAAAAGACAGCGTAATTTAACCTCTGTTCCTTAAGCTATCATCCACCAGAATTTTTTACTTGATGAAATGAGAAATGGTGCAGATGAGTTTATTCCCTACAAGAAACAAGAATAGGTCTTACTTTTATTTTTTTTACTAACCCTTTTAAGAATGTAACATACTTCACTTGTATGACCAATGCTGCTATAGGAAATTTATAAGTATATTCAACTTAGCACAATAAAGTGAAATCAGGCATCTGAAAAATCACAGTAACTTTTGCAGTAGTTTATTCTGGATTGCATTTACATTTTCAGGATGAATTAATCCATCCTGAAAGGCTAGTAAATCCTGTCTCATGGAGAGATTTTTGGTGTAACAACGCATCATTTGAAAACATTGAAAATCAGCACAAGAAATAAATTCAATCAATCTGTGGCTTTGTCAGCACAAGTATAGAATCCTGCGGATGGATTTATTCATAGTGTATATATACACATAGTATATGTGAAGACTGTTGTGAGCTCCTGTCTTATATGCCGTGACAACTGGTGACCTTTGTTTTTAATAGAATTTGTTTCACTTCCTAGAGATCATTTATATTGGAAACAGAGATATGTACTTTTTATCATATTGTGATTTATTTTGTTTGCCTACCAGTTTAACTGTAATACAGCTATTTAAAACAGTTAATCACTCACTGCGAATTAATCACTTACTCACTTGCTCCCTAATACTAACTTTTAGCTAATGCACAAGACATACAAAGAAGTGATTTATGATTGTGAACAACAACAAAAAAGTACTTTTGAAATTATTTCCATCTTGTTGGTGATCATTTTGACATGAGTCAAGACTTATATTTAATATACTGACTGTCCTACGGAGAGGTTCCATATAGCCTCATTGTACAGTGAACATTTATTTAATCTTTCCAGTGGTTAAGGTGCATTGCTGGCCAATAATTTTGTTTCATTTCCACTATTCTCCATCTCTAAAGTAGAGGACCATACTTGAAGATAACAATAAAGGTTGTTATTCTCAATTTTGACTGCTATTTTTAATGTTCTTTTCACTAAATCATACCTTTAAGAAATAGTCCTCATACTCTGAATTTCATTGCTAACACTTGTTGATGGTAAAGGAATACCAAATAGTTCAAGACAATATATTTTCTGTTTTTTCATACTAGAATGGAAGTACTGAAAGGAATAGGATACATGGAATAAGGGACACATGCAAACTCTGTCATATCAATATTCACATGAGATCGGATGTTTAATGACCAGTGTACTCTCTAATACATGATCAGTATTTCATCATTATACATACGATAAATAAGTTGCTAATTAGATATGTGAGTAGATTGTTAGTTTTTCATATCATAAACTTCACAAAGCATGATTGAAATATTATATAATTCAGAGCATCCTAACACCTTCCTGTTTAGCACCCCGTCTTATCAAAAGTGGCATAAATAATAGCTGATATAATTTGCAGAATCAAAAGTAATGAGGAAATCTCATTTTCTCAAAAATGTGCTCAGGATTAATAATCACATTAAAGAAACAGTTTCGTTCCACTGTTGATAATTGCAACAGTTATTTATGACTTTCTTTATGATAGATGTTGCTAATAGCCATTATTAGATTATGTAATTTTACTGAAGCTCTATGTCATAATTTACTAGCTTTTCTAAAGACTGAGCTGTAGATTCACTAGAATTAAGAAAGGCATACATTATAAAACATAATACACATTTCATTACCTTTTATTTTATGGTTTGGCTTTGTGTTATAATTTTAAAATTCCACATTTGGAAGAATCTCTGTATTTCTGCAGGAAAAAATACAAGATTTAAGTTCTAATAGTCTATATAGTCCACTTCAATTTTCTGGGTGCTTTTGCTTTGAAAATTATATGCATTGCCTTTCAGTAATGTTACAGCTAAAGTGTTTATAACTGCTCTGTTCACTATGTTATGAAAATTCTAAACTGCATGTAACGCAAATTTCCAGAATTTTGCTAAGCTCATTAGAACCCTCCCTTCATGTATTACAGGTGACACTTCTTTAATGGGGTATACCTATCCTTTTGTAGTCCTTTCTTATCCCATGTGATGAATAAAGGATTGTCTTCCAAGTTCTGCTATGTGATTTCTTTTTCTAGAGTTGAAATTTCTCTAGATAGTTTCTGCTACATGATCTCATGTGATTCACTTTTTAGTCTTCCTGTGGCTGGGTGAAACAGATAGTAAAGGTTTCAAAATCACAGAATCATAGAACCATATGTGGTTCATATGTGGCTGGTGGAAGGGGAAGAAAATATAGCTTCTGACTAGCCAGTTTGGCTCTCTTTGGTGTACTTCATGAGCAGTAGAAATTGTAGAAGAATCAGAGGGCAGGTCTCCACAAAGCAACAGAGTGGGCAGTGAAGTCTTGTAGATGAGGCTAATATGGGGTTGGTTGGATTTTGTCCTCTGTGTTGAGGAGAAAGGAGAAGGTCTTCTTAGCCTAGGTTGTCAGCTCCTATCTCAGCAGCAAACTTCCCATGTGGTTTTAAACAGTTTGGCTAGCCCTATCTTGTTGCTTAGTTTGCATAGCTGTCAAATGCAACTGGTACTTACTTACCTCAGAAAGATGTTCAAAAGATGAAATGTATTTAATAATTCTGAGGCACTCATATGCCACCATTCCAAGGGCAATCTAAATATTTAAACAGATTTTTTAAATTGTTGAATTGCTGTCCTAATATATGGTCTGTAGTTTGCACTATGTCAAGTCCAGACCCAAAATGATCACGGGACTTAAGATTCACAAACGTGGTATCTCTCTTTCATACATTTCACTGGAAATCATTCTTTTGATGGGGGCCAAGGGAAGGAAGAAATAGTGAAGATTATTTCATGTTTTATTACTATTATTTAATCTTAATTACTATAACCTTACTTTTCTTAACTTCTTGCTTTCTAAACAAATTTCAGGCTGGTATTTAATATATAGTTTACACATATGCAAAGAAGAAACAAGCAAGATATCACAGAGCTGACTGATTTAAGACTAGCCAGTTTAGGTCTACTTTTACTTACTGTCTGTATGAAAATTGGTGATACATATGGAGTGACCTGAGTAAAATTTACAGGTACATTTGTTAAATAGTCCTCCTTACTAGTCATGTAAGAGAGAGAGAGAAGTGAGCTGCATCTTTCTGAGTCTGAAAGAAACTCATTTAGGAGCATAATGAGGAAGGAAGGTATTTCTCTGCATTTGATTAAAGCACGTCAATTGTGTGATAAATTTATCTTCTGGGATGTAGTTAATTCAGGTGGGAAAAGCTTTTTTATTCATCTGTCCTACACCTTGACTGTCCTCATTATGCTTTGCTTCTTCCTTGAAGCACACACCAACCTGTCTTTAGACTGTGAATTTGAAACTTTCTTCTCTGCTCACTCACCTTTGTCTGCTAGCTCTCCCACCCTGTTTAACTTTGTTGGTCTATTTTCTATGTAGTTACTGTTGTATCTGTGATCACTTTCATCCACATATGAAAATGGTCACAGATGAAAACAGTCACAAAGTGACCATTGTGGTCCCTTGATCTTGTCCTTGCAAGGTTGTTCAATAAGAGGCTTAGTTTTTCTGCTAAGAAATTTACATCCACATGTCAATAGCTTAATATTTTAGCAAGGTGCATACACATTTGGTAGAAAGAAGGTATATAGGGTGCAGATGGCAAGGTTTCAGCAGTGGTATTGGGGGCTGCAAGGGCCTCTGTGAGGAGAGGCCGGGGCTGCCCCATGCCGGCCCCAGCCAGCTCAGACAACCCCACGGCAGGGCACGGCTGGGCCTGGCAGCCAAGATGGTGGGGCCTCTGGGAAATGTGTTTAAGGAAGGGGAGAAAATAGAGGAGGAGGGAACATAGAGGAGGAGGGAACAAAAAGGAGAGAGGGTGCAGAAGGTACTCCATGGTGCTAAAGCAGAGGTTCCCCTGCAGCTTGTGTAGGAGACCACAGTGGAGCTTGTATTTCTCTGCAAACTGTGGAGAGAAAAGGACCTTTGGCAGAAAAGGACCTGAGCATCCTGGTGGACACCAAGTTGAATGCAAGTCAGCAATGTACCCTTGCTGCTGACAAGGCTAGCAGTATTCTTGGCTGCATTAGGCAAAGTATCACCAGCAGGACAGGAGGGCTGATCCTTCCCCTCCGCTCAGCATTGGTGAGGCTGCACCTGGAGTGCTGTGCCTAGTTCTGGTGCTCCGCAGAACCTCCTTGTATGGAGGAGCACAAGGGAGACATGGACATACTGAAAAGAGTTCAATGTAAAGCCACAACAATGGTTCTGTGATTCTGTGACTGCAACCCTTCATTCTCCCCCCCTTCCCTTCCTGTGCCATTTGGGGTAAGGAGATGGAGGATTTTGGAATGAAGGAGTGCAGTTGAGCCTGGGAAGAGGGGAATAGGGAGAAAGAGTTTTAATTTTTGATTTTGTTTCTCAGAACCCAAGTCTATCTTAACTGGCAGTAAATTAAATTAATATTCCCAAAGTGAAATCTGTTTTGTCTGTGATGCTAATTGACAAATGATCTCCCTGTCTTTATCTTGACCTTTTATCTCAATCTTTTTCATGCTATTTTCTTCCCCCACCCAAACGGGTTGAGGAAAGAGAGTGAGAGAGTAGCTGGGTTAGCAGCTGGCAGCTGGCCGAGGTCAACCCACCACAGAGGGAACTCAAAGCGATACAGAAAGCAATTTTTCTACATCCCTTACAAATGTAGTTGTGTAGGCAAAACTTGATAATAAAGATGTGGCCTCTGTAGTTTATTTAAATTACAACTACTGCTACCGTGTGTTGGACAAGTTTTTATTCTGTTGTTCAACAGAAAGTAAAAGTGAATATATTGTAGAATTCCTGTAGTCACATCATAAGTGTTAGCATATACCGAATATAGAGAAGTAATTAATGTCTAGCACTACTGGCACTGTTGTATTTCCAGAGGCATAAAAAACCATCTGTTGCACTACAAGGCATTTTGGGATATGGTGACTGTTTCAACATAGTTTGTAAACAAGTTCTGTGGGTCTGTGAAACCCTGTGTTTTGCTGTGAAATGGCAAAATACTATAGAAGGCCAGATTCTTATTCAAGCTCACAATCCAAGTTAACCCTGTTAAACAGATTTGTAAAATGGAGGTTTGGAGTACATTAAAATAGAATTCTTCTCCGGTCTGTGGAGGCTCCTTTTCTGGAGGCTCTGCTGAACTGCAGTATCATATGTTTGCTGTACATTTCTCTATTTGGCTTGTATAGCTCCAGGTGACATCTGCGTCTTGTAGTATGTGCCTCTGTGGCTTTTCTTCTACTGCTTCTGTGCTGTTCTCAGTGCTGGTCAGCCTTCTGTGCTGCTGGTGGTTATGTCTTCTTACTGAACTGGAGAGTTTTAGTGAGAACACTGGGAACTAGGGATCTATACATTGTCACAGAAATTGTTTCATCCCCCCTACGGCTCACATTGTCTTGTCAGAGCTGCCAGCACCTAGGGGACTGGTAGTAATGAAAGATGTGAATGTGAGAGCTATAGTGTTGCATGCTGTGTTGCTACTAAATTACTCAGCAGCTGTTCAAAACACCTTCAGAAAATACATTTTCTCTTGCATTTGAATGCATTTTATGTAAATCTGATAGGTGGTTTGGCCCCTGGGTTTTGTTCCCAGCACTGTCAGAAACAATCTTCTGCAACCTCTTTTGTTCACCCATCTGGAAAATAACAGGATTATACTTGCCTGCCTTCTGTGGGAGGGTGTAGATTTTGCTCAACAGCAAATGTTGTGAAAAATACAAATTTAAACACTGGTCTGTGCCTGACATAAGACATGATCTGACCATTTCTTTCCTTGGCAGAAGAACATGAAAAGACTTCTTCCTGAACCTTCCAGAGATGCAGATGCTTATTACTAAGAATGTGAATTCTTCTTTCACCTTTAACAGAAGAGAAACACATACTGCTTTGTTTTGGTGAATTTATTTCCATAAAATACATACCGTTATAATCTTTCTGTGGTCTCCTTTACCCCAGATTTCTAACTGTATTTTGTGTAGGTAGTGAATCTGGCACTTTTATTATACCACTTTGTAAATGATGTTTCTTCAATTCCCTTGCTGAGCAGCATGTACACAAACAGTTTTACTGAAAACATAAGGTGGAAATATGTAAGATAAAACAGGCACACAGCAGCACATGAGTGGAGGTTGCTGGTTGCTTGATGCAGACAATAATCCCAGCAGCAGCCCGTGCCAAATGTATACACAATGTTCTTCAATTTTAGAGCTCAGTGTGGTAATGCACTGAGGTTCTCCCAGCCAACGGTGCGGTATTGCCCATCTTGCTAAATACCCAAATCCTGCTCCAAGGGCTAGAAATGCTAGTGCTCTTTAAAACCTTTATTATTTCATCTGTTTCCTCTTAACCTCTTTAAGCCTCTGACTTAAGCCCCAAAGGATGTGTGTGGTTTTTGTTTTGTTTTTATGGGTTTTGGTTGGTTGGTTTTTGTTTTCAGAACGCAGAGCACATACTTAATAGGGAAACGGCAAGATGGTAGGCATCATCATTAGCTTTCCTTCTAATAACAATTGCAAAAAGTCTCTGAATGCTAGAAAGTAATCCTATGACCTTCAAATATTCACACATTCTGCACACATGCAACAATGAGTTTCACTGCATTTCGGAATAAATTATTTTGAGCCACATGTGCACATTATAACATATGCAACAAATTGTTTTATTTTCTTGTGTGTTGTTTTAGTTTGTTTTGTTTGTTTGTTTGTTTTACACTGATCAGCACTTTACAGATTTTGGAATTAATATATATATATTAAAGTTCTGTTTGCTCAGGAAGGTATTGTCAGTCTTATTGGGCAGGCAGTTCAAAAGAAGGATGAATAACTTATACCAATTAGCTGTGAACTGCTGCTAAAATTCTGCCCATCTGATTAAAAGATGATCTTTTGAGGGATTTGGTAATTTGGCTTTCAGTCAGATTGGACTTCTAATCATGCTCCCTGAACAGCTGTACCAAGGTGTTAGTGGGCACTCTTCTTTTTGGCAGCAGCACAGTCCCAGATTGACTAAAACTGCCCCTTATTAACACTAGGACAAAACACCTTATCACTCAGACAAGTATGGCAGTCAGATCCAAAAAGAGGCCAAGATCTTGGAAAAGTCCTCTCTCATTTTTTTATAGCAGCTTCTGTTGACTCTTAATTTGGTGAGTTAGTGTGTAGAAAACTAACCTTATCCAAAGATCATGGGTCCAACACTTTCAGAATTAGTTCTCTTTATACCTCTGTGCTATGATTTCAAGTGATTCGTCCATGTAATTTTAATTACAGCTAATTTTCTTTTCTGACTGGTTTACAGTAAGGTTGTGGGGATTTTTGATAGCTTTTATCTTTTTGTTCATGTAGCACTAAATCAGCGATTAAACAGAGAACAGGGTTTTGCTCTCAGATATTCAGAATTCTTACTGTGATGTTTCCTTTTTATTATTATTATTTCAGTAGACCTCTCAAAATCTTTTTTAAGAAGACAGAGAATGGCTAAGATGACATTTTTCTTTGTGATAAGCAGGAAAACTGTTAAATATACCAAAGGTTGCACACTGAATACAGAAGACCAAAGGGCCAAAACATTTACAGCTACATTAAGTAGGAAATGAAGCTGCACAGAATTGTTCGGTTTGAATTCAAGCTGAGCTGCAGGAAGCTGGTATAGCTCCTCTCACATTACACAAGTTCTTAAGCTAAAGATGAAGTAACATCTTGCCACCTGTGACTTTTGTGCATAGTACTGTTGCATTTTGTGGTGATAAAATATACCGCTTAAAAATTGGTAAAATATACATTCTGTGTTTTTCTTATCTCTTTGCAACCCTTTAAACAACAGGATAAAAATTCAGAGATTCTATTCCTGACAAACCTCAACAGATCCTATTAAATGGTGTCTGAACAATTTATCCCTTTCTTTTTGGCTTCTGTTCTTTCTTCATTATTCAGAGGTGACCCCAACTGCACTGACTCCTTAACCAAAGACCTGTCTATCATGATGCCTAGCAGAACCTAGCAGATTCTAGAAGTCTCCAAAATATATGTTCAAACATTTTATATCTTTTGGATGTCAGCAACTGATAGAAGCACTGTCCATTTCAATCGCAGATAACTGAGAATAGTTTTCTATAGGCTCAAAAGAATTTCTGCTCTAAAACTAGCGTGCTTTAAATCATTTTCCTGAATGGAGGACACGTAGGCTCCAAAATATTAAGTGATTGATCAAATATGAGCACTTAAAACTTTATCTGCTAAGATTCTTGCTTTGTCCTTTGCAGTTTTCCCACAGAAAATAAGCGTTTTGTCTGTTTATGTTGATATGGAGTTGGTTTATGATTCAAGCCAAATGGGCTATTTCTTTCCTACCTACTGAAGCTCTTTGTCACAACATTCAGTAGTAACAATGAGTCAGAAACAGAGCTTCATTTGTTCCCCCATGCTTTCCAGAATGAGAAAAGGATGATAAAAGGAAGACAGTGAAAACAAAATAAAGCTAATTAGTCATGTAGTAGATTTTCTGTAATAGATTCCCCACACAACTTATTCTGCTTATATAATTATATGCAGCACATATTACAGTTGAATCATCATCAGCATGCACCCAGCTGCTCCTATGCCAGACACAGGTGTTTAGGTTTATTTTTTTTCCTTCCTGACCAGGCAGTAGCCTTTTTTTTTTTTTTTTTTTAATTTTTCTTTAATTCGAAAAAAACAATCCAGTAGCTGTTTACTGAAAGCAGCAGAAGGATTAGCTGATCTAATCCTGCTCGCAGTATCTTTCTACCCACTCTATTCCTCTGGTTCACAACTGAGAAGCAGATGCATAATAAAGAAAGTATTCCAGATTCATCATTAAGCAAAGCAGTTAATATTGACAGAAAACAGACAAATATTTAACTGCTGCAATTTAATCAGAACAGTGAGTATGGTCTTTAAAAGCACATTGGATTTAGATTGATTCTTTTTAATTTCTAGCAAATTTATATAGAAAAGATACCTTTATGAATATAACTATAACAGTCACAGGACTTAAACTCATTATCTGGCATTTTGGGGCCATGTTCTTTAGCAAGTCTTTTCATCTATCTTTGCTTCAGCTTCTTGTCTGTGATACAAGAGATCACAGAGCTCTTGTTATGATAAAATTCATTAATAGTCACAAAATGCTGAGATGCATGGCCAAAGACTAAAACAATCAAAACAAATCAAATAATCAAAACAAATTAACCAATCTCAGTTAAAACACATTTGAAAGCAGATCTACTTTGCTTGAACCTACTGCTGTTTTTTCAGTCCTTTATACAAGCCTTTCAGTGTTATCATCCATAATACCCTTATGGCTGAATGGGATAACTGGGAGAAAATTTGGTCCGTAGAGCTCAAAATTTGATGGTCAACAGTGCAAAATCTAGCTGGCAGTCAGTTCCCTTAGTGCTCAATATTGTGGCCAAAAGAAATAATGAAGGAGTCCATTAAGTCCTACAGAGGAAAAAAATCTTCCCTGATAGGGATTGCTTCATATTCATGTCAGAAGTACAATGCTATAAATGCCCTTCAGACCACCGTGGAAATGTTTTACTATAAAACATTATTTGAAATTACCTTTTTTTCCTTTTCTACCTAATATTGAAGGACAACCTTCTTCTCCAAACTTTTGAAGTATGTAGTCTGGGTTATGCTGGTATGTTCAGTTTGGTCATCTTTAGTAAGATTGTTTTGTTCTTGCTGTTGTGGCATTTAAAGGTTGAAAGAGTGGCTTGAAATGAAAGAAAACTCTTATTTTTGTTCTTTCTTCCTTTCTAAAGGAAGACTTCATTTTTACAACCCATTTGATAAAATTCAACTGCTGATCATCACTGAATCCTCTGAGTAAAATCAAATCCCCAATGTGATCGTGTCACCATCCTTTGTGCCGTGGTGCCTGGTATTCTTTTATCTACTGCAGTAAATAAATAGAAAGTAACCTTTGGAGAAGGAATGCAATAATGGGACCAGCTAGTATCATGAATACAAGCAGATAGACCAAAAACAACACTGAAATGTAAAATCACTCTATACTTCAGCTTTATTTGGCTGTATTGAGAGAGTGTCTACTTTTAGGCCCCTATGAAGTGAAGGCCATGTGTAACTTAAGTGTTGCAGTGGCTAAAAAGTAATGGTCTTCCCTTCAGACTGATTCAGACCACCACAATGAGCTGTATATTTTTTCTGTTGACTGAAGAGGCAGACAGTGACAATATGCCATTCCTACAATGTTGATTTCAAGTATTTAGTATCAATTAGTAGGGAAGAAGACAGTATACAGGGCTGGCCTGACTCACACCCACACATTATGGGATTCATTCCCTTTGGGATCCTAAACATTGACCTTCCAAATACAGAAAAAAGTCCATAACAACAGAGGTAAGCTAGAAGTAGCTTGACTTCAGTCTAGTGAGGGTAGGATATTTTTGTTATGTTTCCACTGCACTTTATGTTTGCTATTTAGTGACATTTATGACTTCAAAGTATGTAAAAAGTTTTTGGACCAGTTGAGTCCTGTTGCAGTGGTATAGGCTCCAGTACATTCTTGTGTTTCACCCTGTGACCCCATAGATGATACATTCCTTTAGGCTGGAAAGAGGTCCTAGCCCATCCCAGCCCATTCTGGTTTACAGCTAGACGACTTATCCATTCTCTTGGCATGTGTGTTCTGACTCATTAAGGTTGAAGAGGACTTGACTGAGGGTATCCTACTAGCCAACATCCCTGACCACAGGACTTTTTTTAAAGGAAGTGGGCTTCTCAACAGCTGCCTTTTTCCACTGTGTTATATGAATGCCCATTTTCACTATGCATACTGAATAGGTTACACTCATCAAGGGTTTGGGCACCTTAATGCCTATCTCTGAGACACAGGAGAATGTTGAAAGAAACTAAAACACTGAAGGACTCAGGGTAGGATCATCTGAAGCATGTGTGTGGTTACATTCTGAAGGAGCCTTCTGAAGCATAGTCTTGAGCAACCTTGTGTGGCTGACCTTCCTGTGAGCAGGGGAACTGGACAAGAACGTTTCCAGAGGTCCCTTCTGACCTCAGTTCTGTGATTATGTGATTGTGAGGCAGAAAGGAGGTGCTGTCAGCCTTTGGGTCTCAAAATCAAACACACATGCCTAATTGACTTTGTTGATCCTAGGTAGTATGTGTCAAAATGTTTTGATTGGTTCTTTTTTTTTTTTTTTTTTTTCTTTTGGCAAGCCTACATTCTCCTGTGCTTGTTTACTCACTGTGTTAAATGTGCATACTGCATATTTAAAAGCAGTAGTAACTGTGGTATTATTTAAATGAATACTTTTCTTCTACCTTTCTGTCAAGCTTGGGCTCTGATAAATTCAGTCTTTATGTGCAGCTGGATCTCTTGACATCATCTAGCCTACCCTTGGTCTGCAGTTGGTTACAGTTTGACACCAGACAAGTAATTTCACTTATTTGAAATATGGAAAGATTAATAATTAACTTATTCATAGGGCTGTCGCAAAGTTTGGTTAGCTAGCTAGTAAGCCCTCAGTCCACCCTGGAAGTTTTAATATACATTCACAAAACAGACTTTTTCTTTGCATTTACTATTTAATTGCTCTATTTGTCATTATATTTACACATTCATACACACAGTGTCAGGACAGCCTCATACTGCCTACATTCTCCACCAGTTTGTCAAAATGCAGCTATGGTGCCAAAATACAAGGATCGATTTGTGGCTTCCACTACCTTTAGTGCTTTCTGCCTGTGTACTGCACACCAGACTTTGTCTTGAGGTACTTGATTGATTAGTGTGGGTGTAGCTATGCCAGGAAAATAGATGATCCCTCTCTTATTTCAATTCTTATTGCATTACCTGAGATTGGGAAACCAATAATAATTAAAATTAGAAAATTGCAACTACTGAACAAAACACTGCCTAAACAACAACAGTAACAAGTAATACATACATATCCCATTCACTCATTGCCTGCAAGGGCTTCATGCCTCCCTAGGTGCAGTGTGGAGGCCATGACCTCATGCACCATGCTACCTGTTGTCCCCTCAGGGTCCTGAATGCATCCCCCTTCCTGGGGTCTGGCTGCTGGAGCTCAGGGCCAACACGAAGTCCACACTATGGATGGCCTGGGGGCAGCCCCAGGTTCTGGGGCTGCTTAGGTGCTCCCGGCTGCCCTGTTCCTAGGTGGTGGGGCTGGGGCAGGCCCTGCTGCCAGGCCCTGCCATGCTACCCTAGGGAGCCCCCATTGCTCATGACATCCTGGCCTTGCAGGAGCAGCTGATCCACACTTTGTCCTGACATAAAATCCTGTCCTAAATCTGTTCAGGATTTAACACTCTATTTACCTTCTCCTCGATCCAGCAACAAGACCAAAGCCCCAGTACTTCCTCACTTTAGGCAGCAGTTCCATGCACAAGTCGGCCTTCTGGGGGTGGCTTCTCTAGTGTCTTCAAAGCATCTTTTCTCCCACCAAAATACGCATAATACCATGGTGGGTTTCATAAGCAGTCTCCTGGTCCAAACATTATGTGGGCCATTCAATCAAATACTTTCTGTGATTTCCTCCAGTGATCCCTTACATCTCCTGTTGCTTCCTCACGTTACCTTCAGTACCAGCCTCCAGGCAGAGTTTTTTGCTTCTGCATGTTACTTTTCGGTCACTACTAACTATAGCTGATCTCCAGAAAAACGTGGTTTGCTTCTTCCCACCAATCATGCTTAGTGACCTGCTTTCTTACAGCTAATAGCTATGAACATTTTCACATAGCATTTTTCTCTGACAGATTTGTGGTACCCAGACAGGGACATCCGGACTCTCACACAGCGAAAATGTAATTTATAAAATCCATCTCCTCTTCAATGTGATGAATTGAATGCTGACTGATGGTGCTGAGTATCACCCGAAAAATTGGTTTGGATATTTCAAAATTAACTGTTAAACTACCTCAAACCAATGGTGTCAGCAGTTGCAGTACCCATAGTGAATATAGTGGCCAACATATGGAGACTTGTTTTCTTTGTGTACGTTATTCTCCGTATGATATTTTTCTACTATAAGCTTTTCTGTTGTATAAATGCTGAAGGACTCAAGCTTCTAAAGTGCTTCATAAGTTAAATATATATACTTATATAATATATATATTTATAAAGATAATGTCAATATAAACAAATATTTATAAAAATAAAGCTTGTGATATGTGATATGCTTTGTTATGACAAATACAATATTTTGCATGTTTATGAACTTATGTATATGTTTCATAGTTCCCCAAAACTTCATAATATGAGTGTTCTTCTGCCATAAAGAACAGGCCATCCAAATATTTTAGTGTTATGAATTATACACTGAAAGTGGGGTTTACTACTGAATAGATCAATTTAAAAGTAAATAAGATCAAACCAAATGGATGTATTCATATTGTGGGACAAAATCTGAGCTAATACATTTTCAGGTGGGAACTTTGTGATTTCACATTATTTAATGGAATAGTTAAATTGACTCTGATTTTATTTCTGCATATAATCTATACACTTGCAAATCAGAAACAGATTAATCTGAAATGAATTTTTCTCAGTTATAGATGTTTATTCTGATAAATTGAAACTTTATGCAGTGCCTTATTTGTTACCTGAAGTATCTACATGATTGATAGTATTGAGCATCCCTTTAAAATGAAATGTTTAATCTCAGCTTTATTCTTGTAGAGAAATGCTTTTTAATATTTCCAATTTCAGCATGTATGGATTTGCATTCCCAATATTTTATGGAAAAAGTGGACACAAAAATGAAGAAATAGAGCACCTCATCTGCAACGAAAACCAGATTGCACATACACAGCAACAGTCACTGTGTTGTTTACACTTCCTTAATTTCCTTAATGACAGGCATTCATAAAATATAATCTTGTTAAAGGGCTAGTGTCCAACATAAGGTTTCATCTACCCATGCATGAAGAAAATGCTGCACATTTCACATCATAAAGATTTCTCTTTTCCATAAACACCTCATAGTTTCCATGTTTATACTCAGATGAAAGTAATCCATCTTGCTTAAAAAATGTAAAACTTAATAAAAGGTGGCATATGAGCACACATTTAGTCATATGAGCTAAATGTGTTATATTTACCTTGTTTTTCTTCTTTGCAGTTAATATTCATGAATCTTGTGAAGTATTTATTTTCCAAATAACACACTTCAGCTCAAATATACATTGCTAATCAAAGTTTCTGAATAAAAATAGGAGATAAGACATTTATAATATGTTATAAAATGTGCATGTGGCTATTTAAATATTGTCTTTCTTGAAACATATCCAAATTACATTGTAATCCATATTTTATCTTTTTACATTCAAGTAAGGAATAAATATATAATACTGTCGTTTCATGTGCATTTTAGAGTAGTTTTAAAGAAAATTGCAGCTAAAATGTATATAAACGTATTGCCATAAAATAGTCTCTTTTTTTCTTTAAAAAAAAAATGTTTGGCTATAGCTTAGAAAAAAATTCTCAGCTCTTCATATGGATTGCTGTGATTTAGAAAAATTCAAGTACAAGGTATATATGCAAGTATTATGAGAATATTAATTTCTTTGACATGGCAGTTCTAAAGCTCAAACTCTTTAGTGTTAAGGAAAAACACAGCATATATGTCATAAGCAGGCAGCAGCAAAACAGCTAATGACTCTGGTCCAGAAAAAGGTGAGTGAACCCCTTTAATCAGTTTAGATGATAACAATATACTTTGAAGTTCTCTGCTATTCTATGCTTATATATGCATTCTGAAAGCGCAGATGTGCTCCATTCTGGTCCTTTGTTCAAATAAATATGCAACAGCCAAGTAGCAGTTTTTGAAAAATGCAAGCAACTGATTATATTGCCTGGTAGTTAGGCTTCACAAATCAATAAATCTTCAGTCTGGTAAGTGTGTGTGCCATTTAACGTTTCTGTCTTGTATTATTGACCTGAGGTGGGTTGCTCATGCTTTGTGAAATTAGATTTGTAATGCGCCTGGCACTTTTAGTAGCACTGTTACCTCTCATTTGTTATCTAAAATCAGAGCTACTCTTCACTTGTGTTGAAGAGAGCCTGAAGGGATTATGATGACAGAGACTCATCTTCTTTCTTACTGATGATGTCAAAACAAAAGACACAATTTTGGTTAGGATTGGAGACACAGAGATTACTCTCTTAACAGTTGCTACAGCCTACTAAGAAAGATAAATTATTCATTCCCAGTTTCATGTGGGCTAAAAATGGTGTATTCCCCTTCTGAAGTATACTCTGCTGGAATTCTTGGCCCTTTATTTATGACAATGTAAAAAGTAATGCTTACCACAAATAAAATGCTAGTGATATTTCTTGTCATATAGAGAAAACTACTTTTTATCAATAACTTAGTTTCAGTTAGACTAAAATAATTTACCAAGTTAAGCAGTACAATAGAGATCTCAATATCCTAAGAGGCAGTCCTGATTCACATTCCCTTTCCATTTTTTTTATATTAATGTAATTCAGCTGAATGAGGAATCCTTAGACCTTACTTCATAAACAGTTGAGTAGGGAAGACAAGTGCTTCAGGAGCTGGTCCTGAATGATAACAGAGAGTAGATGTCTGTCTTTTCCTTTTTTTCTGACTAGGATGTGTCTGAAAATGTAAAGAAGCAAATTACTTGAATATGATCAGCAGAGCCTGAGAATAGGCTGTCTGAATCTCACTAGGAGAAGTAGGCACATAAAGTTTGTCTAAGTCTAAATTAGGGCAATGTGAGTGTAGCTCTAAGGCTCGAGGACTCAAGGTTGCAAAGAACTAGAAGAGGTGAGCCTTAAAGCCTCTGAAACCAAAATACCATTAAAGAATCTCCAAATTATATAAAAATAAATAAATAAATAAATAAATAAATAAATACTTAAATGCATACTATTGAAATACCAGGAGAAAATCTTTTGGTCATGAGTGCTGGTAAAGACAGCAGCCTCAATTTCAGAGCTCGCACTAATTGGCAGTAGAAGGATTTTATTCTTTGCAGTCTCCCCTGTATTAACACTCTAAGTATATAAATTGTTCGTTCCCTTGGCATTCAAGTTAAAGACTAGGCTTCTCATTAACCACATTGCTTAACCTATTTTTCTTTTAGTTTTCCCCAATGTAGAGGGGGGTGTAGTAGTTCATTTTAGGCCATCAGGCTATGTAAAGGAAAAATAATTAGTGCTGCCTGGTGGAAGTGATAAATGTTGCTCATTATTGTATTTCTTCTGTCTGCAATAGGTAAGAAAATAGAAGATTCTCAATTGGAGGTCATTTTAGTATTGTATTGTTATCTGTACAACATTGCATTGAACAGCTTTATTCATGTGTCAGGCGGCCTCCTAATTTTCATTCATAGGATCAGATCTATGCGAGACCCTAAATGGAAGACTATATCTTAAGATGGCTCACGTAATCATTCATTCCTACATTCTAGTGCAATGTTAAGCTTCTAACTCTGGAAGTGTCAATATGCTGCAGGGAGTAATAGCCCTTCTCAGGGGAGGGGAGAGAGATAACTGGTAGGACATTACCTACCATGTCTCTTTGTGAGTACATTAAAGTACATTTTCATGCTCTTTTAAGGCAGTCTGTTGGTGAGGTGTTAGGACAATTCAATCCTCAACATTTGTTTGAATTTACCTTTTTCATTATTGTATTGAGTGGAATTTTCCCCACTCAGAGTATGGTATTTTGGATATGTTCTTTTGTTTTTTTCATTCTTCATTCTGTTTTGGCCATTCTGTCAAGCACAATTTACATATACACAGAAAAATTCTTACTGCCACAGGCAAATTGTTAGTATAACCTTATGTAGGTAAACATTGGCTGTCAGAAACATACATAGACATGCATTTTCTTCACAATTTTTATCTCATAGCAATTTCACATGGGACAATTGTTTCCATACATCCATACACCGATTTCTTATATTTCTTTATTTCCACTGGTACTTTCATATGCATAAGATTCACTTAGCTGGTAGGTAGATACATGGTTTAATAAAGAGTATTATATATAATATCACAGTCTCCAATGCAACAGTTTCAGTTTTTGAAATTTGAAGTTTTACCAAGTGTTATCTTGGTAAAGTTTCATACTTTGCCAGGCTTAGAAAAATGTTAATTTGCTTAGTGGGAGATAATATTGGATGTTTCCTATATAGGGTTATACTCTGCTTCTAATGATATTAATATGAATCTTACCAGTTTTTAAAATAGAAACATGATCCAACACTTTTTCAGTGTGATCAAAATCACTGTAACTACAAATGATACTGTAGCTACAGAGAATGATGTGCCTGATAATGGAGTCATGTTTCTCTCCAGAATAAAAGTTCTCTGACTTGGTGAAATCTTGTACTTTTGTAAAGAGTATTCTTCTATTCTTTTAAAGTTAGGTTTTGGGTGCTCTATGCAATCAAATTTAGGCTTCAATCTGTTCACTGTTCAGCAGAAGTCTCCCAATTCACCCTTTGTCAATATAATAATGTATTGCTGCTTTTGATTGCCATTTAGGCCTTTTCTAAATGAACAAAAACACCTAATTTGGCTTCCCCAGAGGAAAGCATATGACTTTTTAGATAATAGATGAGTGTTAGGGAGCTTGTTTTCCATTTTCTGTACTTAAATGGTTTCATCTGTACTTAAGGGAAGAACAACAGGTCAAAACCTATTATGTAATGACTTCATATAAGGGGCTTCACTCTTTTCTTGTCAGTATATTCTTTTTGTGAAGATTATAGTTTAATTTTACTCATTCTCTCTGTGTCTTCCACACTTTTTATTAGGTATTACATAGGTTTTAACTGGGATTACATAAGGGGAGTAAAAGATAAAGCAAATTTTCCTTTCTCTTGTATAATATTAGCTAAAATTGCTTGACTGTAATTATATTTATATTAAAATTTAGTGAATGAGAGAAACCAAATAAGAGAGTAAGAACAAGCTGTGGAAAAGACTGCAAGGACTTTCCAAAAGTAATGTTCATCTCTGGAGCTCTGAGGAGTAGAAGTCTTTTTCTTTGATATATAATGTGGACTCAAAGGCAAGTTAAAGGTGACCATAATGAAAATTGAAATAGCCATGTTCAGGTGGAGCAAATACCCAGTTGGTACATGAACATGCGGCCATGCTATCAAAAACAGGAGAAAGTAACAGTATTCGATCTCAAAGGTGAATTATTGAGTTAAAAAGTACAGCTTTTTATTAGCAATAAAAATCAGTGGGCCCATGCATTCATCTAGCAGAAAGAAAAACCCACAAAAATACACAAAGAAACCAATTGTGATCCAGCAGAGAACATAAGTACAAGTTCAATATTCTCCATACTTCTAAGTAACAACAGGTTGTCCTGAAACTCAGAATCAAACATCTGGTATTCCTAGGAGTTGGTGCCTACTGACAGGATCAAGTCAGTAACAATCTCCTCTTGCAATACTGTCATGATCATGAATAATGATAACAATAACTATTGTAATGATGATGAGGACAACTATGAAATTTTGTTGCAGCTTCAAAACTCTGTATAAATATTAATGTTATTTTTTTCCAGTGTTGTTGTGCCATTCCCATTTTTACATGTGTGAAATGGAGATGTCGCAGTCTGTCAGTCTGTTGTCACAGTGCACTGATGTATTGTGTTTACACCAGTTCAGTCCCCGTGAAATCAGTAGAATTGCAGAGATATGATTAAGAGCAGAACTTCTGCTTTCCTATTAGGAGCCAGTCTGAGAACAGATATATTCGAAGTCATGATTCATAAAATATATCTGTTGAGGAAAAGCATTCCATTGAAGTAAATGATCCTTGGGTGCCTGCTCCCTGTAGTATACGGGGTGATATATGCATTAGAAAGAATCCCATTAACTGATCTACTAAAGGATCATATACTTAATGCTGGGATTGACAGAGCTTGCAGAACTGGCGTGAGGAATAAGGAAAGTTAAGTAGAATCTGGCAGAAACAGTTCTAGTTTCACATAAAGTGGGTATGACTAGATTTTCAGCTGGTGATAAGCTTATTACGCAAACATGGGTTGCTGTTGTGATTTTTTTTTAATATTCTATGTAATATGTGAAAAACTGTGTGCAGACATTTCATAAAGAAATCGCATCTCCTATGCAAGATAGAGAATTTTATGCAAGATAAAATATATTTGTTCTCCATATACTATCCAATTCTTCTAGTATCTCTACAGCAGAAGAGAAAAATAGTTTGAATGAGAACAAAAAGGTTTTCCTTTCTGCCTTTTTATTCAGAACTCTTTAGAAAGACTCCTTAGAAAAACTATCTTCCTTAGGAGATAACATTAGAATTGTATCTAATAGAAAGAATCTAGGCCTATATATATTCAGAGATATTAATAATCTCAGTTACTTCTGTTATAATCCTGTTGTTGGTCCATTCTAAGATCAGTTCTACTTTTTCTTTACTTTGTAGAATTATCTGAAAGATTGTAAATGTCATTAATTTTAAGCTTAGATTTAACCAAATCTGAGACAAATATTACAGTGTTAACATTCCTGCACTGAGATATATTTAATTTTTTGATAGAAATGTTAGAATTATACAATTGCAGGGCTGCAAGAGATCTTAGGTCATCACCTGCTCTTTTCCACTGCATTAGCAGGGCATGCTTACTCCATACTTTGTTATAACACTGTAAAGTATATGGTTATGTCATTTCTAACATGTTTTTCTAACCTGTGCTTAAAAACATCCAGTGAGGGACCCTGTATAAGCCTATGCAATCTACCTTAATATCCATCCCATTAGAGAGATTTTATTCTAATGCCTGTCATGGAGAAAAAGAACAGATTTTGTTGTTGTTGTTTGTAGCAGCCTTCTCTGTGCTTGGAGATTACAATGTGCATCTAATTTGTCTTGTCTTCTTCAGCTCTTTCAATTTTGCCTAAGTGATATATGACGAGTATTAGCAAAAGTAATTATCTGCTAAAAGGATGCTAACAATGAAAGAATGTATCTTGGATTTGATGAAACCTGGATTTAAACTTACCTTTCAGGTCACTTTTTCAGGTGTCTAGTGGTTCCTGAAACTTTCTTGTAATTTTGATTCTCTTGGCTGATGTACTTCAGTGTGATGTACCATTTCAAGGCTATTAGCATGCCTTATGTATCAGCAATGATAGAAATGAGGAAATGTATATACCAAACATGTTGATGGCAGTAAGAGAACATAGGATCAGAGACTAGTGAAAATTGATAGACTGAGCAAAACTCCTGCTGACTAATAAAGTGGGCCATTAAGAATTATGACATCATTCGTCATTCTTATGTTGGAAGAAAGCAGAAAAATGTTTACATGTATACTCTCTATATACCTATTTATACATCACAGTCTGCTTACTTTTTCTGTAACAGGATGGCATTCTTGTCATGTTTTCAGCTTGTCATCTGCTCTTAAGGATCTTTCTTGTGGAACTGTTTTCAGCTGTTTGCAGTAGTCCTGGGAGCTTTCAAACACACTGTGGAGTACATTTTGCTTATAATTATTATGCTGTATTAAGTACTGTTTATTGTGTTAATAATAGATTAATTATTACTAAATTGTGTGAAGGGACATGACAGCAAGCCTAGCAAAACATCCTCTTAAAAGCTATCTTGGAGCTGATGATGTACATCAAGCCAATTTTTGGTGAATCTTTATTATATTAAATAATCTGTAAATCTAAGAAAATATGTGAATGGAAGAGTAGAATAAATACATATTTTTGTTTTGTTTTGTTTTTTTTTAAAGCTACAATATGATCAAAAAAAAAGGCTCTGTCCAACAAAATAATAGCAAAAAGTCACTGTCAGACTGGCTAGTCTTTCAATGCTAAAACTGCCTACTTTGGGAGTATAGTAAACAGGCTTGAAGTTAAGTGGGTTCACTTTTAAGGTATTTAAAATAGCATCTTAGTAATGTAAAGCCAAATTCTAAATGCTACTCCCTTATGGATACTTCATTTCTTATGGATTGATGTATGTATAATAAGAAAAAGCTCAGCAATTTTAATAAAAGAGCCATGCAAAGATGCTATTATTCTTCCTGGATTAATCAGAACTGAGGAAGAGCTGACAATTTTTTCTCCCTCATGTTAATGCGAGGCTATCAACATTCATTACACTTTATTAGAACTTGGCCTGCTCTCAGAAGCTCTAGCAAGTACTATGATGGCAGTTCGAAAATCGGAATTTTGACAAATACCATATTCCAATATACAGCAAATTATGCTAGTTGAAGGTCCACTAAGAAACAAAAGGCAAATAATACCTCTTTAATGTCAAACTCTGTATTTAATATTATGGTGATAGGAAAGTGTATAAAATGTGTGTAAGAAAGGTTTAATACAGTAACATATCATCAGTTTTATTAATACCATAAAATCTGTGTTAAGAAAATGATGACATCCAGGAATACGTAAAGTCACATGGGGAAGACCTATAAGTTTTTTTTTTATTTCTTGTTGATCTTCTCCTTCTGATTTGTAATTTTGAATATTTTTTAAAAGACCTACTTGGAAAATGAGTGAAAAGAATGCATGTAGTACAAAAGGTATGATACTATTGTACAAATCATTCTGCTTGTATACTACATAAGAGCTCTTGTTTAAATATCACATATGAATTTCAGTTCAAACTTCCTCATACATTTTGAAGTGTTATTTCCCACAGATAAATCCAAAACTCTGGCAGAAAATCATGTGTTCTATGCATAAAACAACCCTGCCAATAAATCTGCAATCAAATGCAAAGAAGAAAATATTCAATTTAAAAAGAAATTAATGTTGAAAGTGGTGTCTTAAGACTGGTATCCATTAAAGTATGTATGTGTGTTCAAACAACAACTACATAGTTCCTTTTTGTTGTTGTTGTTTTTCTTTTATTTTGTTCATAATTGGTTGCACCCACAATGAAGAAAGAGAAAATGGAGTGTCAGGAAGACTTTCAAAGTCAACCATAATGTAAATGGACTGATGTTCTAAAAACTCAGTTTTCAGGTTTTTTTAGACAATCCTTTTTGCAAGTAATATTTTAGTAGAAAACAATAAATAATATTTTCAACAATGCAATGTGGAGCACTCAGGAGTAAGGTCAGAGAATCAGTGCACTACTGCAGGACCCTCTCTGCAATACAAACATACAAAGCATATCGATAGAAAAGCAGTATCATTTGTATGCTAGCTACAATACTCTTGAGTATGAATAAATCAGATCAACTGCTTATAATCATAAGTCACACTAGAGTCTCAAAGATATTCATGTGCATTATTATGTCCACTTTTATGTATGCTATCCTTAAAGAATTCACTTTCTCTCTGAAGTTTCTCTATCTTCATGTATTTTTTAAGTTCTGCTTTTCCCACATATTCTAGTAAAACGTACCAAGGAATAAGGGAAGAATTTAAGTAGAGATAGCAGAAGCTATTTTGTAGCATTGTTAGGAGGAAGGCTGTTGAGTTCGATGTATGGATATGAGGAAAGTGTCACCAATAATAGGGAAAGTAATATTCGGTGTGATGCTTCCAAAGAACTGTTAACTGTTTTACTTTCACAGACTGAAGAACAGCTCTTGAATCTTACACAAACAGCAAACACTCTAAGACCCAATTAAGAAAACACTCAAAACAAACCGTCAGCAACACTCAGAGTTTCTACCCCATCAGAAGAGCCTTTTAAGAGTTAGAATTTCCTTTCTCTTCCAAATCCAGACCTCTGACAAGTAACACATTCCAATAGACACACAAACACACTTTCTTTTTTATAAAGAGCATCAGGAGATTACTAGTACTGCAAGACACTATTAGGGGTCAAAGTCATCTGTGTTTTTTCCCTCTTCTGCGCTTCTTTTGACTCCCTTGCCTCATCTCTGTCTGTCTCTCTCTCTCCCCTGCCGGTATGCATTTACATCTAGGTCACTTCATAACAACTAGAAAACGTGAAATTTGGTGTTGAATGGCTGGAGGTTACAATAGACATTTCATTGATTTCAAATAAAATGTCAGACATAAAATGAAGCATTCATTTCTATAATTATCACTGCTTAGTGATACTAAAATTTCACCTTGTTGAAATAGAAGAGGGTAAAGAAACATATGAATATTTCCATAGAAGCAGCATGTTGAAGTCACTTTTCAGAAGAGAAGGTATGTTTTTAGTAACAGAAATATTTTTTAAGGAAACAAATAATAAATGCAGCAATTCTGGAAAGAAGTACCAAGAGATTATTAAAACTGTAGGGCACAGTACACATTTTCACACTTGTGAATTGAATGTGCTCAGTCATAAGTAAAATCACTGTTCTTGAAAAATCTCCTGTATTGCTTGACAGCTGGTTAGATGTTCCCTTGACAACTGCTCTGGTTAATCAAGGGTGTAAATGAGGCTGCTGTTTCAGTGTTTTGCAGGAGTCATTTTAGATTGTCTCTTTAATATCAACACTTTTTCAGTGAAGAGTCATGTGTGGTTTTGTTGAGATTTTTTTTTTCCATGATGTATTATTAAGTTGGGTTTGTGTTTGTCAGCTTGAAGGAAAAAAATAGCAAACAGCTCTAAAAGTAGTCCTCCAATTGTAACATTAAAAAGTGGACAGTAGTTTAACTGCTTTGTAATCATTTCTCAGAAGACTAGAAACCCCCATCTACTATCTTCTAGATATTGATTTTAAATAAATAAATAAATAAATAAATAAATAAATAAATAAATCTTTCAATGACAACTTAGCTTGCATAAAATTAGAAGCCAATTCTCTTTATAAAGCCTGTGGGGTTTTTTTTGTACCCACTGATCTGACCTTTTAATTTTATGTCTCTCCTTAGGCTGTCAGAAATATGGCTGCACCTACAGCACTATACAGAAAATATAATTACTATAAACTATATTTTTTAAAGTTTGTTAACACAACCGTGAATGCACCATTTTTAGATGATTACATTATGTTGTTATAATGCATGAATGCAGTTAAGAGTCTTCCAGAAGTTCCACTCTCTGGACCCATTCTCATCCGTATTGTCAAATATGTAATCAGTTTAAGATACTTTACTGTGTTTCCCTTGATATAAACTGGTAGCTGAAGCAATCATGCTATCAATTAGGGCTTAAGTCAGTCTTTCCAATGATTAGAAGAGACATCAGTATGTTTTTTTGATCATACTTTCTATTGTGCTCCTTTACTGCCACCTGGTGACCTGCTTGAAGAAAAAGAAATTGCGATCATTTCTCATGTGGAGAAGTAGCTGTGATAATTTGAAATAAAACATTTACTTGAGCAAGATTATAACAGGTGACAGATTTAGAAGTGCCTCGATCTTTGCTAGTTTAAGAGGATTTATTTTAATACAATTTCCAACCTATATTAATTCCATACTTTATATCTACAATTGTGTCATAGGTACAAGCATGTTAGGTAAACATTGCACTTTGTTAGAAATTCAGTGTTCAGTCACCTGATTAATCAAGTTGTAACTAGTAACTGCATTAATCACTGTATGCAACCTTGGTTTCGTATCTGTCCATCAGTCTTTTGTAAAGAAACAGCCCCTGTAGTAAACCCTTTGTTAATTCTTGTTCTTAACAAGAGCTTATATAAAATCCACAGCAGCTATGAAAAATCATGTTATTCTAAGCCAAACACAGAAAAGAAGTCTGAACGTCTTCTCATTTCAAGTCTGTGGAAACAAATATTCAGCTACATCAGGCCTGCACCTTAGCATTTACAGGAACAGGTTGGGCTCCACATGGCTCCAGACCTAGTTAGATTACTGTAAGAAACGCTCTGTATATCATTCCCATGTGTCCCACACGCATACATGTTTCCCATACCTACTCTCCACACACTCGGTTCTCTTCCGCTACGTGAAACCTTTTTATATCATTACAAGTGTGATGTGCATGAATCAGACCAATTGGTGCCTGACAAAATAATCCTGCAATAGGAATCATATTGCATTCTATTCAGTCACTGTCTCTGGAGGTAAAAATACGCCGGCTTTGAATGCAACTGAAATATGCCACTGAGATGTGAGGCAGATGGACTGAAATGCCTTCAGCATCTAAACAAGTGAAAAAGCACAACTGAGCTACAAATACGTCAAAATTTAAAGATGTCGGTGATTAGCCACTTTTATCTCAGGTGTTCTTTATGTGAGGTCAGTATCTCATAATAGGAGGTTAATTAGAAAAAGAAAGAAAAAATGTCAAGAGAATAAATCATCAGTTCGGTTTTATCTTTTCTAATATAGATAGTGGATTATTTTTTTATATATGAGGTGTGTGTAATAATACTGCTGCATTTATCTAGCTGCAAGATTAAGACAGATTTAATCTTGGTTTATAACAGAAATATTATCCAGTTGTACAGTTAGATGAAGAGACATTTTATTTCAGGTCATTTCTACTGCAGAACATTTCAAGCATATTCTTTTCTACATCATTGTTTTTAAAAACTAGAATAATTATCTTTCATATGTCCATATTTTAGTACTTCGTGAATGCAAATGCTGTGGTAAAGATAGAGACAGAATTTCTGTTTTAATTGCCATTTTTCATTATTTTCATAATTTTCTCAGAAAGCTGTCTTTTGGGCTGAAATTTTCCATGCTCTGTCTCTTTTCAAAAGCTCTTCTAAGCATATGTGAGTAATCTAGCAAACTCAAACAGTCCTAATTTTGTGGTAATGTAAGCATGAAAAATATGCATTTTTCTCACATTTCAAATGACAAGTTTTTCATTTCTGTGACATAAGACAGAGAGAATTTTCATGTATTATTTGCTTGGAAGTTCTTGCAAGGAAAGGAGCAAACGCTAAAGGCAGTGGTGGCAGCAATCCTAACATGAGCTCCGGAATACAGGGCAGTAGATTGCTGCTTACAGCCTCTGCTTTCTTCCCACAGCTCAGTCACTAATCTGCAGGCTGACATCAATCTAATCGTCTCTTCTCTTTGAGTTTTCGTTGCTGCATCTTAAAAAAAATATATAGCTTTATGTTCTTTGTGAAGTTGAGACCTGATGTTCAAAATCACAGTGTAATAGCTGCTGCTTATAGGTATTTATTATTTCCATTTTTCTGACATGTTACTTTAAAAGTAGAATGAATCACCAGATATACCTGAGTAAGGATAACCGCGTTAGCATGTATACGATTTAGGATACCTGGGATTAGCTACATAAAGATACTGCAGTAAAAACCGTTTCAGCATTGAATAATCTTTAAGGTTTATTTTAATTGCACCTATTTTTATTTTTCTATGTCTTTTTTTCTTTCCTTTGCAAAGAATCAAAGCAAGAGAACTTATGTACCCAAAGCAGTGATAATGTTTGAATACCAGACATTTGCAATGAAAATTCACAATGCTGAATTTAGCTTGGTAGGCTAATTGCTTGAAGCTGATCAAAGTGACATAGACCATGCTGTTCTATTCTTTTCTATCAGACAAACATTCTTATTTATGAATATTGCCACATCACTTAAAGCTTTATTCTTTGTAAGTTGGACTATTGTCAAATGTGATATGTAGGGTTAAACCTTGAATTAATATAGAAACTGCAGAATATGCAGATTTCAGAAATCTTTCTGAAAAGCAGGGACAAGGCAGGGGTGAGGAGGAGGCACTGCCATGGGTATATTAGGTCTATGCCAAAAAATCCACATTGGCTGATGTCAAGGAAAGGTTATGAGTTGCTTTTCCCCACAAGAAGGGTAAATTTACTTTTACCTGAGAAATTATCTTTATACACTGTGATTTTCCTGGAGCAGAAGTATTAGTAGGAACATGAAATGAAATTCAAGGTATTTTTCCATACCATGAATTGGCTGGAAATCAGAGTAGATAGAAGTACTTTCTCCAAACTTGTCCTTATGTGAGTATTTAAAAAGGGAATCACAAAGGCCTATTATTTATTGAGAAGGAGCTTGTGTTTATTCAGTTCACATTTTATAAAGATATTGTGAAAATTAGCTAATCTTCAGAATGGCAGATATTGCTGCTGACTCCCTACATTAAAAATGAAATGTTATTATAACTTTATACTACGTAAGAAGGAACTTAAAATATTAACAACTTCATTTTTTTAAAACCTAAATTAAAGAAAAAATGAACATTTTTCAAATTCAGTTGAATAGTCTAAGAGACTGGGTCTCATTTTTAAAGGGCGATCTAGAAGATGCCACTCAAATACCTGTCTTGTAAACAACTTTTAAAACACTGTTGTTCCTGATTCAATAGTAGGAAAAGTGTTGCATACTTACAAAGGTGAAATAATTTAACACATTTCAACCCCGTGCAGCAGAATGCAGTGAAAAGTCAATGAGTTAGTATTGACTGAAGTAGCTCTGGAACCAGAAGCAACATAGCCATTAGAAAGGCAGGATTTATTTATATGGGTGCATCACCTGCTGATATAGACATACTGCCTATGTGACTTGTGTTGGTGGATGTACTGTTTTTTTCCTGCTCACTCAGATGTCATTGAACTGCAGTTAGTGTTAGAAATGTACCCATATTCATTAGGGGTCTGATACTATATCAATTTATGTCAATACAGTGTTCCCAGTAACTTCACCCAGAGGTGAAAACTGAGGCTCTGGATTTCATGCTGAATCTGCAGATAGGAGGATAGAAAGTAAATCTGTAGACACAAGTACAAAAGCAAAGCTCAAGGCATAACACAGGATAAATTATACCATGGAAACAAACAGGTGGTGGTACATGAAGAAGTCAGCATTCAAGAGTGCAGTAGGTTTTGCTGCGGTTCATCCAGGAGTAAATTTATCTTTGGAAGGGCTGAGGTGTGTCATTTATAAGAGTAGTAATATCTGCTTGTAGTGTTCAGGGCATCATGGGCTTTAAAATATGTTAACTCTTTCATAAGTCTGAGGCCTGACATGAAGATTCAGTTGCACCAACACAAAACAGTTTATGAGATTCCTGGCATTGTCTCTTAGTTCAGCTAAAAACATGGGAAATTTGGCAGTCCAAATAAATGTATACATTTCTTTCAGGATCAAAATATTGTGAAAATGTAACATTTTTCTTGTTAAAGGCATTACTCTGGAAACACAATTGTATGGATATGACTGAGTAGAGTTTGATGACCTGTATGTTAGCGTTTGTGCATGTAGTCAGTAAACATGAACATGGTTCCCAAAAGGAGGCCCATCACACTTACTTTTAAAGTATTTGAAAATTCAAACTGAGGATGGAAGTGGGAAACACTTGTACAGAATTATCAAAGCTTGGTTTTAAAGAACCTATCAACTAATATTCTCGTATTCTGCCATTGCTGCAATAATGTTTATGCAAATTCCTTTCTAAATACTAAATATATATATTTGATATATATATATATATATATATATCAAAATCATCTTGTAGGATTGGGTTTTTGTTATTGATATTATTCATAACATTTCCTGAGATCTCATCATAGACAGAACTTAAAGAATTTGGGGTGTCTGATTTAATGTTCACTAGTGCTTGCTTTACAAATTCCCTTAACATTATATTCTTCTTTATCTATGAAGCTCAGTACCAGAGTTTACATAAACAGCATGCTTCCCAAGTAGCAATAACTATATCACTTTGTAATCTTGCTGCTCTGAGGTATGCAGCCTTTCATTTCTTACTCCATTTCTGTTTCCCCTGTAGGGCAGGAAGAGGAAATTTCCACCTTTGGAGTTCAGCATCATTCAACATTGATGATACTTGTCCAACAATCTTCTATACTAGGGAGACCACATGTCAGCCACACTTTGCACTTACAATTTATCAGTACCCACTTACGCATGTAAAGATCTCTTTCTTCTTCATCTCTGTAAACATTTCAAAAACTAGAGTCAAGAACAGCAGGAAAGCAAATAGAAGAGGGACATTAAAAGAAGAAACTTACATCTTTTGTGTCCTGGTTAGTCCATGTAGCCATAAAACTAGAATTCTTATTGTCCAAAGGCTGTCATCCCTCATGGAGTCAGAAGCATCTTTTTCACCTTGCCTTTGCTGTATGAGATTCGAATACTCCTCTGTCAGTGGCATAAACGGTAATGAGATCTTCTGTTTCCTTCCAGCTATATGTTGCCTGTTAGCAGTCCTGAAGGGTACTGCATGATTGAAATGGCTGCAGATGGAAATCCTCCTGTACAACACAGACTCTCGCTCTCATATCAAGCATCTCAGGTGAGTCTGCAAAACATCAAAAAACAGTTATTTGCTTTGAACACACAGATATCATTATATGCACTTACTTTCTCTTTAATATGTCATTTCACACAAGGCATCCATAGTATTTCCAATGATTTCTTCAGCTTACCGAACCCTGAAACGTCTATTTCAGCTGCTTAAAGTCCATGAAAAGGACACTGATACTGCAAGAGGAAAAATAAAATGTTTGCAGTGTCACTGACTTAGGCCACAGTGCTGCTAGGAACAATTCAGATAATGCCTAGCAGTAATCCTGGTTACTTTTTGTTTGCAATCGACACTGTATAGTGGAAGGCAGTTATGAATCATCACTGACTTAACCTGGTGTCAGAACTGTTGCTAGGATTTGCCTTCTGAACAGTATTATAAATATGATTGTCTCCATTTTGAAACTGGTAACAGAAGACTCACCCTAAATGGGCAACAGGCCAACTTTCCCAGATCTTGAGATTTTCTGTTATTCTTTGTCTCCATTTTATCACCTGTCTTTGTTCTGCATTCTAGCATCACAAGATTCTTTCTGCATGGTACGTCTTAGGTGGTTTGGGACATGAGAATTTGAACTATGATTGAGAGTTCACTTTGTAAGTTTATTCACTAAGAGACAGTACAGTTAACTGTAGAGATACTAATCATGATGTGCATTGCAAGTTACTATAACGTTACCATAATGTTATGTTAAGGCTGCTAGGGTATTAACAAGATTAACAGGAATTTTTCTTGTGTGCTTCCTTAAAATATATTCTGGTTCTGTCAGTTTAACTCAGAACAGGACCTTTACAGGAAAAAAATGTGCTTTATGGTGTACTAGCATGAGTTTGAACATCTAACATTATGATAAAAACCATTGATGCATGAAACTGAGGAGAGCCAACTGAAGTTATTCTGTGGTTCACTGGGTCTGCCCCCCGGTCAACACTTTTGTAAAATAAATCCAATAATAAAAATGTTGCGCTGCAAGAGAATTGTTAGATACATACATACATACATACATATATATATATATATATATATATATTTATCATAGACATTGTACATTCCAGCTCAGTGCTTTGCTTAATTCTGTAACAGGTTCACAGATGGAGAGAAAATGTCTGTCTACGAATACTACTTACAAATCTTGTCCGAAGCTATGCTGGTTTACAGCTATGTTTGATAGGAGAGAGAGTCAAGTGATATGAAATGAATTTGACAAGTGCTGAACTGATGTCTTTGAATTCTTTCCATGTGAAAAATCTGATTTAATTTTATCCATGCCCTAAAAGGTGTAGTGTTTTCTTTTTCTTTTCTTTCTAAATGAAATGCATTGTAAGTAGAGGAATATCTGAAGGCATTCATGTTCATTGTATCTCCAAATTTCACTTTAGATTGTCAGCAGCATAGTTCACGCAGTGATAAAAGCCATATAAGAAACAGCAAAACAAGGTAATATAGATATGTGAAATCTAGACAAGTCAACATGATGTTTTCCTCCTTCTGCTCCTAAATTTTGCAGTTGGTGTCTGGATATGATAGTGAAGGACTCCTTATCTATAAATTATCTCCTCACGTAAATGATTTCTCAGTTTTACACATCCTGTGATATATTTGTTGTTCCATTGATTTATTCATACTTGAATTGACTAGGTTTCACTCACTTTCTGGATTGGTGGCATTGTATAAGTAAATTTATCACAGAATGATAAGGAATTTTTTTACCTGATTTTCTAAATTAAAAAAAAAAAAAAATATATATATATATATATATGATCTTTTCAGTTCCTGATAGGCAAAGGAACTTAGGCATGGTGAAGCCCCATATCAGAGCTCTAAATAGTCAAGCACCAGCTTTGAGGGTGGAATTCATAGTACTGAATGAGTCACTTACAAAACCTTTAAAAGTTATGGACAAGGTTTTCCCTCCTAGATAGGTAGCACAAGAACACTAGACTTGGTCAGACGCAGTATGAAATTGTTTTGGTTGTTCCCTTGGCATCTTTATCAGGATGTTCTAGGTACTTATAACCCTAGAATTTACTAACTAAACCTTTCCCTTTTCTCCTGGTCTTCACTATAGTGGTCCATTTTTGTCACTCATCTAGGAAATGTAAAATCTTTATTTCATAATTCCTTTTTGGGGGGATTCTGGAGGTCCCTGATCCTAAGGGAAAGCTTTATCCTTTAGTATACTGTTTCTCCTGTGTTCCTGTGCCAACCCTCAACCAAGATTGTAAAACTTGTGTAAAATGAGGAAAACACTAAGAAAACCTTAAACCATGTTTAAAGTTAGTTAAGTCTCAGAATTCAAATTTATATTTCATAGAACATATGTTGTTTTACACATTTGAAGATATACACACACATAAAAACAGTCTCTTTGTACAAAGTAAAATAAAAAGAGAGACGTTTAAAAAAATCCTATAATCAAATATCATCAGTTTTGACCATCTTCAACTAATGGCTGTTTCCTTTATCTCGTATTATTCCTTCATTGCTTATAGTACCATCATATACCACATTCTTTTCTGCTGTTTCTTTTCTTGTTTCGGCAGATCGCCTTTGGATCGATCTTTCTTGGAAATGTTCCTGTTCATGAAAAGGTTCCTCGATGTGTTGGGCAGATACATGGCTATAAAGGATGCATTAGGGATTTTCAAGTTAACAACAAAGAATTGTTCATCATAGATGAGGCTCTCGGAGGGAGGAATGTTGAGAACTGTAATGTTCCAGTATGTGAATATCATCCATGTCACAATGGTGGGACGTGCACTAGGTAAGAGTTACCATTTTATCATCTATTTATACAGTGGCTGGTAGGTTCATCCTTATTGAGAAATTATTATAATTTTCTGTGTAATAAAGTAATCACCTATCTTCTGTCCCGATAATGCTTCATGCCTAACCAGAGAGATTTTACACCTTATTTGCTTACATGAAAACAGATATAAAATGTAATTACATTGTCCATGCTACATGCATATTGGGTTGCTGCCAGAATTCCTTCATGGTCAACTAGTTCACCTATAAGGCATGGTGACTAAATCAGACTCTTTTCACAGATAGGACGAGATCACATAAGGTCTCATTTTTCTGTCTAACAACTCTATATCCTGCTAGGCCTGTACCCTCACCCATCCTCATGGTGTTCTGGATACACATCACATGCATTCATCACCATGCTATGAAAACACCAACAAGTGAGTCATCACCTTCAGCACTTACGAAAAAGTATGCTCAAAGAACCTTTGAAAGTTAAAGTGCATCAAATGAAAGAAGAAATGGGATCCAAAAGAGATGTGGGCTAAAAGCACAGAGGATGGTGTTTCAGTTGAATGATGGTTCAGTTGAAGCACAGTAAGTTTTTAAGCCATAGTAACTTGTCTAAGGCACTCAGAATTTGAGAACTGCATTTCTGTTTAAAATTGATGGTAATTGGTAAGTAGTTGCCATGCCTGTTTTATAAGTATTCAGGTTCTGCAGTTCTGACTTAATAACATATATTTGCCAGAACAGTATTTGCTTTTTCAGAGACTGATCGTTCCTCTAGATGTCACAAAACAGATTGTGTCTCAGGATATGGAAGTCCCATTTGGATAGGTCAATAGATAGGGATCTTCAGAGGTGCAATTCCTGCATCCCAAAGTCCTGATGCTTCATTTTGTCCACAGTATGTGCACATACAGCTCCATCACTGTATACCATGTAATTAACTAAGGGGAGAACAAATTGCTTCTGCTTTTCTGAGAAGTGATGAAAGGTATGCGTGTGACACATCTACAAGATTCACTCTTGATGAGTCATGTACCCATCTTCTACAATTTCTTTGTGCTGGATGTAAACAGGGTGACAAGGTGCTGGCAGGCATTTTACACGGACTCTGCCTGACAATGCCAGGGTCAGAAACCCATTTCTTCTCTTTACTGATCCCATTTTCCACAGCTTTTCATCAGATTGAGGAGGTATGGAAGAATAATGACTTTTATACCTCCTGATCAACCTTGTCAGGTCTGGCTCCAGAGTGTCTCTAATGTGGGCGTGAATACTCCTCAAAGTTTTTTCCTCTAAATCTATTGTCTTAAGACCTGAATTGATTGCTTCAATGAATGAAGCATCTCCCAAAAGGAACAGAAATATTCTGTGAGAATAGAATCTTCCTGTAATTCTTTCCAGGCAATTCCTTGTAATACTATTTAGGAATCTATGTATCAAGTATGTAGTCTAGCAAACTCTATATAGTAAACAGATCAACTTTAGAGCTGTAGTACTCATCACATTCTTCCTAGTTACAAATGTTCCTTAATACTTCTTGAAGCTGAAAGACACTACTCTCTCCCTTAGCTCCACAATGGTTTATTAGTTGCTTTATCCTCAAAACTAGTTGATAAACCACTATTCAGATTGCAAGGAACCCTGTAGTAGTTCACACCATGTTATATGTGGAACAGGAAAACTGAAAAAAGAGGTGGATATTCTGTATATAGTTTCTATGGAAAAAAAAAATCTCAGTTCCAGTGTTCAAATGGTGCATGTAGACTACACAACATTGTTATCTTCAGGTAATGATTTTATATTTATGACTGCAATAATAAACTGTAAATAATCTATTGTTTTTACATGGCAAGGTTTTAGCAGCACGGGGCTGCAGGGATGGCCTCTGGGAGCAGAGCCCAGCAGCTGCCCCATGTCAGAGCAGATCCAGCTCCAGATGGCTCCAAAAGGGACCCACTGCTGGCCAGAGCCAAACCAGGGAGTGACGCTGGGTGGGCCTCTGAGAGAGCAGATTGAAGAAAGGGGAAAAAAACATCTTGTGGAGAGCCCGCGCAGGAGCAGGCCCCGGGCTGGAGCTGCAGCGTGTGGGGAGGAGCCCACACAGGAGCAGGGGGTCTGGGGGGAGCTGCTGCCCATGGGGGACCTGTGCTGGAGCAGTTTGCTTTTGCTCCTGGGGGATGGACCCCGTGGTACAGAGCCATGTGGGAGCAGTTCTTGGAGAGCTGCTGCCTGTGGGCAGCCCCTGCAGGCTCAGTTCGAGAAGGATGACATCCCGTGGGAGGGACCCCATGTGGAGCAGCGGCAGAGAGTGACCGTGAAGGAGCGGCAGACACAAAGCATCAGGGACTGCAGCCCCCATTCCCTTGCACTGCTTGGTGGGAGGAGGTAGAAGAGGGTGGATAGGGGAGAACGTGATTGTTTTGTTTTGTTTTGTTTTGTTTCGTTTTTCTCACTGCTCTAGCTTGCTAGTAATAGGAAATAAATTACATTTATCTCCCATATGCTGTCTGTTTATCCCTTGGCAGTAACTGTTGAGAGATCTCCCTGTCCCTTTCTCAGCCCATGAGCCTATTTTTCCACCATATTATCTCCCCCTGTTGGGTTGAGGAAGGGAAGTGAGAGAGCGGTGTGGTGGTGATGAGCTGCCCATTCATGTTAAACCACCATGTCAATAGTAGTAATATTCCCATCTCCACCATTAATTTTATCCATTTGTCTACATATTACTGGAAACAACTTAGTTGTATTTATTGTATTTTTTTTTTCAGATGAAACAAGCAGTGATTTGACAACTCTTATGAAACTATTATTGACTTGTTTCAGATGTTGTCAGTTGTTTCACTTACACTGTTAAGTGGCAAGAAAAAAAGATTTTTTTTTATTGCATGTTATTCTTCAGGTGCTTGGCGACTAATTAGAGCTTTTGCTTTTGAAAGGCCATGAAGTATTATATAATGAATAACTCAGCCATGTTTTATAATGAGCACTGGAACTTGTCAACACATACTGCTCTGCATAGGCAGGTGTGTTTCATAAGAAACATTTTTTACAGTCATTCCTAAATGAAAGTTACTTGCCTGACAAGGGTCAGACACTGCCCCAGGGTGTCCAGGAAGGGCCATGGTGATGGTGACGGGCCACACAATCACCATTTTGCCACAGTATGAAATTAATGAATGCATCATATTGTGGAAGTCAAAATCTCCTGTTATTTTTATTCTTTTGAAGTTATGCTTATATGGTTATATCTATGCTCTAAGAGCCCCTCTGCTTTCATAAAAAAAAAAAAAGTGTTATCACAATTCCATTTATATTTTGACTAAAAATCTGTGTGTAGTACAAAAGCCATTCTGTTTTAAACATATGCTCTATCGAATGAGTTTTAGTATGAATCTAAATTTATAATTCTTTACATAACTGTTATTTTGTTAGTTTTTAAAAACTATTCTCTTTCATTTGTAAATGCCCTGTGGCTTTTAGAAGCACTTTTGCACGTTCACTAGCTCTTTCACTGCACTTTAAATCCATGCTAAATGTAGCATTCCAGAGAGTGGTTTATTTCAGAGGAAAAAATAACAACTATTCAGTAAATTTAGGACTTGAGTGGCATATAGTTCTATGGCTAATTTTGTGAAATCAGAGTTTATTTTATTTTAAGTTCTTGTTTGGAAAGGGCATGGTAAGATTAACCTTGGAAGCTCTTAATATTCTGTGTGGCCCCTTCTTCGTGTGAGCCAGATGTTGCAAACCAAGCTTAGTGTTAATTAAGAAGACACATCTGTGTGTAGGAAATAAATTCATAAAATTACTTCACCAATGGTTTGACAATTGTCAGATGCAATGCTAGTAGCAGTTGATTAATACATTTGTTTTAAATTGTATAAAGACTCAGGAAAATGTAAACATAGACAAGTTTGTTTTTTTGTAGTGCACAGTACAATCTCAAAGTTAATTGCTCCCACGAACACTCATGTTTCCAGTGTCTCAAACTATTCTCACAGTGATTTTTCTTACTGTTGTTGTTCCCCATGTATTGGTGCAGCAGATGGGTCCATTAATGTTAATCAATTAGCTAAGACTGAAAAATCAAACTCAATTAGCAATAAATTTCAATAGAGAGACACTTATCTTCAGATTTCAACCACGATGAATGCCATATGCACCAACTATGCCAGGAAAGCAAATTTTCAGTTTTGGTCCCTGAAAGTGCAAGAAATACCTCCCCAGAAATGTAGATTTCATCAGTAGTGTACCTTTACAACTACAGATAGGAATGGCCACATTTTAAATCATATTTCAGAAACTGTCTGTTTTCCACATGTTGAAAGAACATACTATTCTTAAGTTTTAAAGAACTAATTCACGGAATGAGAAAATCAGTCTGAAGTTTTTTCCAAACTTCATCTGAAAAGGTTTTTAATGCCTTTTTGAAAGTTATAAAATGAATTTTAAATTAGCTTTATTTTAAGCAAAAAGAAAATTTATAGTGGAACTTGATGAGTGATGCAATTCCATATATTGCAGCTATTGAGGAGAGTAGGTGAAGTGACTTGACAAATTTCATGGTTCCTTTCTTCTCTATATATTCTCAGTTGTTATGATTGCTACTTTTTTTTTTTTTTTTTTTTTTTTTTTAGAAAAAGAGCTCAAACTGAAGACCTTGGAGACTCTAAAATGTTGTTCTGACTATGTTTGCGTCTCATTTTCCATTTCAAAGGGGTTATTCAAATATTGAATCTTTCCTATGACATATGCTAGAAATAATTCTTGTGCTTCCTTGTGCCCATAAGACAGAAATGCATGTCAAGTCAGGTTTTAGCTGAAGGAATTCATCTAAAGGTAAGCTTTTATCCCTTTATAAATGTTTTTCTCAGATTTCTAGCACAGGTCTACATTATCAATCTCACAAAATCTGATTTGTGGGGTGTTTTTTTTTTTTTGAAGTAAAGATGAGAATAAGCTATTTCCTATTCTCAAAGCAGGGACCATGGAAGCAGCTCCCATGTAACATTAATAGTACTGTAGGTCAATTTTTTAGAACTGCTAATAGGTCTCCCATCAGTGCTTTAGATGTAAGGTAAGAAAGGAACCAGATATTTTGAAGTAGCAGAACTGATCATATTACAAGGATCCTTTTACAGATCTCTTTTATAGACTAGGAGACTCAGGCAAGAATGTTTTCCAGAGCTCCCATTTTCTTGTTGATGCTGTTGTTTGATATATGAATATGAATCCTAGTTACATATCATTAGGATCCACATGGAGTCAAGTCCAGTTGGAGGCTGGACTTGACTCCATATGGATCCAGCTGGACGAGGGCATCGAGTGCACCCTCAGTAAGTTCGCAGATGACACCAAGTTAGGTGCGTGTGTTGATCTGCTTGAGGGTAGGAAAGCTCTGCAGGAGGATCTGGATAGGCTGCACCGATGGGCTGAGGTCAACTGCATGAAGTTCAACAAGGCCAAGTGCCGGGTCCTGCACCTGGGGCGCAATAACCCCAAGCAGAGCTACAGACTGGGAGAGGAGTGGTTGGAGAGCTGCCAGGCAGAGAAGGACCTGGGAGTGATGGTGGATAGTCGGCTGAATATGAGCCAGCAGTGTGCTCAGGTGGCCAAGAAGGCCAACGGCATCCTGGCTTGTATCAGAAACAGTGTGGCCAGCAAGGCTAGGGAGGTGATCGTCCCCCTGTACTCAGCTCTGGTGAGGCCGCACCTCGAGTACTGTGTTCAATTTTGGGCCCCTCGCTACAAGAAGGACATCGAGGTGCTTGAGCGGGTCCAGAGAAGGGCGACGAAGCTGGTGAGGGGCCTGGAGAACAAGTCCTACGAGGAGCGGCTGAGGGAGCTGGGCTTGTTCAGCCTGGAGAAAAGGAGGCTCAGGGGCGACCTTATTGCTCTCTACAGATACCTTAAAGGAGGCTGTAGTGAGGTGGGGGTTGGTCTGTTCTCCCACGTGCCTGGTGACAGGACGAGGGGGAATGGGCTAAAGTTGAGCCAGGGGAGTTTTAGGTTGGATGTTAGGAAGAACTTCTTTACTGAAAGGGTTGTTGGACAGTGGAACAGGCTGCCCAGGGAAGTGGTGGAGTCACCATCCCTGGAAGTCTTTAAAAGACGTTTAGATGTAGAGCTTAGGGATATGGTTTAGTGGGGACTGTTAGCATTAGGTCAGAGGTTGGACTCGATGACCTTGAGGTCTCTTCCAACCTAGAAATTCTGTGATTCTGTGATTCTGTGATATTAAGTTCAGAAATAATATTTTAAGTTCTGCTGTGTTCAACTCATGCACAAAGATAAACCAAAAAAAAAAAAAAAAAAAAAAAAAGGGTTTCATTTTTATATAAGTAGATTTGAAATTGGAGAAAAAGGAGTAGATTTCCAGATGGGATTCATGAATTCTTTTCCTGAACCCAGATATGTTGTTCATACCTTAAACTTTTACAGAATTTTCACTATATGTGCCTGAGTAATGCTGATTTGCATAAGGAAGATATCCTGCTTTCTGCTTCCTTCCAAAGGGCTGGGTTTGGCTTAGCTCTGTCAATACTAAAGGTGCTCACCTACACGTTTGACAACTCCAGCAACTGATGGTATTACTATTTCAATTCATGCTTCTACATGCCATTATTTAGGAAGACTCATTTGGGAGACTGAACTTGTTGGATCCTGTACATTTTATTAAATTATGTAGCTAGTGTAGCTGGTTTGCTAGATATGAAAGAGATTCACATTTTAAAATTCATTTTTTTTTCTAATGCTGATGTCAAATTGGGCTTTGATGAATAAAAATATTATTTAAGTTTACTTCCAACTTGTTTTATTTTTCTGATAGAGAGATTTTTCATTGTATCAGGTTCCACCTGATCTTAGGAAAAATAATGCCACTCTTACTCAGAAAATCTGTCAAATCATTTTTGAGGAGAATGAATACCATTGGTTTTCTTAAAATGACCAAAATCCTGTTGGACATACGTTTATTACATCATACTTTTATGGGAATGTCAAAGAGGCAAGCAATAGAGAAAATTTAATCTACAGTTTTACTAACACTATATTGTAATACATACTGTTGTGTACAATAGAACCTGACTGCTGTTTTTCCTAGTCCAACATAATTTCTACTTAAATTTCTTTAAAATATGCAACTCTTTTACCAGTGATTAAAATGTGGTACACTTTTCAGAATTTTTTAGCTTCAGAACCTCATTTTCTGACAGAACTATTGTTGAAGTAACAAATTCTGTTGGTTGAATAATAGCATTAAAATCCAAATCCAAGCAACCAAGTTGGAAAAAGAGATGATCAAAGAGTAAACCTTCCTCTGTTTTTAAAGTAGGCAGTACGGTGGTGGTTCTATTAAAAATGTCTGGAAAAAATCAATTTTTTCTGTTCTCAGATCTGCAGATTTAGTATTCTATTAGTGTGAAAAGCAACATGCTGAAAACAGAGCATGCAGAAAAAGCAAGGATCCAAGTATAAATAGACTTTAAATTCCTCACTGTTCAGACAATGTGCAAGCTGTGCACAAAATTTGTTAAACGTGATGTTTATATATTATCTCAGTTCAATTGTATTTAAATCAGAGAAGCTTCAATAGCTCAAATTTTAGTGTAGTTATTGAAATACCAGTTAGTATCATTTTAATAGCAATCATTCTGGAATGATTTGACTCAATTCCCAGAAATACATGCAACATCATTTTCAAGGATTACCACACAACCAAATTGGCATTTGTGATACCACTGCTTCCAGAAAGGGAATCTTATATGGAGTAGCTTTAAAACATCGGGGAAATGAATCAAATAGTATCCTTTTCCAAAGTGACTGAGATGTTTAAATGGATGTATAACTACTCAAAACACTGTTCAGACATGTTTGTCCAACTAGAGAAGTAGCGCGTGCATTCTTGTAAGTTCACTGCTCTGTAAATCCTGACAAGTAGTATAGCCGGCACTGTTTGCTATATGGTTTATCACATGTAGTAGATGTATGAAAAATGATAAATGTGCACATTCTTTGTACTAATGGTCACACAAGATTCCACAGAGATCATGTTTTCAGTAAAATGTGTATGTTTTCCATAAGGAACCATTATAGGCTCTAGCTGTTTACTGTAAGATATCACAATAAAATTACAAGACTGGTACTGAGAAAGATGAATAATGCAGTATCTGTAATATATGTTAGAACATTTATTCCTTTGCTCCTAACTTAACGCACACACCTACCTACTAATGATAGATTTCTGGACTTCAAGCAATGAAAATCACATAAGGGAGGAAAAAAAATATGACATTTCAGTCCTTACTAGTGTGGTTGAATGGAGATTGAACAAGGTTCTGAATAACTGTTTGTGGAGCTTATCATGGAGAGTGAAGTTTATCTGAGGTGACCTCAGAGAACAGATTTTGATTATGGTTTTGAGAATCCTTCTTCACCTTTGGCATCTTGTTGAATAGAGAACTGAAAATCACATGGTTAATATTCAGCCTGAATGTGGAGTGTCTGGATATGAGCTATAGTAGTGTTAGGAAATTTTTTTTGTTACTTTATTTCTTTCTCAGTGACAGCATTTCAGTTCACTTTTTAAAAGTTATTTTTAGAAAGATAGGAAACCGGATTTTATTTTGTTTTTATGACTGTTAAGCCTTGTTGGTTTTTGTTTGTTGGTGGTTTTTTTTTTGGATTTCATAAAAAAAAAAAAAAAAAAAACAACTTTATGATCATATGTACAGCTAAATACAAACAGTGGCATACACATACTCATAGTTCTCTATGTGCATGTCCATATGTTGTATGTGCATGAATACAATACATTTAGATTAGGCTTCTTTTAGCTAGCCAAACCTAGCCAAAATCTAGCTTTTAGGGAGGAGAAAAGACAGAAATAGAAGGGATATTCTGCCTGTACCAATTATCTACAGTTGTCTAGTTGAATATTCAAAGGCAAATGTAAGCTCACTAGTCCCTCAGTTTTTCCTCGCTGACTATTTCTGTGGGTCAATATATGGGATGCTTGTAAAGACAGTCTTGCCCACAATTGAGTCCAGTTGTTTCAGATTACCTATCAATCTTAAAACTTGTGAAAGAGTGAAATGGTTTGAGTTTTTATTTTTGCTAGGGAAGACCTATTGAGGTTGTATATTGTTCTTAAGTGAAAGGGTGTGTGTGTTATGTGTAAAGAATCCATAGACTTAAGAATTACCTGGTGTCTTGCTAGAGAGTTAGTGCATCCCTGTTCAAAAAAGATTGTCTTGTTCAAGAACATGTATGATAAAACCACTCTTAAAGATTGATTCTTTCTAACATCAAGAGTTGGACTTGATGATCCTTAAGGGTCCCTTGCAACTCAGGATATTCTATGATTCTATGATTCTATAATACATTAGCAGATACAAGGATAGAGACCTTCAAACAAGAATCTGTTTCTCCTTCAACCAGGACCTTCCTCAGATTATCTTGATGAGGTTTTATAGCAGAGGTCTGCACAAAGTCTATTATGAGTCCATTGGCATTCTCCTTAATCCATGGAGTCTTCTAGCATTGCTCTAGTCTAGTTGTGGAACAATAAAAATCATAGAATCATTGAATTTCACAACAACACTGTAAAAGCTCATGGAATTATTTCCAGTAATAGTTATCTATTATTATTATTTCATTTATCCATTAAACAGTACCATTGCTGTTCAGTTACCTGACTAGAATACTGTATTACTAAATAAAAAGTCCTGAATAGCTTTAGAAGGGTTTCCTTTAGGGACAGGCTTCTCTTTGTAATAGTTGTATTTGTACTATTATCAGACTCACCAGTCATACCCTGCTAAACTACATACTTCAGATGCTCATAAGAGTACAGCTGGTATGGCTTCTTTGCTACTTCAAGAACTGATAGCGCGTAAGTGTTATGAGTTAGAAGATCAGAGATGTTAAGGCATGATTTGTACTACTCCACAAGGCCTCAGTGTTCAATAAGGGATACTGTGTTCTGTTGTATTCGGGTCATCTCTGTATGCCCATCAATTTAGCCTTATTGTGTTCTTTGGAAAATTCATCTGGCTTGGAGGTCAGTGTTTACACTAGATCTCTTCTCGCATTGCTCTAGTAAGGTGTTTTACAGTCAGATAAGAAAGTATTTCATTGCTCTGAAGGGAAGTTACACAGAAGTGACCATATTGTTTCTTCTTATTGTCTTCTAATGTGCTTGTGTTATTTTAATTGGACCATATGAAATAGTAATATCAGTTTTTGGACATCCTAGTCATTGCTGCACGTGAGCCACTTCTAAATATATTAACACATAAATTACTTTAAAAATTATTTTATTTTGGTGTGTACATGAAAGAATATAGAGCTGCTGGTAGTTTTTCACACTCATACTAGAATAGGTTGTAATAGCAATGAAATCAAATTCTGAAAAAGTCCAACTGGAGAGAGAACTTCAGGCATCTCCCAGGGTGAAATGTCCCAGACAGAGACAAGTTACTCAGAATCAGGAAAATTGTTTTAAGCAGTTAGTCAAAGTGCAAGTTATAAGGGCTCCTCTATGCTGCACTGTTATTTAAATTGAATCTCCCTGTCTACACTCAACCCAGAATTTTCTCAAGATGGCAGAGGGGTATGCAAGCCTTCAGTTCCGAAGCTGTGGCCATGACTTCTCTTTCAAGTTTCCTCTGAGGCTGCTAGTAGAGAATGAAGTTTCATATCTTAGTTACCATCTCGTCATCTTTGCTGTAATCATCAGGAATTATGAAAGTGTGAGTTAAGTATGTGTTCATATATGAACACATGCATGTGTATATGCACTCAGACAGTTTAATTACCATATGGTGGCTCTAGTTCTTCAGCATGTATTGATCATATATTTGTAATTGTCATCTCTTCATTATACTATGGAGTTTTATAATACGTTCTTGGGGAGGGTGCAAAGGGCAATTGGGTTTATTCCGTCTCCCACCATTTGTAAGAGAACAACAGGGAAATAGGCAAGATCCCCAACAGACAATAATGGTAATTAGAACATAATCTTGAGTACAGTGAGAGTGATACTGTTAATGAAATATAAATGAACAACATTTGTTCAAGATGCACAATAGCTGTCCTGTAAATAGCCATTTTTTTCTATTTTTCTTGATGACAATCTTTGCCCAGCAACTATTCATGGCTTTAATTTAATTTATTTTCTTCATAATTATACAAAGCAGAGTCTGGAAAAGCCAAAAAAAAGTCACACAGAAATATGCTGGGAGGTGGTATGGCATCAGTAACAGAAATTTTATTCTAAAATAAATTCTTCTTAACAAGGGATTTTGAGTTATAAACTGTTAGCATTTTTAATACAAATCTTCAGCTAAAACACAAAGACTGGTACTATTTGTAAGCTGAGGAATTTCCAGTAATTATTCTTTTTTTTTTTTTTTTTTTGTAGTGGCATATAATATGGTAGTTTATCATCATTATATTTCAGTTGTCATACTTGTCCAATTATTCATCCACCTCTCCATCTCGTAAACCATTTGCAGAAACAGTGCAATGTATTTCTAGGGTGGAAACCAAGCACAGTAGTTCATTAACCCAGATTTAAGTTGTTTCCTGGATACCTTCAGGGATTAATTATGAACTTCACACCTTAAAAAAAAAAATCAGAGATTGATTTAAAACCTAAAATTGAAGCTAAACATGTTTTCAGCATGGTTTCTTTTTATGTAATCCAGACTTTTTTTCTTGTTTTTCATTAGAAGTCATGATATTACTCTATGGAACAGAGTCACTACCTGGATAAATATATGAATGTAGTGGAGAGAATAAACTATATAGAAAAATTGAGGGTAAATTGAACTGAAAAACATTTGTGGTTAACAACCATTAACAAATAAATTGGGTATTTTAAAGGTGGCTAGGTTTTTTTCCCCCTCCTTCCCCAAATCAAATTTCATGGAGAAGTTAAGATGAAAGACAGCCGAAGGGTTGGAATTTCCCTTCGTCTCATGCCACCTACTGTCCCAGAAAATGCACAGAAGCAGAGCTGTGATCCATTCCCTCTTTGTGGTGCTTTCTCACAGTTTCTGATTGTCTCTATCCTCACACCCTAGCCTTCCCCAGGGTGAAATTTGCTTAAGCTTCAGTTAAACCCTGGAAGCTAAGTTGGCACAGGGGACGGATTTTGCACTGGCCCTCGGAAAATGGCTCCTTGATTTGTCCCTGTTGCTGGAACCATGGCACAACAATGCAACATATAAACATGAATCTCTCTTAACATTTAGTCAAATGTAGCCACTCAAATTTTAAAAGCTGGTGCAGTCTTTGAGTATCCTTAATATTTTCCCTGCTTTGAATAACAGCAAGGTAGACAGCATGTATTTGTTTTACTGTTGGCAGATACCGATTTAATTGTTAGGCTTTGAAATTCTTTGAGTGGATGAACATAAGATGTTTTTAACATTGAGATCTAATTTTAGTACATATTCTTAAACTGAAGTGAAAAATACAAAGCAATCAGGATTTTATTTTATTTGCTTTACAAGTGTTCAGACTCAGCATCCAGATTTATAATGTGATAGTTATGCCAGCTCGAGATTCAAGGCTAAATTATAAAGTCGGTTTTCAGCTTCAGCAAATGCTCTCTGGGTCCTGCTGTGTTTCACTTAATAGCAAGGACAAGTGGATTCCATCAGTAGGAGAGCATGTTTTGCATATGAACTACTGCAAGGCATGAGACAATGCTGGGATGGAGCAGGACTCAACATCAGGACACTTTTTATTTATGGACGATTGCTTGCTTCTTTTCAAGCATGTCTTTAAAGCTGGGTTGATGATTTAAGAGCAGATGTGAGGTTATAATACTTTCATTTTAAAATGAGCTGATCTTTGTCCTGTAACGTGATGATAAAATGCTGTGATTTAATATGAACAAGATGGTATTTGTGGGCATGGAGAGATCTTGGTAGGTGCAGAATGAGTACAAAATGGTAATTGAAATGAATTTATCTTTTTTTCTGCCTAGAACTAATGCAGTTAAAACCTCATCTTTTGATCCACATTCTGTGGAAAAGTATTTTGTATAGTAGAAAATAGTTGTACATTGTTATATAACTGTATACGCATATGTACAACGGCATGCATTGGTATATGATGACTTTGTTTATCAGTATGTTTTTGTCCATATTTTGTGCATTTGTTTGTTTTTTTTTTTTCATTATCAGTTGGGTAGTTCCTGATTCTTGGATGTTTTATTTTGCAGCCATTTTCTGTAGGCTAACCTTGGTAATATGCAGTTTTAGTAACATTGTCTATATATATTTCTCAAGTCCTTGACAGAGATTGCATACACATTCTGCCACCTTGGACTAGGAAGCTGTAAAGTAACTTTCCTTAGTCAGGAACACTGCAAGTTTAGCTGCAAACCTAATATACCCAGTGCATCCCAAGTTCACTCAACACAGATTACTCCAATTTACAGAAACATAATTAGAGACAAAATGAGGAAGATTATTTTTATACCAAATTTCAGCTTTTCTCTCTGCAGCTGTTTGATTATGCACTGTCGAAGAGTCCATGGATGTAAACCAGCCCCTTTCTGAAATAAAACCTGAGGTAAAGAAAAACACTCGATTTGTACAATTTATTAAAAAATAGAGATCATGATTTAAGTAACTGGGTGAAACTCATTTTCTTTGCCTCAGAAACTCCTTTTCTTTGCCAGGAAAACCATGGAATTCTTGGCTGTGAGAAATCCTAATTAGTTGCATTTTGTTTCTGCTATATCGAAGTGAAACACTGCTCTCTGTGCCTGGGCTGATTTTAATCCTCTGCTAGACTCTGAAATGGAAGAGCTATAGGTTACTGCCACCTAGAGCTGGAATGTCACCCACTCACAGCTAGAGAAATGGACCTTGTACTGAAACCCCTCTGGACAGAATGCAGTAGATCTTAAAGGTGAGCTAAAGGAGAACTTTTCCAAGCTGGTAGTAATTGGGTTTTGCCAGCATTTTATGGCATTTAACTAAAAATAGGGCTACAGAGAAAGTAAATCCCCCAGTAGCATATTCAAGCAATTTGCTTCTCATAAAAGCACCTTCCTACTGGCAGTAGCTTGGCAAAAATGTTTAAATTTCATAGAGAGGAGAAAAATACTCCACTTCTGAGAATCCTTATGCCAGCCTGCATTTGAAACACCATTAGATTTATAAATAAATAATTAAAAAATGACTGTTGTGCTGGGGCCTATTTGGTCATCGTGTTTTTGTGTGTTGCACCTATTTTTAAAGGCTTTCAATGTTCTTTGTCTCCTGTAACCTCTGTCCCTTCTCCCCTCTGCATTTTTATCTCTGCACTTCAAAAAAAAAAAAAAAAAAGCACATTTTAAATTAAGACCTCAGGAGAATAGGAATAATAATGCCCAGCAGTGGTGCGCCATTTTCTGTGTATGCCCCCGCCTTTTTTTTGTTCTGTGCTTCATTGCAGTTATTTGCAATATCTTCTTCAGTAAGTAAAATTCAGGACTGCTAACTTCTTCTGATAATTGTACTGCTTACCCAGTAAATATTTGCATAAAAAATTCTGTGTGCACGGGAAGGAGGGGAGATTGTCGTTGTTTATTTCCATCCGAGTGTATCCTGTTTTTTCACTTATTGCTGTGGTATCTGAGGAGTTTTTTTCTATGCTCTTCCTGATTTCATTTCCCTTTCTATGCTACATTGAAGAAGAGTGCTCTATGTGGGCCAATCAAGCTACTTCACTCCCAAAAGGATTCCTTATGTAAGTAGTTCCAGTGAGATTTAGTGAATGATGTATTTTAGTAGAAATGCTATGTTCGTGAAGGTATCCTGCGCAGTGAAGTGTATAAGCACATAGGCAAAAGCCTGCATAGCACTGCTATCTTATTTTCACTTAAAGCAAAGAAAATATTTTTATACTGTGTTTACATATAATTTATTTATAAAAAGGAATTAAGCTTGAGACTTTTATTTCATTTTTGAATGCAGAATGAACCTCAGAAAAAACAGGAACACGTTGTGCTGTTAAAAAGAGAGAATCAACATATTCAAGCCATCCATCAGAGCTGCCTTTTGTTTGAGCTAAGTTATGCCTGTAACCAGCCTTTCTTCCAAACACCTACCTTTCCTCAAGCAGGAATTATGAACTGACATCTGAGTCACAGAAGCAGAAGTGCAAATTCTTTGAGGCAGCATCTCCAATTATCTTTCTTTCCAGCAAATGTTATGGGTATATTTCTCTCTGCCCAATTGCTGTAATCATTAATAATTAGTAATAGTACAATTCAGTTTTTACATGTAAAGCTTCATCCTCTGACACATGATTTTGAGCTGACACTGCTAGCAGAACACATGAAAGAAAATGGAGTTTGGTTCTCATTTACGTCTCAGCTTACACCATTTCAGAGAGCTGAGATTCCCTTGCCTTACGTGAAGCTACTCTGATTTATACCAGTGAAGTGAAAATCTAATCAAGCCCACAGCTGGATACATTCAACAACTTTTTGTTCACCCAAGATAACTCTGGATTGTATTGATCTGCATTATAGAACTGAACAGAAAACAACAGGAGGGAAATCTGAGAAACAGTGTCTCATTTATACCCTAATAAAAGTTCTTAAGGTGCTTGTTTCATTGCTGTACTCAGCTGGATCATCTTTAGAAATCAATGAAGGACCTGCAGTCAGAAGCATGCATAAAAATGTCCTGAACTTATTAAGTGGTTTCTATAGACAGAAGGTAAAGACTGGGTGTGGGGGCGCAGAGCCAGCAAAAACACTGCAGTGCCAGGGATTAAAAATTTGTCTAACTTTGCCTTTATTATTCTTTAAAGCAAAGCATAGACAGTATAAGGGGAGAGCTAGGGTGGTATAAAAAGAGATGGAAAACAGAGCACCAAAGTGCTGTTTGAGTCATTTCAAACTGCTGGATGAATGACTCTGTAGGAGAGAAATTGCTGTGGTGTCACTGGCTTGCTGCTACCAGCGTGTATCACTATGGATGTCAGTGTAAAGTAAAACTAGGGAAAAAAGAAATCCACTTGCTTCTCACTTCTGAGACAAAGAAAAGGGCAAAACCTGCTCTACCTCTAGTGATAGCAGGCATAGATAAGTGTATGTGTTTCTGAGAAGTCTAGGAATTCATCCTTTGAGATAAAAAATAGTCTTTTCATCTTGAGACAACTTTGCCTCCCTTACAACAGAATGACTTAAGTGATCCACACAGGCCTGATTAATAACAGCAGAGAAAGACTGTAAGCTCTAAACTAATATAAAGTCAATTCTGTCACATTTGTCTTTCAATATTTTAGACATTAATATGTATTTAATGTTGGTGAAATAAAATGGCTTGATGTGTCCCTTAGAACCCAATGTTAGCTGAATGTATAGTAGCTCGTGATTAAGTAGTACAGCACTTTGGTACTCCAGCTTAAAATTGGCTTCTAAATAAGTGCAGCACAAACAGAGAGGGCAATTGCAAACAAACACTTTCAGATCTCCCTGTTTTGGAATGGACATGTAGAGAAGAGAAAACCAGCATGTTTTCTCAACACTGATCTAATAGGAAAGGATGATTAAATCAATATTGTGTCCCAGAACCACATCAATATGAACAAGAATCCAACATCACAAGGATATGTTGCAGCCAGGAGACTTACTTGATTCAATTATTTATAAAGATAGTGTGCCAGTAATCCTGACTGTTGCATGACCTATTTACATTTTCTCTCCTGACCTCACTATCATCCTGCTTTCTGGAGGGAGTTAATTATTACAAAGCCGTCAGCTGCCAGACAAATCTTCAGCAGAGAAAGATGATATAATGATTTTGCATAGAATTCCTGAAGTGTTAAGGCACTCTTCCTAAAACAATTTTCCAATTAATGCATTGAACTGTAGGAAGTTATTTGCCCTCCCACTTTGCTTGCTTGAGTAAAGAAACATATATTAACGAATGAACTGGTTTGGTTTGCTTCCATTTTAGTCTAAGGACGAGATAGTGAGGATCTTTCTTTTTTCTCCTTTGTGAACATATTACCCTTTCCTACAAGCAGTCGCCATAGCTACTGGTAAATAGCATTATGTTTGCCTTATTCTTTCTGTTTTGAGAAACAGAAGAAAGAAAAGGGGGGTGATTTTTCCAGTAATCAGAAAAGAACAGAATTCTTAAGTAATAACCAATTAGTTCTGTCTGAAAAGTAGGAGTTTAATGCAGGGCTCTCCTTTATTCTGCAGAGAACATGACTGTGAACCTTTGCGTCTGGTTTTAGCCAACTCAATACTTCAAAGATTTTTGTCCCATTAAATGCTTTCATCCATATTTGATACAGCTGGAAACAAATCTGCCACAGCGCAATATGGATAATTACTTGGATGTCCACATTTGCAATTTTTTCTGTCTACATCCATTTTCTCAATTTAGACAAACTTTAGGTTGTCTCAGACAGTAATTCAGATTGTTTGCTTTCAAGCAGTGCCTGGCTCCAAGCGGTGTGTAAAATTAGCTGGTGCTTTCATTTTGACCTCCAGACTTCCCAAATATATAAGCACAACAGTCTGTGCATGTTCAGAATTATGTAGTTCAGAAAATTCGATGTGAATTTTCATACACAGTCAGTTTTTTACCTATGCTAAATTTTTTGCTAATATTTCTCATGGGGGAAAAGCTGCTTAATTCATGTGGTTTAGACCAGGATCAAAGTGGCTTATGGATTTATTAATGACATGTAATTAACTGGCAATAACTGCACTATACATTCACGATCGATACCAGCAATGTGACGGAAAACCCACAGTACTACTTACTGCAGAACGTTAATAAATGTCAATGAATTTCCAAGCAATTTTCTGTAACTGATCTGCACGCAACCTCACAGCATGGGCACCCAGCCCAGGCTGGGCTGCAAACACTTCTAGAAGTGTGGGTACCCACCTGCAGAGGTGTGGGAGCTCCAGCTCTGTGTTCACCCCTATCACTGCCTGCACCCCACTACAGCAGTGCCAGCCAGGGCTGCTGCTCCTCATCCCGCTCTGGGGCCTCTCCCAGCTCTCTTGCACATCTCCAGGCTCCTTGGTTTCAAAAGTCTCTTCATAATTCCCTGGTTATTGCATAGTTTGGTAGGAGGCTGCTGTGGAGTTCCTCATTAGCATTATCAGCTTGGGACAAGCACTCACGTGGATTTGGGTGTCCCATCCTGCTCACATTCCTCTGTTATCACCTGCTGGTTTTGAGGGCATTTTGCTGAAGGCAGACCAGGCAGGCACTTCCCAATATTACTGTATTGTTTAATAATTTTGAATATAACTTCAAGTAAATTATCTGCTGAGGTCCAGGTATATTATGTTTGTTTTACATTACTGGAGCATCAGGCCTTTTTCTTTTTTTCTTGAGAGAATTAGATTCTATCGTAACATCTCTGTGCAATGCTACCCCCAACCCTTGTTTTTTTCCCGAAGCTGTATTTGCTATTGTACCATGTTCCTATTATTTCTGTTATATCAAATTTTATGGTCTGCTTATTCTGTTTGGTTTTTCCTCTGTAATGCTCAAATTCTTCATGTTTTAATATTGAAATATCTAGGGGCCATTATTTTTCTCAGTGCCAGTATCCACTCTCCTAGCTCAAATGCAATCATTTTACTAACTAAATTGCTTGGTTATTGTTCTTGTTAATAATTATATTTTCTCCATGCTGTCTATCCTCTTTTTGCTGATATTGCTCAATGATTGGAGTATCTTTGCTTACCCACTTTTTCTCTTTATTTATATACAAGTAGGATATAAACACTGCATTTTTTTGCTCCATTGTTTATTATTTTTGAGTTTGACAGAAGCAGTCCAAGAATCTATTGTTCCAGATAGTCAGGTGGAATCATCAGACAAGACTTTTTCTGCAATTATTTCTCAATAATTGCATGTCCCCGAACCTTTGTTGGAAACATGCAATTTTAGTGACTGCAGCATTCTTTTATCTTTCTTCTCCTGAAGCCAGAAGATTTTCACTGTGGATCATCACACTTTCCTTCGTGTTTTACTTAGTTTCTAGAACTTGCATTTTAAACTTTGGCATTTTTTTAGTTATAAACATAAATTAAAAAAATTAAGTTTAAAATCTTATTCTTGATAATAAGCATTACTAGCCCCTGCATGATGTCAAATCTTGAATTTCAGGTAACAGTTGTTATCTCAAACCTTTAGATGAACCACTAAGATAGGATATACCTTAACAATAATAACCCCCAAGAAGCAGGATATCTAAGTTATGTGTTTGCTCTCTCCATACTCTGTGCAGACTTGTTGACACTTCTGGAAGAACATGCCACCTTCCTCGTACATGTATATTAATACTTTATAAATCCTTCTCTGGAAGTACTTTACTACCTATTTGACTACTGAGGATATACAGGTAATTAGCTTGGTCTAGATGTCTAATTTTCAGATCACTTCAGTTCACAGTTTTCAGATCACAGGTTAAAGCAGAAGGTTCCCACCCTTTCTGATTATGTAGTAAATTGGTATTTAGTGGTTAGTATACACACATTTGTAATCCCAACTTTGGGCAAATACACTTGCATGAATCTTATTTAGATATTTAAGGTAGACCATATTGTCTGTTTTTCAAGTTAAATAAACCCAGAGTCCAAAGTAATAGCACATAAACTTGCCCTTGTCCATTGTAAAATTCCAATTGTCTGTTGAGAGTTCTGACAGATAACGCTGACAGTGCTTGTTTAAGCTGTCTGCTCCACTTCAGAGTCAGATGAAGATATGTATGCCTGCATCTCATCACACAGTTTGGCTTTTTAGTGTAAACCAGGTGGATTTATATTAAGGTACTGAGCTGTGAAGAGGTGCAACTGAAGGTTGCACCTTCTGTCGTACTGATTGTCCTGTGGTGGTGCTGCCTCCAGAAGAGGATGGTGTTGATGACTGATGGGTTGTGACTCGTAGGCTGTTTGAATGCTAAAAAACACACAAAAATCAGAGATTAGACAATCCTATGCATACAACACTAATTTATCTCTTCATCTTCCTTTGCTAGCTTGCTGGGGGTATTTTTGCTAGATTTCTTTCTAAGCTTACAGATAATAAATGAATGTAACCCAAACTTCAAACCCTTATATCCTGAATAATTGAAATACTTCAGTGTATTTTTAAGTCCATTGAAACCATGGATTTGGTGTCACGTGGATCATTGTGACTGTGTACCTTGAGATGATTCCTAACAGATAAAATGGAATTTCAGTGCACTCTGTTGATTGCCCATTATTTCTGCTCTAGCTGTAGCATATCTCTTAAATTACATTCTGTTCTTTTATACTCTTCCAAGATAATTGGTGCTTTCTGCCACTTTAGTAGCAAAAATTATTTACTCGTAATATTTGCAGTCAATGGCATTCATTAAAGTACCTTTATCTTTCCTAAGATACAGCAGTGCTTCTCCTCACTCAAGGCAGATGGTATAGTCAAGGGTTTAGCCTTATGATGCAACACATCTAATTCTTTGAAACTTTCTTCAGTAAATACTGACAATTTAGCATTGTATATGAAAGCTGAAGGGTTTTTTAAGTACCAAGAGATTGTGCCTGCCTTGTTGCATTTCCTCCTTTCTGACAAACATTTTAAAACATTTTCCACACAGAACATGAAGAAGGGTGTGATATGGTTGTAATCATGGTTGTAGTGTTGTTTCACATAATGCACAGTATGGATAGTACCTGATTTGAAATTAAACAAGTTTCTAATCTACATGTCATGACCTTGTTACATTCAGAATTCCAATACAGTTAAAATTCTTGTCTGAAAACCAGAGAATATGCAGTTTCAGATTCAATTTATTTGTCCATGTATGGAAGCTAAATATAAATACATTTATTTCTCTGTAAATTAATTTTTCAGGGCATACAGTTGTATTTATTGAGTTCTACGTAAATACTACTTCATACATACATGTCTCATTAGTAAAAGCTTAGAAAGATTTGATGAAAAGATGTCAAATACCACAGGACCTTTCCTTTGTGAGTTTAAATCCTGATAAGTTTATTATCAGGATTTTTTAAAAGAGTTTGAAAATATTGTCTATTGTTTCAGATTTAAGTACCAAGAAAGGTTAATTTAGGTTCAGTTAAGGTATGGCTACTTAAAGATATAACAATCTCTCTATTAATGTTTTTTATTATTATTGTTATTAATTGGTGTACAAAGAAATGTACTAATTACAGTAACAAGAATGTGTCACAGATTAAATATCTAGGGAATATTACAGAGTTCCATTTTATATTGTAAATTTAAAAAGAAAACACGTAGGGCAAGTCCATAAACAAAAGAAAACATTTATTCACTACATATTTGACTGAAGAAAACTTCTAATTGAGCGCAGAAGAACAAGTGACAAAGCCATACTGGCATTGTTTGACAGTTACTGACTCTTGGTTTTCTGGGTCTTAAATTGAAATTAATGTGTTCCATCTAATAAGGATAGAAGAACATTGCATTTCAGAGGTCAGCAAGTAACTTGAGAGGACATTTTTTGCCTAATTATGATGAAGTCTCTTCTTCTGCTGTCTTTTTTATATTTTAAAATATTCTGAAGAACTCCTGTTCTTATTTTCCTTTAAAGTGCTAAATTATCTTGCTGAATTGCTACTGCTAAAAGTGGACAAATTGGTGACCTGGTGAAAGGCTTACAATTACATTTTCTTCCCACATTGCAGAATCATTCCTTTGTCTTCATTGCTAAGCCTTACTGTTTCATTAAGTAATACTTGGATTTACCTTCATGGATTTTGTGTTTTGCACTTATTTACATTTTTAAATTCATGAAGATGACACTTCTCCATAGCTGAGCACTTCTCTGTAACTTCTCATAAACTGAAAGAATTTATCGCCACATTTCTGACCATCAATGAATATTTATACCTTAATGAGATGGATTTATTTTTGGAAACAAATGAAAATTTGGGTAATTCTTTTATTATTTTATTTTGTTAGTACGTGCTGATGTTATATTATTAGTGCATTTCCCTTCTTGATCATCAAAAATTAAGGTAATGATGACTTGTTTTCACTTGCTTTTGGTTCAACTACACATGTAAAGTGCCTCTCCACAGGCACACAAATGCATTGGCACATTTCAGAAAATCATTTTCTGAGTCTGGACGCTTAACTGTTGAACGTCTGCATGCAAATGGAAGTGTAGAGCCTGGAAACACTGTTCTGAACACTTACTTAGTATTCTTGGAAGCTATGGATACAATAGGTATAAGGCAAAATAATTGCTGCCACTGTTGTGAAACATAAGTCAGAATTTTTTCTTTTCTACACAGTCATCAAGGATTCATGGTAATGCATCAGGTATGCATCTATAAATACCCAGAACAAGGTCAAAGTTAAGCTTGTCACCCAGAGACCAAATTAATAAAATAAAAATGAAGTTGGACATTCAAGTTTTAACTCACATGTCTGAGTTTGTAGAAGTGCCATGCCCTGTCTGCAGAAGCAGCAATATGGTAAGAATAGTAATTTTTTGGCTGTTGCAGCTATGCAGTAAATGTCTTCCTGAGCTTCTTGTGGAGAATATTTTTCCTTAAAGAAGCCCAGAGGGAAAGACATATCACATAGCAGAAACATGTCAAGGAGGAATTATTTGGAAGCAGTTCGAATGGCTGAGCTGCAGCACTGGAAGGACGATGTTACAGAAATAATGTTTCTCAAGCATGGTTCAGTTGAAAGGGATGGAAAAGTCCTTTAAAAACTGAGACTCTTATTAGTGAGAGGTAGGATAGACATGGGGTGTTGTCATATCCATTTGCATAAAAATAATTGGAATTGAGTGTTAGGAGCTGCAACATTTACCAGAGTGTAGTGCTAAGATATGAAGGTCCGAATCGATCTCTCCAAGGTGGTTGGGAGAAGACGGTGAAATATGACAGGCCAGCATAATAGGTAAGAAGGTAAGGTTAGAGACAAATTATGATTAATTAGAGCAAAATATAGAGTGAAACCCTTAGGAAAAAAAAGACAAGAATTGGCTTCCATTGTAAGTTAGAAACAGTCTCAATATAGTTCTTAGGACTAGACAAAGCAGTGAGAGTGGAGAATACCCATACCTATCATTCTTACCTTGTCTTTACCACCTTTTGTAAAAAAAGGTTTCAAAATTTAAATGTGATAAGTGAAAAATTGCAGTGAGATAAACCACCAATATATATTTATCACCAGTGAAGGTAAGTAGTTGATTCAAGCAAAATTATTAAAAGTTGGTCAGTCTGTGAAATTACGAGGTCAAGTCAAGTCAAATTATTCTTTTATGTTGGCTGAAATGAGCCAAAGATTAGTCTGAGACTGCAAATTTAACTGTTTTATTACATAAGTGCCAGTTTATCAATCCCTGCAAACTGTAATTGCATTCTTGAAACAGTATTTTTTCTTCATAGCAACTTGCTTAAAAGGACCATGTAAGTGCTAACAAACCATGGAATAAAAGGATTTTTAGTAGAACTATTGACACAATTTTCTGAATCAATTGGCTACTACAAAAATTTCAAGGTTATTAATTCACAGTCTTCTGAAGCTGCAGAGGAGAGAAGCAGGAAAGGAGTCTGAGGATGGTTTGGAGAGAGTTATACAGTACAGCCTTTTGAATCTCCTTGAAACATCTAGATGTGGAAACATCCAGATGCTTCCAGAAAAGATGTGGAAAGGATTTCACATCATTACTTGCACAACCGAGACTTGGGGCACTTTACTTTGCACTCTGTTAATTACTGATGAGAAGTGCTGTTTTTGAGGGACTAGTTGATGGTGAGAAGAAACTAATAATGCATATCCTGCTTGAGAAATCTTAACTTGAGGTTTTAATTCTTGACATTCCTTGGTGGAGAAAACTGGCATTTTTTATCAATGGCTAATTTCTCTTGAGAGTGCAAGTAGGTATTTTGGCAAGTTGGGAATCAACTAATAACAGAAAGTTAGTGCTTGACTCCTGGCCCTGCAGACTGCATTTTTTTACACTCTGATGATCACTGCTTATTTATTTTTCTTTAGATTTCTTGGGCCTTATTATCACGGAGTATGGCTTAGCCTGATACAGTGAAAATCAGATTAGAAACAGTTCACTTCATCTGATTCAGTTTTCATTAAAATCCTTTAAATAATACATTAGTACACATTACTTCTGACATACCCAAAGGTATGACAATGATCCGGTTCTGACCTGCTCAACTTATCTACACACTTGGTAATTCCAAGTCATGCATTTGTGTTAGCTCAATGTAAATTGGACTTCTGCTGCAACAATCATAAATGTTCTTAATGCTTTCTTGAGTTTGTATGAAGCCTGCATGCTGCCAGAGTTGCTCTAAATGGTTTCTGCCTCAGGGATGATTATAAAATCATTCCTAACAGCTTCCTTTCAATTTATTTTATACATTAGGAAAATAAATTTTCCTCAATACAGATTTATATACTTACCATCCAAGGAAGCTTCTGAAATATGGGAAAAAATTTGACACAGCATTTTAAAACTGCATGTATAAATGTGTTTACCTGGGTTGACCTTGTGGTTTGCAATTGCTCCATCAGTGAAGAAAGATATACACAAGGTCCACCTGACCCAAAAGGGGAAGCAGGGGAACAAATAAATAAGTGCCTTTCAGAAAGAAAAGCCATGTAATAGTATGAGAGGTGCATATACCCCGTAGGCCTATTGTATTTTGCAGTTGAACTGTCAGAGCTGAGAAGTTAAGCTGTGTGATGCTAGTTCACTGCTCAGATGGGAAACCTCTGCAGAAAACCCAGGTGGCAAAGAGGCATTGTTGTTGTTTCAGCAAGAGACACTCATCCCTTTAAATCAGTTCCAATTAAATTTCTTAGTCTGATGCCGAGGAGCACAGCAGTTCTCTCTTAGATGAGACCTTAGGCATGAGTCTTAAATCACTTTCAATTGAGAAAGGTTTTCTAAAACTTCAGAAATACATATAATATAGCAGATTTACACAGGAGTAACCTAATGGCTGGAAAACAGCGTGCCTTTTGCAGTTCTGCTTGCCCACACAAAGAAGCGAACATTTCCTCCCCAGATGTTCCGTTCTTATTAAGCTACTGTTGCTTTCTGTCTTGAAGAAGGCTGCACATCAGTGGTACAGAAAAAGATCTATTAAGTGTAGTGTTCAATTTGAATTATTAGCTTAAGAAACTGTAGCTTGTTGTTCCATAACTTAAGCCAAGATGAGCCTCACACATTAGTAACGTGTTCAGTCACTTTATTATACAGTTGGAATACAATATATCACCAAAATTATATCCTTACCCTGATTAAAAAGTGTTGTGGGTTTTTTTTATTATTATTTTTCTTGGTAAATTAAACATATTAATTAATTTTAAATGGGTCCTTTGAGAATGACGTTTGTTTTATGAGAACACTTTTTTTCAACTACAGCAAAGCTTGTAGAAGTTTGTATTAACTGTATTTGAACAGTTATTTCTCAAAGGTTCAGGTAAAACCTTTAAAAAAAAATCTTTAAAGCTGGTATTCTACTTCTTTTAGCAGCAGTTGAAGAAAATATTATTTTGCAAAAGTCCACAAAGAATTTCCCTACCATCATCTGTTGTCTTTAGTGAGTGAATTCATGGCAGCCTTGACAGAGTAGCCAATTCTCATCGCTCCTCTGAATTTTGTCTATTCATCCAAATAGACAAAACAATCATTTCAAAGCAGGAAAACACTTCCTATGGAACTCTCTGTATTTATTTAGTTATTTAATTTATTTATTTTTAGTCATCATTGAACAAGTAGATTTCCAGAATCAGAAATTTAAACAATGCTACTTTGTCTTTCACAAAATTGTATCACCAAGAAACTCTTAGGAAAATTTGGGAAGCGGAGAGGAGGAAGATTTTTGGCTATTCACAGGTAAAGGTATAGAAAGTTTGGGGAAAGAAAAGATAATATGGGTTTGGATATGAAATGATATCCTCAAATATATAATAAAAGTTTCAAATTTGTTGCTTCTTGATATTAAAGATGACATCTAAGATGAGTTTACTTACATATTTAGACTGAAACTTATTTCTTACAACGTTGTTACCTTCTGCCACCATACTTACCAGGCTCCTTAATTTGAACTTACAGTCTATAGGTTATTTGGGCTTTCAGCTGATGGCCAAACAAAGCACATTTTGACAAAATTGTTGTGTTCTTATGTATGATGAATGTGACAAATAATAAAAGTTTGCAACAAAGATCCATCATGTCAGAGCTTGAATTGTTCAACAGATTATTTAATGTCTGTTACAGTACATATTAAAGCAGCTAAAATTGAAGAGGTCACTCTTGTGATCTTCAAGCAATGTCTTCTACTCTGTTTTACTTTTTCCTATTTCTCCTGTCTTAGACAAAAGAATCCCTATGGGAGATGGGTAAGCAGGAAAGCATGTTATTAAGATGGAAAGTATGAGCTACTGAAAACAGTTCATTGTCCATACTACAATGATGGCAGGGAAACTAGGAAGATATATAGATATATTATTCCCTCCTTATTTCAGTAGGGTGACATGAGAGCAGAGACAAGTTTCAGTGCATTCTTTGGACAGAAATGAGTCCTGGTCCAGTTTTCCAAGTTTGCCTCAAATAATAAATCTTAACAGCAAAGGCATTCAGGAGATAAGAAGAATTGCATTAATCTTTTCTCAGTTAGCTTTAACTTTTTGTGTTTCTTGTATAGGCACACAAACAGCTAGATGTACATAATTAATTTTTTAAGGGAGACATGGTAGGTACTATATGACAGCTTCCAAATGTTTTTCTAAAATATAATGTCATTATCCACTGACAGTGGACTAATAGCTAAAATTCTGGCAGCCATTTTAGATAATGTTTACAAAATAGAGCTTCACATCGCTTTCTTTTTAGGGAAGAGATCCGCTTTTAATCAGACTATACTGGTCAATCCATAAATCTTCTTTGGGAATCTGCTGCATGACAGGAGTTTGAAAACCTAATTATAGAAACTAAGATATACTGAAGAGGAGGCAGCAGTACAGATAATTTTGAAAACAGAGCCTTATTTTGGCATGCATTTTCAGCATTTTCTTATGTTTAAGTGTGACATGTCATTTTATCTAAAATATTTGACCCAAAGCATAGGGAGCACGACATCATTATTTGTGTGTCTGTTAGCAGCATGGGAATTGTTACTGAATTTCTTTGCAGTGAGCCATGTAGAGACTCTGCATTTGATTCTCCTTGAAAGACCATCACAAACATCTCAGCTTTGTGACAGAATAACAAATAGTGCAAGGGACAACTTGCTTAGACACTGCTCTACTTAATGGAAAATATCTAAGCAAAAGAAGACCAGAATTTAATTCCTTTCACCTTCATTCCCTGTTGAAAACAGAGTTCTTCCGTACTCAATCTCAATATATGCCTGTGTTATGGCTTTGTTAGCTTGCTTTTTGCTGCCACCTAGTGTATTTTCTAGTATATCACAAAGCTAAGTTTGAAATTTTTGCAAAAAGGGCTATGCTCATAAGAGCGATTACATTTGTATTTAGCATGTAAAAAATAAAAAAAAAGTAAACATTATTTTTCTAACAGTAAAGACTTTCTCCTTGTGTAACATAGCCCTCTATGTATCTGCAGTATGTTCTCTTGAGTATTACTCATTTCTTTTGACCCTGTACCTTTACTATGCATCATTTGTCTCATCTAAAGAAATTCTCATATTTGTAACTGTTCTATTCATCTGTTATCTGTGCAGTCTCTTCACTCTTATGCATATATTTATGTATTTCTTTTAATCTTCCTGTGAAGAAGTTTCCTATAGAATATGTAATGGTATAATTTGGACTGTTTGCTTTAAAATGGTGGAAAAATGAAACATTCTGGCATTTAAAGTATTCATTCCAATAGCTGGGTGTTGCAGTTTCTGATGAATGTATCTTACTGGGCATTTGTTTGCAAGGCACAGTGAGCAAGAAAATTTGATTATAAATGCAAGCTAGCCACCTGACAAATAAGCACTTTCAGCCTTGAAAAATGCTCAAAATCTAGTGAACATCCTTCACTGTCTTTTTGGTCTGTTATTTTACCTAAGTAAGCAACTTTCATTTGACTGACAGCTAAAATCTATCTTGAAATTAAAGTGATTATTTGTCAGGTTGCCAGTGTCTTTATTTCTTTTTTGTTGTTTGGTTTTTGTTTTGTTTTCCTAACTAACTTGATAAGGAGTGAAATGAGCAATGAGCTATATTCTGAGGTTTCAGTCATTTGTTTTGTACTACAATTAGTTAAATGTATGCTGCTGCAAGCTGTCCGGAGAGGCTGTGGGGTCTCCTTCCTTGGAGGTCTTCAAAACCACCTGGACGTGGTCCTGGGCAGCCTGTTCTAGGTGGCCCTGCTTGAGCAGGGGGTTGGACCTGATGCCCTCCAGAAGTCCCTTCCCACCTCAGCCATGCTGTGGTTCTGTGATCTTTGAACAAGAAATTCTGCTTCTGGCACAGATTTATGTTCTCTGCTTTTTAAAGAAGCTGAAAAGGAATCTGAATCTCACAGCTTTTTTTTTTTTTTCCTTTTTTTTTTTTTTCTTCTCTATCACGGATATTATTGTGGGTTGCTCTGGTTAGCAGCAGTCTAATAATTTAAAATATTCAGTAATGGCTGCTACCCCCATTAAAGGATTTCATGGAAGTGCCTATTTTGTATTTTAAAAAACATAGGCTATGAAACTAGATATAAGCTTAGTATGGTTTAGTCACAAATGCTTATGTATATTTCAGAAAACGAACAAGTGCAGGACAGAGGAAAACAGGATGAAGAGAATTTTTTTTTTTAATCTTGTTTGCTTGATATTGCTAAGCAACGGGATTGTACTCCTTTAGGGTCCTCTCACAGCAGAAATGTGTTGTACACTTAAAGCAATGACTGCCTACTCCAGGAGTGGAAGGGGCAAGGGTATTCCTTTCTGGTAAGCTATATGAGGGCTGACTTCTAAAAAACAGACTCCTAGGCTGGTAGATTGTCTGTGGTTTCATAGCTTTTTACTTTTAAGGTATCCAAATGAAAATAACAGTATGCATAATATTACCTAGAGCCATGAATCTCTCCCTTAATTTTAGTGAGGTCTGCAATAGCATTCAGCAATATAAACAGTGGTTCCTCCAGCTTTTACCGAATGTGTACAAATGAAGCAAAGGAAGCAGGGGCAAAAGGAGCTCCTCTGCTCTTTAGATGCTTCTTATAATGTTTTGTAGATTGATAGAAAAAAAATACAACAGTAGTGTGCTGTACAATGCTACTTCTTTGTGTTGCAATCAGTGAAGGAGAGTGAAGTAGCACAGTGTTGAAGAGAACATCTGAGACACTAACAACTGAAAAAGAAAAACTTACAATAGAAAGTAGCATAATTTTAACATCTCATGCATTATTAAATAGCCTGTGATTTTTGGGCTACATTATGTCTGCTATTTTAAGAACTGCATAAAATGCTGTGCAGTATTATTTCAATAGAGCTTTTATGTAACTGTATAAAATTGCAGTATATTACTGCAAATGTACAGAGCCATATTGCAGTAGAGTACATTAAGATAATCCTAAACCAAGTGCATCATAATATATATAACAAATTCTGTATAGTACTGTTGATTTATTGTATTAGTATAAGAGCATTATTTTATCCTGATGACCACAGAGTTTACATTACAGACAGTTGCCAGCATCATAAACATTACAAATGGTCATAAAGCAATTCCGAGCCCTGACTTGATGAAGGCTCTTGACTGTGCAGCCTGGTACTGAAGCAAACTGTGGTGGATGGCAAAGCCAGACTCAGCCAGTTACACTCTAATAACAAACTGCAAATACACAACACATTTGTAACAAGCCAGGCGGACTTTCATTTGCTAAAATGCTTCATTCCCCAAATGCACCTCCAAATGAAATTACCAGAATGTTGTTTAACTTTTCAAGCATTTAAGCATAATGAAATAATCTTGGTCTAATAGTTCAAATCCTGTTCCCAGGCTTTTGGGACATGGAGAACCCTTAGCACAAACAAAAACTACCCACCTCCATGAACGGCTTTAAGGAACACGTGGGTGAGGTTTGTCCCCTCTGCTTATAGGTTTTAGGAGTGGGGTTAGCAGTGAGAGATGAGCCCCCTCATTTTTCAAGCCTACAGAGAAAGGAGCACAGGAACTATAAGAGCTACTGAGCTCTTGAAAACTTGAGGCTTTCTGTTTATCCTATTGTCATCGCCATTGTATTTGACCAACTGCACGAACAGATCAGTTACCTTGGTGTTAAAATATTATATTACCAGAGCTGACTTTCTGGGTATTAAACACCTGTTATAACAGGACTCAGTCCTCAACAGCTTCACAAGGCACTGCCTGAGTGATTGTTAACATATAAATTTAGTTACCTTTAATTTATATATCATTTCAGATTGGGGGGTGAGAGGGAGGGGAGTTGTTCTTTGTTGTTATTGCATTTTTTTTAGAATAGAAGAAGAGAAAGAAAACCAAAGCATAAAAGATTAATATTTAACAATGCTAAGAAACTAATACAAAAGGGATTTGCTGTTATGGCACGTACCATCTCCCAGTCTTCTCTGAAAGAATAAAATACATGTGTTACTAATAGGCTTCATGCAGACTCTAGAGAGAATGTGAAGTAAAGTAAACAGAAGTGCATCATTTCTCCAAGCCACTGCAATAACTTCAGTTGACTTTACAGTCTTTCAAATCTATTTTAATTTCAGTTTTGAGAGTCTGAAAACTGACTGGTTAAGTCAGTTGCTTCCAGCAGCAGCATTTTACTTTGAATTTCCACAGCTATGACTTTTGAAAGATGAATTCCAATATTTTTTTCAGGGGGTGAGCTCTTTTCTTCCACTTACTGAGTGTCAATCTTTATTTGCACTTATTTTTATAGAGCTTTCACTATCCTCTGCATTCAGCATTTATGGTGTTTTGAAACAGCTAGTCTTTTTTTTTTTTTTTTTCGTAAATGACTGACAAGTATTCAAACAAATACTCAAAGGGATTTTTTTCCTACGGTATTTCATCCAGAATATCATATATCTTCTTGTTTAGTCTTAGGTTTATCCACTTGGGTTTTTGATAAGTTTTCATGTCTATTAGTGATACTTGCCTACAAGTTATGTTCACATTTGTCCCTTCTGATCTATATTCACAGAATCACAGAATCATTAAAGTTGGAAAAGACTTCCAAGATCATCTGGTCCAACAGATGGACCAGTATCACCCACTAAATCATGTCCCTAAGCACCATGTCCAACCTTTCTTTGAACACCCCCAGGGATGGCGACTCCACCACCTCCCTGAGCAAAAATATTAGATATCAGCATTGGCTTGGAGTTAAAAGCCTCTGACTGTTGAGGGCTTCTATTAATTACTCAATGTAAAAATTTTTTGCTTGTTTGTTTTAGTATGCTCTAAATAGCCCTTGTTCCTGTTCCTTTAGGAAATATATGTTTATTCTAAAATGACGGTTGAAGATGGAACATAAGTACACACAAGAAAGCCAGACAGCTGGTATATGAACTTTAATGAAAGCAGTACACTTTTACAGAAAAGTTTTTTGGGAACGTATTAAGTGCTCAGGCAGGCTTGTAGAGAATATCCTGAAGCCCTTATTGCACCAGTGATGTTTGATTAGCACTAAAGTCATTTTCAGCATACTAATGCAATGGAAGTCACACACCTCTTTTCATATAAGCGTTGTTAGTAAGTTTACCCTTAGAAACTTTAGAAGAACTATATATATAGATAGTGTTGGTTTTGCTTCTGAAACCTTGCATTTATGAGCTTGATTTCAAATACAAATTAAAAAATAATCACAGCAATTTACTTAATTTAGAGTAAAATGGGCACTTATACATTCAGCAGTTTTCAGCTTTCCTTTCCAAATGTTGCAAATCTTTCAGTGTTGAAAGTCTGGAAAGCAGTGTTTCTCTCCAATAATACACTAATACCCTGAAATTAAAAACAAGGGGTAAATACTGCTAAATGGAAATAGAAATGGTAGTTCATCTCATTGAACTGCAGGCGTAGGATGAATCTATGAGCAGACTTAACCTAAGTATTCACAGAATTTGTTTTAAATGTGTATTAAGGACCTATGTGGAACATTTTTCCACAGTGCTTTGCTTCATGATTTTTAACCCACCCAGAAAGACAAGATTATACCCATTTTACAGACAAAGAACCTTAAAATGTGGAAACTTTGGCTTTCCGTAAGTGAACAATTACTCAGATTCAAAGTTGAACTTCTTGAACTGGAAGAGCAGGGGAGTTTCCTATACCACAGTTCTCACCACATTCTAATTTTCTGCATAAATACAGCAGGATTCTTCACAAACTGAACAGTAATGAGCCTTGTACCATCAGAAGCATTTAGTGATAATGAGCCTGGTACCATCAGAAGCAGTTAGTGAAAATAAGGATTAAATTTTGCTCTCTGTTTGGCAGTCATCCCATATTTGATGTTTTGTTTCTTTGCTTTCCAGAGATTTACCAGTTTCAAAACATAATTTTCAATGGCAACTGCTATTCCTGAGAAATGAGTGATATCACAGTCGTCAGAGCAGGAGACATACCTTGAGGACATTCATAACACTGAATGTATTGCTACTGACACTTAGAGACTAGGCAGCAGAAAGTCTACTTTAGATTTTATCAACCCAGTCTGCCTTAGCAGTTCTGTTGGCTGATTTCTAGAAAAAAAAAAAATGACATGATAGATGAGAGTGTAAATTTTAAAAAATCTAGGTGAATGTCATGTTTTCTTATCACCATTTTCAACCTTAACTTTTTTTGCTCGTAATGGTATTTTCCTTTATGCTCCAGAAATGGCCAGTGGCCCTGTATAACTAGAATATGTTTGTATCCTTATCATCTCTGGACAACATCTCTGTGACAGCTGCCTTGAATGGAAACATGTTTAGAAATAGGCTTAATATCATTTTAGTTCAGAGCATCTTAGAATATAATCAACAACTTTCTGAACGAGGCTTTTTTAATGGTTTAAATCAGGATGCGAAATAATAAGCAGAACATCATTTTCACTTCTTTTTCTGTACAGAACATGGTCTTTTCTTAACTTTCTTGAATTCATTACTTTTAACTGAATACACATTTTAATGATTGTGGATTCACTTTTAAACATTAACACAAATACAGACACAAAAGGTAGCCTGAAATTAAAAGTTGCAACTGCATTATAACGTACACATGTCTTCCTAGGCATAAATGCATGACTGGTGTATTGATGTTATTTACCTTTCTCCATATTCTAGAATTCAAAAAAAAAAAAAAAAAAAAAAAAGGCATTTTTCCAGGAAAAAATAGAGCATGTGGTTCACTAGATACAAAGGTTTTGCTGTTCTTCCCAAAGTTTATGGTAGGTAAGCCTTACATACAATATTCCCTATTGTATTGCAAGTTGGTTTTTGACCCTGCACAAGGTCCACTATAGTCTTTTGCTCATATTGCCTTATCCTTTAATTCTTAAGGCTGATCCTTAGCTATTCAAGACAACTGAGAAGAACTATATAAGAGCTCTCATAATATGAAGTGATTGAGTAATACAAGTGGTTGGAAATCCGATATAAATTAAGTTCATGCATACTGAGAAGGAAAACACATTTTAAAAGAGGGAAACACCTTAACTTTACCAATTGAAGTGTTCGCTCTGAATGAGCTGCTGCCACTCAGAAGAAGTTTGGGAACATCCAAGATTCTAATATCCCGTGAAACAGTTTTTAAATATTCTATGAGATACACCAGCTCTGTGCTCAGTAGCAATTAAGAAAGCAAAGAGTAGGCCTTAGGAGAAATAAATAAATAAAAATCTTGGTGCACAAATATTAATTGGCAGGGCACCATTACCCCACATTGTTTTTCTCATTTTAGTCTCTCATCTCAAAAAGCAGAGTGATGAATGAGGTTAGAGGAAAAAAGGCAACACGGATGATTGAAAGACTGGAGTGTTTCATTCAACAGATGTTCAGCCTCAGCTTCTCCAGTGTGGAAGAGGTGTTCAAAGAGCATTATGAAAGAGGTCTACAACATCAAGAGAGATGTGAGGAAAGCAAATAGACAATAACTATTCATCTTCTAATAGAAGAACTTGTGTGCATCTCATGAAGCAAAGAGACAAATTCAAACTGAGCAGTAGATACTTAGATAATAATTCATGCATAAGCTGCGAAACTGTGCCACACAGTGGAGATATTCAAAGGTTACATGGATTCATAAAGTGGTTGGATACGTTCATGGTGAAAAAAAAAAATCTATTAAGGACTGTGAAACACAAGGACATCAGCTCTGATTCAAGATATGCTTTGGTTCAGGTCACTAGAAGATGAATGTCACTGAATGCTTTGCTTACCTTATAACCATCCTCTTTTCTGAGATGCCAGTTTTGTCCATTGTCTGAGACAGGACACTGGCACACATGCATTGGTCTGACCTGGTGTATGTAATTGTACCAGGTATAACATTGCTGAGTATTATTGCTTGCAACTCATTGCAATTTGCTGGTTCACCTGCTTAAAACTCCCGAGACGATCCTGGGTTACTGTTAGATGCTGTTGGTCGTGGACAGTAGGCACACCCAGCAACCAGTGTAGATTAACATGTCTGGAACTCTGCCTATCCTTTGCCATTAGAGGAATGGATTTTCTAATTCAGAACACTCTGAAATACTCTAACAAATACTGCCTCCTCCTCAAAGCTAATATTTGTAAGTATCATAAGATGCCCAAGCAGAATCACATCCCTAGTGTGCTTTGGACCTTCCTCATGGGTCTCACGCTTAAAAATTTTTTTGAGAACACTTACTCTGAGAAGCTCACCAATGTTAAGCAAATATAGGAGTTACTAAATGGCTCGATAATGACATTTGTTCCCCATCTCCTATGACTCCCCTGGTAGTGTGCAGCCTTCCTGCCCTGCAATCCTTCTTGTTCCTGGCTTTCAAGGACTCCCCTAAGCCAGAATGAACTGTGTATTTAGGTGTGCTGCTCGCCCCTGCTTCGTGTCAACATCAAGGACATATTCACAGCTCTGTGGGCATGACTCTGGGATTTGTACTGACTCCAGGGGCTGGGTTTTCTGTGTTTGTCATCACAGAGCCCAGGCAAGGAGCTGCTGTGCTCTGTGAGCCAGCAGAGACAGGATCAAAATAAAGTATGAAAGCCTTTAAGGATATGCAGGATTTCTACTATCTATTCCTTGATTAAATGCATTGCAGCCTGGTTGTCACACAAACCCTGACCTGCTGGTGAACTCATGCTGACAAATGTGTGTTGTTATCAAAATAGGGAAGAACTGCAGGAAGTTAATGTCCCTTGCAATGTCCAGATTTTCCAGTCTTTGGGCCACATTATTTCTCCTTGAATAGCCTGCTAAATAAAAACTCCTCCAGAGTGACTGTATTGCCATTCCTGCTACAATAACTTGTGGGCCCATTTGGGATTTGTTAGTTAATTCGCCGCAGAGGGTTGATCCTGGCCAGCAGGTGAGCCCCCACCCCATTCCTGGGTTACTTGCCTCCAGCAGGGTAAGAGAGAACTGGAAGGGCAAAAGCAAGAAAACTCATGGGTTGAGATAGAGGCAGTTTAATAAGTGGAGGGGAAAAAAGGAAGAGAAAAACTGTGATGCAAAAGTAAGCACTCACCACCAGCAGACCAATGCCCAGGCCACCCCTGAGCAATGGCACCTTTGGGAAAACTCCCCTGTGCCCAGTTTTGCAGCTGGGCATGGTGTTGTGTGGTGTGGGACATCCCTTTGGTCAGCCTGGGTCAGCTGTCCTGGCTGTGTCCCCTCCCAGTCTCTTGCCCACCTGCAACCTATGTGCTGGGGGGCAGAGAGAGAGGCAGAGGAAACCCTGGAGGTGTGCAAACACTGCTTAGCCATAGCTACAGCGCAGGGACGTAGCTGGTTTGGACTGTTTTGGTCATTAGTCTAAAAGCCAGCACCATACGGGCTGCTCTGAATAATACGAACTCCATCCTAACCAACACCAGCACAGCCAGATGGAAAAAATGTAGAGGGCCTTGTTCTCTGGTCTGTTGCAATAGTTATGAACAGTGAAATATAAGCCAGTAGATTTTACCTTGGTAATGGAGCAATGTATAAAATCAGACAATGTTACGTATGATGCCTTGTGGCTAGTTTAGGATTTAGAGAGTGTCCTTACTGTTTGTCCCTTCAGCAGCAATTTGCTTCTTTCTGTTGTGGGAAGGAGAGACTATGAACAAATGAAGTACAAACTTTGACTTAAATTTAAGGCATGAGTGATCTGGCTAGTCTCTAGCAAATGCCAGCTCCCAGGAAAAAAAAAAAAATCTCATGCTTTTCAAATCTTGCATAAAATTCAGAGGAAAATTAAATCAGTGTTTTTTCTAATATCTGTCACAAAGCAGACATCTCATCAGTGTGAAATATTTGCAGCAACAGAAGTGTTGTGGTGATAACTACAGGAAAATAATTGTAAAGGTTAGCTTAAAAAATATCGGTATGTCTAATACAAAACATTCTCTAGGGGGAAAAAGTCTTTTCACTCTTCTATTTTGCTGCCAAATGTGATGGAGTGTAATATCTGGACTTTTCACTTTTCACCTCGTTTCTCTTTGCCTCTTACAACATTTTAAAATTCTTAATTTTGGAAACACTGCTAGAATAGCAAAAGTAGAAATGACAAGAGTCTCTAGTACTCCTCACTGCTTCAGATGAGGAGACATAGCCCAGTGTCAGTGTATCCTGGCCACAAGTAAGGTCTTAGAAGCAAAAAGTTTGATTTTCAAGAGTACATGTCAGGTAAGCTAAAAGGGAGCACGGCTTTGTCTGCCTGTAGGAAGAAAGGGTTTTGAGGTTCTTTGGAGAGTTGGGAAGGAACATCACCAAGTGTAGGTCAGATAGATCACCAGTTCTTTTTTGTATCTCCAAAAAGAAAGGTTGCACAATATTGTCTCATCAACCACAACTCTTTTGCTGTGAGATCACCAGCTTTCATTCATAAGTCAGAGCACAGCTGCGAATCCTCTGAGCCTCTGTGAACATTGTGCTTATTTCTTCTAGGACAGTGAGATGGATTTTTTGCTGTTTTGTTTTGTTTTGTTTTGCTTTTCATCAGGTTGGGTTCAATAAAGTGTGATTTAGGGCTTTCTCACAGTGCCTCTGGAGTGCATTTGGAAAAACCCTGCTGTTGCCATATGACAGGTGGTAGCAATGTGCTGCAGGTTGTGTTCTTCAGAGAGCTGCACTGCCTGACAGGCAGGAACACACGGACTGCAGAGCAAGGTACTCATTGAAATGATGATCAATGGAGGATGTGGCTTTTTAATAGCTTGGGTAGTAAGAGGACAATGCCTTTTCTCCAGGATACTTAACCTTCATAAAGCAGCACATAATGCTATTTCAGGCACTGGCTGCAACTGTTTAAGGAGTGAGGGCACACTGTTGGCCATCCTCTGGCAGGCGGTGATGTATGAAGGGGTGATTGATGAATGATTTGTGATCCTGTATGATTTATGCTAGGGGATTTTTAGATGAATTCCTTGTGCTAGGGCTCCTTGCATCTTGTTGTGTTGCATAAGCAGCAGATCTTAGCTAGGTATACAAAAAGATATTTGATAAATGAGTGTAAAAGAAGCTCCACAAAAGCTATGTTTTCTTTGTCTTCCCTAAAATTTTAGATTTATGGAGTCCTATGTAAAATATATTAGCTTGCATGTTTGGGACATAATTACACCAATCAGAAGAGCAATGTTGCCCTTAGACAAAACAGACAAATATTCCAAAAAATGAGTTATAATTGTATATATTACAGACTTTTTTTAAGCCTTGTTAACCACTTCTATAATGTATGTTACTTATAACTTTTACTTGGACAGCTTCAAATTATGTTTGTTTACAAAGTCTGTCTATTAGTTCTTTTTTCTGCTTACAGGTTTTATTACAGATACTCTCACTGTACACGGGTTAGTCTTTAATAGCAACAGTGTAATTAATGCCATATATTAATAATATAAATAAGCATTGTTCTGTGTAAGATTGTTTTTAGCAATGACAAATTTTACCTTCCTTAAAACAGATACTGTGTGATATTCTCTCTGCACAAGTGATGCTGCCATAGCTACCACCTGTGGAGTTGAACAATTATAGCAGAGAAAGGCTTGCCATAGAAACACTCCAGCAATGAATCACTCCATTCTTCCAGTGCTGCAATTTTTAGTCTAGCATAAATCCAATTGCTGGAACATAGGAAACACATAAATGATACCTTGGCATAAACAGTGTTTTAGATTATACTAGCAGACACAGAATTATATTACACACAGAAAATACATTTAAAGGCAGCCATCCAAGCTACAGAAATTTCTATAGGAAAAGATTTTATGCAGTGCACAGTCTTAGAGGACTCAAGCCAGTTTCTTACAGCTGCAACACAGACTGTTCCTGCTTTCTTTATAATCACAATACAAATTCAATCCCAACTAAGATATTTTGTGTTCAATTGCATTAGCAGAAACCACTGCCAGTGATCCCCTTCCCATAAATACCATTGTGACCTGAATATTATTGCTGTGTGACAAATTAAAATATTAAGAGTACTAACATATTTAAAAACAGCTTTGTCACTCATCTCTGACACCTTAAAAAAGAAATGGTAGTGCAAATACAGAAGGAAGGGGGGATGTAAAAGGAATTTGCTAATGAAATAATTATGATTGCTGATTTTATATTTTAAAGTAATCCAGTAGAAAAAAAAAATGATTAATAAATGCTTATAACCAGCCATGCTTTGTATCAGTTGCAGGTGAAGATCTGATAAGTTGTTATTTCATAGGTGAATCAATACCAAATTGTCCTAACAAATTATGGTGTTACGAGTATGGCATACCACATTTATATAGATCATATATAAAATGTTCTAAGTGAATATCAACAGTCATAATTTCACAAATTACATCCAAAAATTAAAGTGAAAACAAGAAGAAATTCCAGTCTTTCACCTTTTTCTTCGATATACCACACACATACAAATTGATTTCTGACTGTGCACACAAATACAAGATTTGTATTTTGATGTTGGAGACATTTGATTTATAGTACATCCTGCTGTCACACAATATATTTTTGTGTATTAGCTTTTCAAGCCCTTGAGTAAAGAAAGCAACATTTTTTTATTTATTTATTTTTCTTTTCAAACAAGGAACAGGACTTAACATCAAAGAATTCAGGTGTTTTACCAGTTTCTGTAGTTGCTAAGTGGTTTCATGGAGATTTTTGTCTGCATTAAAGCATCTGCTACTGTGCTGAAGATTATGATCCTCATGAAACCAGTCAGCTGGTTCAGACACAAACTGAACATTCACACAGTGGTCTGATGCTTCAACAAGTTAAAAGCTATTGTGTTGGAGATTCAGTCACGGGTAGAATTCGAGAGAAACATGCTCTTTGATGTGAAAGCTGTTTAGTTGTTTGGGGACCTCAACTCCAGGGAACTGCTTCCTAGTCCTGAACCTCTTAAAAAGCCTTTACAAAGCATGTCAGAAAATGGAATCAGTTAACAGAGAAGTTGTTTTTGTTTGATTAATAATTGTATAATTCATTTGGTTAGCAGAGTGCCGTTTGTATTTTTAATTTCTACATATCTGTCTCATAATTCTAGTGCAATTTTTGGTATAGGTCTCAAATAAACTTTAGATTCCAGGCCATGCTCTAAGTTAGTCTTTAAGCACAAGAGTCTTTCAGAATACTTTTGGGAGCATTTTTCACTTCCTCTTTGCAGCTAGCAATGCAAGAGTAAATCTTTTGGTCTGGACTAAGAGCAATCAGTAGGTACCCACCCATGCCTTTGATCAGGGACATAACAGAAACAGTGAGAACTCAGCTTCTAGTTGGTACTCCTGAGTCACTTTTGCTCTTTGTCAATATAATTTTAATATTAAAGTATTAGCAGTCTAGAAGTAGAAAATGAGTACCCCCAAATTATATTTCCAATTGTAATTTTTCCTGCTATATGTTACAGTCTACATCCAAAGCTGTGACTTTTCAGGAGCACCACAGATTTCAGTAGAGCCGTCCTTATTTAACCAACTGAGCCAAGAAGTTTAGGAAAACTCCAAGCACTACTGGCATTATTAGTAAGTCCTTTCGTGTCCAGAAACAGGATGTTTAAATGTCTTCTCCAACCTGTTAGCCAAACTGTTTGAACAGCAAATCATGCTAACTAGCTCTAATGTGTGTTTTACTGGTAGGAGTATTGATATCAAAGGAAGACATTTTTACATCAATTTTGCAGCTGATATGGATTTGGCAACTATGCTTATTATAAGTTGACAGAAGAAAGTAAATAGAAAGGGTTAAAAGGTACTCTATCTTCTGCAGTATGCCTCTGTCTTATTTTTTCTGTGCATTTTTCTTCCATTTTCCTTAGGCACTCTCACTGCCTTTATGTGCTAACTTCAAAACAAAAGTGCGACCACAAGCATCACAGCTCCCTCTGTGCTCATTTCTACAGATACACAAAGGGCATGCCTATAAAACAAAATAAAGAGATAATGGCTGTAGAAAAGGAACAACCAAGATAATTTACATGAAGAGAGAATGCATAGTAATGTCAATACGTGCTAGTAAACTGAGAACATACCCTGCTTTCCCTGACGGATTAGCAGTCAGGATGAAACATCCTGCTATGTTTTTACTACAGCTGGTAACTGTGCTAATTAGATTAAAGTTTGTCTGCATTAGTTTAGCCTGGTATGTCATCCAGCTATGCCAATTTTCAAGAATAGAACATTTCTAACTGTGGTAGTTCTTGCACGTTTGAAAAATGCCAACTCTCAGTTTTAAAGCATTTTATTTCACAGTTTTTAGGGCACCTTATACCCTTCATAATTCATAGTCATCATCCAGAAATGTGTGAAATTCAAAGCTGAGGCAGCAGGCAAAGTAAAAGGTCAACCTACAAGACAGAACTGAAGCTATTGATAAAAACTATATTGTAAAAGTAAATGAAAGCACACAGTGATTGCTGACTTTTGACTTCAATCAGTGTTGTCAGTAGTTCTGGTACTCAGCACTTCTCTTACACTTCTTACATTCAAAAAGTTGTACAAGCTTAGGTAATTAGTCTTTGTAAAAGGCTTGTGCAGTCTGCTATATGTTACCTTTAATTTGCAGTAGGATAATAATTGGTAGACAGGTGAAGATTTGGTCCTTCAAATGTGCTTGCTCCTAATTCTTTTTGTTTTCCATTTTTGTGACCCACTTTTGATGTCACTTAAAGAATGAGCATAATCTGAATTAACTGTAGATATTCAGATAGAACCGTGGGCAGAGGGAAGCTACGAAGTTTTCTTTAACCCTGCACAGCTCAATTATTGTATAAAAAGAAATCCTGTGCTGCGGGGATTTCTTCCAGCTTCTGAGAGCTGGGGCACCCCAAAGAAAGGATGCACAAGGAGACGTGTCTGTGGCTTTCTTCCCCTCTCTTATTCTTGATAGTACAGGAAGACATCTGGAGTACAGTGGGGAAGCAAGTAAATCTCAAAAAGGGAGGAAGAAAGAAACAGAGGCTAGACATCCAAAATGTATGTAATGTATATAAAATACTTTGTTTAATATGTTATGTTTTAAATCATATTTGCTGTGATGTGTAGGCAGAAGGAACAAGGGACTACTTTTCACTAGCCACTGTGCAAACACAGAGAATATTTGACCACAAATGCTTACTGCTTTGAGGCATGGTTTGTAGGGAGGAAACCTTCTCTTATGTCACATGAAAGAATCAGAAGAAAACAGCAAGCTCCCAGATAGATAGATAGCCAACATAAATAAATACAGTTAAAAATGAGAAATCACACACAAGCTTTGAATAATCAAACAGGAGAGATATGGTGACCTCATTAATGTTAAAATATTATTGGAAAAGTATTATTGTGTTACACTGTTGCATGCATATTTTGAAATTATCTCTTTTTTAATTATTATTATTTTTATTTTTAATATAGAAACAGGAAGTTCAGAGGCTGAGGTGAAACTAGAATAACTTGAGATTGTACCTAGGATTAAAAAGAAGGTTGTCCAATTGAATATACATGAGGTATTGGGAAGTAATTGTGTGAACAGCACCATTTGCTGTGAGAACAGTGAAAATTCGAAGCCTAACTTACACTTTTGTGTGAATTCCTACCAATTCCTGGCTCCAAGCCTTGTACATAGACCAAACCTCTAAGAAAGTACTGATGATGAACTGCTTATGGTTAGAAATGTTTTTCAAACACAAAAGGTAATGGGTGCTAAATGGATAAGAAAATGCTGAGCCACTGATTATTGGAGTTACAAATTGGTAGAAGAACTAGAGACACAGCACTGAAGAGGTGGTTATGAAAACTTCTTTCCATAAATTGAATTCACAGTGGGCTGGATAGAGTTTGCATAAATAAAAAAAATCTGGTTTAGAATCAGAAAAAATTGTTAGGAAGAAACTGAGAAAGAAAGCATAATGAACACTGGATTTACACAAATTATACCTCTTTCTACAGTCTGCTGTTTCTGGATTTAGATTAAACCCTTTATAGTTCAAAAGTATTATGCTGTGAATTTAAAATAAATGCTGTTATTTTACAAATTATTCACAGTTTTGTTCGTCAATTTTGTTATTATCCATCTCACAATCAGTGTAACAAACTATAGTTGCTCTGTGAAGAAACATTGAAACCTTTGAAATTACTAAATTACATAGTTCTACAAACTATAAATTCATCTAATGTTGCAGTGATTAATGGTTTTGTGCTAAAAGATTTCTTCAAAATTCTAACAGAAATGATTAATAGTATACAATGCTACTTTAATGAAAACAGGGCAAGAAGCAATATGATACATGCTAATGTTCAGCGTTACTGTTTTGGATACAGTGCTGGTGAGTCTGCTTGCAAGTTGTAAATATATTGAAGCAAAGGTTGATTAGGGCACTGCTGGGAGTGATTGCAAACTTGCTGTCATAGAAGAATTATGAGAGATTTTCAAAGGACAAATAGGAGTTATGCAGTTTTTTGCTTTCATGTGTTGGAGATCTGTCTGCTACTTTGTCTACTTTGTCCTGTCTGTGTTCCATAAAGTGCTAGTTTTTAATTATCAAAATCATTGCCTTTCAGCATTTTTTTTCATTTGAATTTTCATAAATACATTTTAGCAGATGATAAAATCTATTTAACATTTGTCCCATACAACCCAAGGACAGGAAAGAATTGAAAAGTCTGAGGAGACTGGGGAAGGGCTAATACATGTAAGTCTCACCAACATGATTTCAGTATTTCACCAACATGATGTAAGTAACACCAACATGAATTCAGTGAACTTTCTGAAGCTTAGGTATCATTTCAGGAGTGTATTCTTGTTTGAGGAAGGTCATATATACTTAAAAATGATAAGATTGAGCAGATGCTTGTTGTTATTTGCCTGAGATGGATTAAGCATCTGTTTAATTAAATTTCTTAATTTGATTTTATAATTATTTTTTTTTTTCATTTGAGCTGAACGATTTTATATGCAAGAGTCTCTTGTATATTGGCAGCAGGCAAAGAAAGTGCTGAAACCTTTTTGTCACTCCTTTTCTCCATTTTGAAGTGAAAATGGATCCTTCCCACTCTAATACTTTTAACATGGATCAAAGAATTTGGAGATACAGCTTAAGTGTGAGATCTGCAGTAGAATCAGGGGCCATTTAGTCCATGCGAGAACCAGCATAACAGTGAGAGTAAACCTGCCTCAAACAAAATTTAGAGCAAAACCTTTTTTTCATGAGTGCACCCAACCAATCTGGAAGTATTTTTCCTAGGAGTTTTCAAAAGCAATTTTGTTCACAAGTGATTTAGACTTGGTTTAAAGAGAGCTTGTCAGTAGTTGTTTATACAAAGAGAAACAGTTTAGAAAGTACTTTCAGTGAAAGGAAAGGAAATTTAAAGTGAATCACCAGAGCTTGCAGAATAATAATTCCTGATAGGGGAAAAAGGATTCAAAACAGTAAAGCTAACAAAAGCACTCAGATCTAGAGAAGATACCATAATTGAGGAAACCTGGCTGAAAGTACCAAAGCAGCAGGAAAGCTGAATTGATTTTTGGAGCTGTATAATACAAGGAAAGATTGGCAGATATATTATATACTAGAAAATCACCTGCTGTGCACAAGGAAGAAATGCCTCTTTTATGTATTGTCCTTTGATATTTTTAAGATTATTGATGGGATACGGTTATCCTTCTGGTTGCAATGAGTTTCTGTGGATTTGTCTATTACACAAAGCTTTCAGAAGAAGAACCTAATCACTTTTACATTATCCAAGTATTTTCTAAAAGAAGATTTAACAAGTCTTTGCATGAAGTGTAATTCAAATTAAACTGGCAAAGTACGATGCTCCTTTAAGTTTCCTTTTTTTTTTTTTTTTTTTTTTTAATGGCAGTGGTAATAAATAATGGTAATAACTTTAAAATAAATGGAATTATATCTATTATTTATTAACTGAAGTAGCTTGGGAAGCTGTTTCCTTCAATTTTTATATCTTTATCTCAGATAATATAGTGATAGCAGTAAAAGAACTTGCATCATTAAATATTGAACCCACTACAACAAGCATTTTTTAAAATTCTTACTTTAGCACTGTCATGATTAAAGGGTGTTGCGTACATTCACTTTCAGGGAAGCCCTCTCACATACAGGTAGGCAAATGGCACATGCAGTGCTTTCAGTGGGGATCACAGAACACTTGTGGGCTCTGTAAGTAGTGGTATTCCACCTTTATAGATGGAAGAAACACAGGCCTATAGGAGACTGTAGTGTGCTTTGGAGAACCACACCACTGCATCACCGTAGTATAAATGATGTCTGTGATACGTTATACAGAGGAATTGTAATATTGTTTTCAAAAAGGGAATTAGTTTAAAAGTCAAAAACTGTAATTAGATACCGCTGTGACACAGTATTATCACGTTATAATAATTTCCTCTGCATTGTGCAAAATTTAAAAACACTAAGCTATCAAAAACTGTGTTGTCATCCCAAAGGTGGCACTCTTTGTTTGAAAATCAAAACTTTGATTTCATTAACTCAGAGCACTGAGTTAATTCATTAGCTCAGAGCACTGATGATTCCAGTAAAGATTCAAGGGGAAGAATTTTTATTACTGAATTACCAATGTCGTGTCAGATCTTGCACATGCTTCTTGATGATTTTCTTTCCAAGCCAAGGTCTACCTCAAAGATCAAAGAAATATTTTAACATGGGAAATGGTAATGAAAAGTATACCCCTTACCATTTCAGAAGAGGACTGTAAGAAGGTGGGAGAACAGTTCATCTTCCCTACGCATGCTACTTCATATACCGTAAGGCTGGTGACATGAGGTGACAGTGCCCTAGAAGTGTTGCTCTTGTCTCTTCCACTCCATTTCCATGGTATTTCTCTCTTCTCCCATTTTCTCTCATTCATTGTGACATTCCTCCTTCATACAATTCTGGATGCTTGTTTTGTTCTTTATATACTTCAGGAGTAGCCCGAGTTTAAAATCTGGGGCTTTTTTTTATGTATATAATATATACCATCTCTGTCTGATTTTCTTTTGAGGACTGCATCTGTAAATCTCTGTCTATATTAGCAGATAATGCAGTTCAATAGGAGTAGTTTTACAGGGCACCTAAGTGCTGAGGACAACATCCTTACTACACCTTGTTTCAAGGAGCTTTAACACACACAATCTGGTCTGGCCCCATGCTATGGACGCCCATTAGCAGCTGGAGTACCTGAAGTGTGAGACAGTCTTATGGGTTGGGTTCATCTGAAATGGAGTTCATGTATTCTTCAGATCACTCCAAAGCATTTCAAATAGGGACAACAAAGAGATTAGCTTCAAAATCACTTTCTGGATCTGAACAGAAACACAAATGTAGACATGAAACATTTCTGCAAAACATTCTAAATTTCTTTCCAATTTTGCAGCCTCAAAATTCTGGTATTTTCCACAGTGTTTCTATTGGGCAATATTTGTACATTCAGCCCACATTTATCCAATGACTTTTTCTAGGAGCCATTATAGGTGTATGGTATAAGCAAAAGATACTACTATTCAGATTTGCTGCCCCTTTTCATTCTCTTCATGCATTTATAAAGAATGGCAGGATACCATGAAATTGTGAAAACCACCTGGGAGAAGCGAACTCCCTAGTCATTGAAGCATTTTTGTGCTCTTTCCAGCTGAAATTAATTCAGCAGAATATAAGGGACCTTGTCCTTTTTGAAACCAAGTACAGAAACAGACTGCTTCGAGAGAGAATAATAAGTCATTTGGGATTTTGTATTTCAGTACACTAATTCTTGTGAATTGGTTGTAATATTTATTCAGTGTGATTAACACTGAATAAACAAAATAAACACAAAGCTTGAAAATATCAAGCTATTATTTTGGAGAACTTTTTAAAAACTGTTTTCTTTGCCTCATTGGGAATCACCCTTCTTTGTCATTAGGGTTATTATATTTTGTTATTATATTTACTGTTGATGTAAATGGTAAAACAGTATTGTTTTAAAAACAGTAAAATGTTAGGACATTTCTCATTTTTATAATAATAAATACATTCCTCACCATTTTTGGTGAGTCTTGTTATTTTTAATCATCTGTACAGCACTAAAAATAAGACTACAGAAGAAATGACAAATATTGATATACATAGTTCAATAAAACAATATATTACATTTCTTTTTTTTTAAAGGTGAAGACTAAAGTCTCTGTATTTTGGCAGTCAGCAGTGATGATCTTTCTTCTCCTCTACAAACAAACACACACATTTGATGACTGATTTTAGAGAAGATCATCAAAGTCAATTGTAGATTTCCAGGAATAATTCAGTTTATTGTTGCTTTTTCAATTAGCTAAACTATGTAATGATGATATTGAAACAGCTGAAAGCAGGCTTTTTGATGCTGCACAAGTGAAGGCATCCCAGTACCTCATTTACATTCCTGTCCCAGTGTCTGCAGCAGATCTATAAATAGAATAGGCTACACACAGAAATTTATTATTGCAGCTGATAGCAATTTTCTTTTGCAAAGGTGTCTGGAGGCATTATTCATGAGATTCATTCTGGTAGACTTTCCAGCTGAGATTCTCGCTCCCCAGAACTGCGGGTGGTCAGTTTAGAAATATACTAATCAACTGCTATGCACAGGCTGTCACAAGGCTCCCTTATTTCCTTTAAAAAAAAAAATGCAGCAGTTCTCTCAGAGCCAGATTATTTTCTCTAACCTGATTGCATGGATACTGTAAGCAGCGGACACATTTTTAAAAATCACATTTGTTTCGTATATCACCACTGAAATTCCTAATGATTATACTATTATCAGGAAAAATAAAATGGCTGTGGTTTGACATAGCTCACATCATGTCTTCTGCATTCATACCCGTGGGCACATGTGACCTTATCAAGTATAAGACATGTTTCTGTTCAATACTGAAGATGTGTAGTAATCACATAAACTGACCTATCTAGCTGTCATCTGATTTCAGACATAAAACAAGGGGAAAATCAAATAAAGCCTTTAATGAAATGATATTTATACCAAGTGGTAGACAGGAATGCCTTACACTCCATGTATTCCTATTTGATTTTTATTTCCAGACTGTATCTGCCACTGTGCTGTCCTTGCATACTAAAAAGATACTTCATAAAAACAGAATATGCACATTCTTACCCCTTGAGACTTATTGGCACTTATTTTTTCCCTTGTCTATTCTAATATTTTTTTCATAGTTGAGAACATAAGATATATGAAAGCAGAGATATTTCCTGTTTATTCTGGTTCACTTTCAATATAATCACCACTGTAAGTATTCATATTTCAGTTTTCCTTTACTGTGTTATCAAGACCTGTAGGTAATACCTGAATGTACAAATGGTTTGCAAAGTAAACTAGTACCTTTGAATATCTTGTTTTTCCTTCTTTCCTTTTTTTCTGAGACATGATAGAAGAGATATTTTTCTTTAGCTGTTATTTTGACCATGTTATGAAAGCAGCAGCACAAATAACTAACGAGACTCATCAGAAAAAGTCATGTGTCTTACCATGAAAGGAAAACTAAATTAAAATATAAAACAAAAAAGAACCTGTCAACTCAAGTCACGCAGAAAACATTCTGACATCTCCAATGCCAGGTACACAAGAAAGAAAAAACAGGAGGACAAATACAAAGAAATATATTACACTCATAAGTCAAATGTCACTGATTTTCTGTGAGAATAAAACCCATCCTTTCTCAAATATGTTTACATTTTTTGTTTTGTTTTTAATTTAAATTTTCCAGTGATGCAGAAAATTGGTTTTGTGAATGCCCTAAACCCTACTCTGGAAAGCTCTGCCAGTTCATGACTTGTGATAAAAATCCATGTGGAAACGGAGCTACATGTTTTCCAAAGTCCGGGCGAGATGCTGTTTGCCTTTGTCCATATGGAAGATCTGGCATCCTCTGCAGTGATGGTAAGAACTGTATGCTTCATCTTTCTTACAACAATGTTTTTATCATTCACAGAAGTTGTGGTAAGAAACAAGTTAAATACTTTGAAGACAAAACACTGTAAGTGACCACTTCCCCACTTTCATTGTTTCCTACCCAATGCCCAGTCCCAAGCAAAGAATGCCTGAGCTGAGCACCTGCTCTGCATGTTGTTTCATAAAACAGGAAGGGAGACAGAAAAATCACAAAATGATAGAAAATGTTGGAAAATGCCTCCAAGATCATCTGGCCCAACTATACCCCTACCGATATCACCCACTAAACCATGTCCCTAAGCACCAGGTCCAACCTTTCCTTGAATACCTCCAGGGATGGCGAGTTGTGTTCTAGGCCCTTCACCAGCTTCAAAGCCCTTCTCTGGACATGCTCCAGGGCCTCATTGTCCTTCTGGTACTGAGGGGCCCATAACTGAGTAGACAAGCCAGGAAATACGGGGTAGTGGCTGATGTTTTAGTAATTTGCCTTAGGAAAACCTGAGAAAAATATTTGACTGAGAACTTCTTTGGACAAAAAATTTTCTCCTGTAGTTTAATTTTGCTGTACTTAGGGAAGCATGACTTTGTACATGTTGTATATAAAAAGATTATATAAACAGTACTGTCTGGGTTATAAAGATACTACCAGGTGTTACAATGTGATGAATTTCTCAGGTCAGAAAGAACAAATTAAAAATGTAATGACAAGTAATGATTGACAGATCTGCATATAGAAAATAATTCCTGATTCTGAGCTGATTCAGAAGTGCATTTGAAATGCTTTTCAAAATTAATATGAGGTAATGTTCAGGTCAGATCAAAGGATTGCATTGTCTTTTTCATCATATCACAAATGTTTACCTCTTATTTAAAATGTCAATTAGAAGAAATTTCCATACTTTTCAGTAGAACTTTTAGGTTTTATCCATCATTTAATTTCACCCTGACACTTGATAGCCAATAGTAAGTGTGTAGATAAGTGTAGAAAATGTATTGGTATTTTTCTGTCTGGAGTATTGGGACTTCATGTGCTGGGGTTAGTGTATGGGTATCACTTAGCCCTTGATAGATTTCTTTTCTTCTACACACTTCTCTAATTGGTCTTTGAGCCCGTATAAATTTGATATACAACATCTTGCAACAAATGACTCCAGATGTACATGTGTAGCATGCGCAGAAGTACTGCCATGTATTTGCTTGCATGTGTCAATTGCAATGACACATTGCAATGCATCCAATGACCTTAATGTGTCAAGATTTGTGTCAGAACAGATCTTTTAAACTTGTTCCCTGTTTTGTGAATGTTCCCTGTTAACTTTATGCATGCCTTTCCTGATTTTAGGCATCCTCATTATAAGCCTCACAAAATGATTTCTAAAGAATCCAGACTGTTTCCTTAGTCTTGGTACACCAGCCAGGCTGTATCCAGACTGCCTACTCTGTTCCTTTTCAGTTCTACTGCATCCTTTTTAAGATGAGGGTCCAGAGGTGACCTCAATATTCAAGGTGTGATAATGCCACAGTGTTTGATATTTTTCTGTCAAAAGGACTATGTCTTTTTCTTAATCATTTCTTGTACTCTATTTCTTTTTATAAGTATGCTGAGGTTTTCACAAAACCACCTATTAAAACTCCTAAAACTCTTCTTCCTTTGCTGACAGCAAGTTCAGAGCACACCATTCTATGTGTCAGGCTAGGACTGTTTCTGTCATCTGCCTCAATTTACTAGGTTCTTCCACAACTCTTTGTAGTCAGCTGTCTCTAGTGTAAACTGAAAATACACAAATTCATGAGTTTGGTTAGACTACAAACCTAAAGCATATGAAAGCACAGAAAGGATGAAATTTTATTATGTGAAAAGGGAAAACTTTTTCTGGAGCATCACTATAAGAAAGAAAAATGGGGGAGAAAAAAATAACTTAGTAGGTCAGAGTATAAATCTTTTAGGGTGAATAAGTCTGCAACAAAAAATTATTGAAACATGAAAAATTATTCCACCAAGCTCTGTCTTAAGAGTTTAGAAGGAACAGAAATAAAGTAAGCACAGATACAAATCTTGTTAAGTTGCTCTGAAAGTTAAAATGAGCTGCAAAAGGTCTTTTGGTCACATAAACTAAAACTGAACAAAGAGGTGAGAAACACAATGCAGTGAATGCTGGGTACAGCCTTAGGAATAGTGCTAGCAAAACCAAAGCTATACATTTGGTGTGGCATTTGAAGATAATGATAGATTGCCTAATTACAATTGTGGAACAATATAAATTGCATTAGAAACAGAAGCCAACTTTAATTGTTTACTCTAACAAAATGAGTGGCCCAGATAATAAATTTATTAGAAAGAAATGGTCCATAAAATTTAAAGACTAGATGCATGCATATTTATTTTTCTCCTGTTCAAGACACAGAAATAACATTGTCTCTACTATTGAGATTAGTCACCAAATTCATGCTACTTTGTGTCTGAAACTGAAGAAAAGCTGTTTCTCCTAGCTATTTATCAAATAATTGATGGTCTTCATCAATGTTGATGAACCTATCATGTTTAAACCCTAGTATGTTTATTTGTCACTAGATATTATTTACAAAAGACAAAGTAAAAGGAACTCAAGATGTTGACAGAGCCACAAATGAGCCCACTGCTACAGGTCTTGCCTGTGTCAGAGTTTCAAGTGCTACCAGTTAAATTAAGTCACACTAAGAACAACATGAAACTTTACAGATATGTAAGAGAATATGATAATAAAACTGTTGTCACCATTGGGGGGGGGGGAGAGAAAAACTGGCATGTGTTAAAAATACATCATTTAATGTGGAACGCGCAGCATTCTAAAAGTGAGAAAACTATATGGCATTATACAAATGACAAACAAGGCAAAAACTTAAAGATGGAGGGTAACTTTTATTAGACTAACCTATATAATATGGAGAAGATAGACAAGCTCCTGGGGCTAACAAGCACTTTTCAGTCTCTGAAGGAGATGAAGCATACTGCAATCTAACCAGGCTGGGAACAATTGCTCTGTGTTTATCTTAGTTACATTATAATAGTTCAGAAATCAAGAAAAGCTTTCTAAAAGCATGTCCATTTTTCCAAATATAAAAATAGTAAGATGCATTATCTGTCACTACACATCTTTCCTTGCTTTTATCACTAGATGACCACGTTACTCTGACTGCACGTTGACCATTACATATTGAAATCTCTCTCATGAAGCCACATAGATAAGGTGTAATGGGTCAGTGGGTGGGAGGACGATAATATGGGAAGACATGAACACTAAATTGCAATTACATAAAATCACTAGGCTCCTTTCAAGCTTCTTAATATAAAGGTACCCAGCTCTACTCTCTATCACCAGTTTTAGAAGCACTTCACTGCTGTTTGTTGGGGAACTGGGCTGGATCCAGCAGCCTGGTAGAGGTGAGGCTGCTGCAGCTCCATGACCCAGGTCCAACCTGTACCAACGCACCGCACATGTTCCCAGCTGCATACACACAAAGAGCACACATATACACCCCACATGGACATATATACCTGTCCAGCCACACAAACCACAGATGGACACTTAGAGCACTCACACAAAGAGAACACCAAAGGTCCCATCTTGCTCCCCAGTCTGGCTAAGCACAATGGAGGTCTGGTAGTGAGAATAAATAAAGAGATGGTACAAAATGGATCTCATCAGTGAGAATAAATAAAGAGATGGTACAAAATGGATCCTCTCAACAGCTGGGCTCACACCCTCAGTCTGCCCGGTAGCTGCCCATGGATCCCAGTCTCCCCAGTTGCTGGCACCTGGGTATACAAGCCCCCCCCCCCCCCCCCAAGAGCTGGCTGGGACTTCCCTGTGGTCTCTCTTTTGGGGGAGATGCACCTGGATCCCACAATGTGTCCCATGCCCCCAGGCAGCAATCCCCCTCAGTCCAAAAGCCACTCCAGCATCATGGTTGGTGCCATGATTAGACACTGGGGCTGAGGCTCTCCTGGGACAGTCCAGACAGGGTGCCCCTTCCTCTGGAGCCTGATATGGTTTTCCACCTGCCTTTGGGCTCTGTGCATCTGTGGGCTTGTGGAGATGAGCCTGTGGTGGGCTGATGGCTCTTGTGATGGGCCACGGGTATCTGGGGTGGAGTGTTAATTGAGTTCCACCACCAGCTGGTGCCTCTGTGCTGCTTTCTGGGGTCACGGGCAAGCTTTTATGACATAACCTAAGACTATTGATTTCTGGTGTTAAAAGCCCTCATGAAAAAAAATGATGCCTGAAAGAGGATTGTAGTCACTGGAATAAAAAATGGAAAATATTTAGCAATTTACATCACCAATATACAATAATTTGGAACAGAGACGATGTCTGCATGAGCAGCTTGACTCAGTCTCTGAAGTAACTTAGTTTTTTTAAGCTGTACATGAAGGGATCTAGAGCATTTAAACCAAAACCAGTTATTGCTAGTAGATTTGTATAAAAGCAGCCAAAATTCAAGTCCTGGTCTGATAAATTTCCTTTTACATTTAATTTAGTAAAAACTGGCTTACACTGTGTTTCTTGCAGATTGTAAATGAAAGTGTCTGTATCTTCCTACTCTGGTGTTTAGGATCACACTGGTGAATGAAAGTGCTTGCAAATCTTACCATTTCGGACCAATGAACACACATTCTCCAACAGCGCTAAGAACATTTTTTTTCTGTGAAACTATTTTTAAAATACCTCCTATATATTTATTTTTTTTTACTTTCAAAAGTTGGTCAGGAAGATGTATCAACAACTCATTATGGAAACAAATGAGGATTAGGTTAGAACTAGAATGGGCTGTCACCTGGAGAGATTTATCATTTCATAAGATCTGATCTAAATGAAAAATTGCAGTCCTTCCTCCACTCAGGGAGAAAGCCTGAGCTCAAACATGTCCATACTTCAACTCTTTTAAAATAGAAGAGAATTCTAATTATAAAAATTTAAATATAAATGTGGCCAAATTACTAAGGTTAATATGAAATGCAAGTCAAGTATTTTCAGTTAGCCTAAACTATTAAAAATACTTGTCAAACTAAAGAGAGTTCACCATTCTTGTACATCAAAAAAAAAAAAAAACTTCAGTTGCTACGATCTCAGTCGCCAGCCTTTCCTTCTCTTTCTTCTCTTTCTCTTTCTCTTTCTCTTTCTCTTTCTCTTTCTCTTTCTCTTTCTCTTTCTCTTTCTCTTTCTCTTTCTCTTTCTCTTTCTCTTTCTCTTTCTCTTTCTCTTTCTCTTTCTCTTTCTCTTTCTCTTTCTTTCTCTTTCTCTTTCTCTCTCTCTTTCTCTCTCTCTTTCTCTCTCTCTTTCTCTTTCTCTTTCTCTCTCTCTTTCTCTTTCTCTTTCTCTTTCTCTTTCTCTTTCTCTTTCTCTTTCTCTTTCTCTTTCTCTTTCTCTTTCTCTTTCTCTTTCTCTTTCTCTTTCTCTTTCATCTCTTTTCCTTTTCCTTTTCCAACACCTGCAGTCATGTACAATCTGGGGTCATTCCCTGGCTCATACAGGAACCTGATATGGTCTGTAAAATATGAGCTCCATATGTTTGAAATAAAGTAAGAAATTCAAATATAAAAAAAAATCAGAAACCATAAAGAGGAAATATCCAGGTGTCACTCTACTGCTGAGTTGTGATAGCCTCATAAATGCTCATGGAAAAACATGAAATACAAATGGTTCATTCACCAGGAATGGAAATGAACACCTGGAGTTCTCAACCCTTGATGTGGTTAATTATATATTACACAAGAAATTAGACCCTTCTGAAAAGCTGTTGGTCATAATAGGAAGCATTTTATGCTTCAGGAGTCAAGGGCAAGCACTTTGTATACTCAGAGATTAGTTTAAAAGAAAGAGAAGCATTTCAATGGAGTGCGCATTGCAAAGATGAGTAATTGTGTAAACTGCAGTCTTTTAGACCAAACTGCGGAGTTTATTTTAGTTTTGCTTTGTGAAGGTATAACTGTGACAAGATCAAATAGAATCCTAACTGTGACATTGTGTTTGATGAACACACACTGAAAAGGGCTGTGCCCAGCATGTATTCACAGCACTCTGTAAGTATGTTCATTGCAACACATTTCTGAGCAACATTTATGGTAATGTTTGCCAGTCCAGAGGGTCTGGCCTGTGTTTTCTGTAGGATGTATTCCCTCATGTATAAAATTCATTTCGAACTGCTGAAGTGGGAATAGCCACTTGCTCCAAACTCTGTGGAGTGAAAATCAGCCTGCAAGTGAAGTGTTCTCTGCAGCTATGTTTGTCACACAATGTCACCTTCAGAGCTTTTTACATCTGCAGACTAAATTGTGCAGTTCAGTGACGATGGATGCCCAAGGGGAATTTCCTCAGATAAAAAAAAATGCCTCACAAGGTCTTGGTCAGTGGTAAGAGACTTTGGGGAATGCTGATCAGGATTTCTTTTCTCCTGTTCAAGTGAATTTATTTTCTGGATCATTATCTGGGCCTTAATTTCCCTCTTTCCTTCCCTCCAAAGTAAGGTATGTCATAAAAATTGTACAAAACACACATGCACACAGTCACATGCACACACTTGATGTCACTGTTCTGTTACCAGTTTTTCAGTTTCATCCTTGAGCAGTGAAATCAGTTTTGTATCAAATCTCAGCTTCCACTTAGAAGTGAAAAAATTACTACTCCATAGAGTTACAGAAATAAGCTAAGCTAATAGGGCCCATGGGCTCCATAACAATACCACATAACTATACCACTGATCCCACAAAACAGATAAAATGAATGCTTGAGATATTTTTCTTGGAGGGGAGCACACACCTGAATTTGCCGTTATGTGGATCACTAACTCCTCATACAATAGTCTTCCAGACATCGTGGGTCATCTAATACACCCTTGAACTCCCAGTTGGCACAGCTCCTCCCTGCAGCTCAGGCCACCCTTACCTTTACCTCCTTGCATTTCACAGAGCTTCTGGTAAGGAAAGTGGGTTGATTGTTAAAGAAAACCGTTTTTTACGTAGAATAAATATCGGCTTAACTTGCTCATCTCACCTCTCCTTCACAAGTTTTGCTGTATCTGTTACCTGTTTGTACAACAAGCCTTCTCTCTCATTTCCACTGTTGGTCCCTGAGTACCTCCCTGTCCTCCCTAACCCTCTACTTCTTTCCAGGCACAAAGGACGGGGGAGTTGTAGCAGAAAGTTTGTCTTCCCTTCACCTGTCAGCCAGCAATCCCTGATTTGATACCTTGTAATGTAATGCCATGCACAGAAAGAGGTTCCTACCTCAGAGGTACCTGCACAGAGGTACCTTCCCTGTGCCAGAGGTCTGCATGCAAATTTGTATTTAAAATCGGCCATTGTGAATATATATTGATTTATAGAAATTGATTTGTAATTTGCTTTGCTTTGTTAAGCCAGCCACTTTCATTAGGAGCATAGCTTGTCAATTAAACACCTGTCCTTTTTGCTGCCTCCTTAGAAACATGATGAGTAAGAGTATGAACAGACCAGCAGCACTTAAAATGTTTTTGTAAACTCAGCAAAGGGAATATTTTTCTCTCTGTTCATTCATATTTCTATGCTCAGGAGCAAGATTTTGTTTACTAAAAGCTGTACTGCAAACCAGCAAAAGGAATGATGGCTGCAGAATTTCATGACAACAAAGGACACATTTCTGAAGACTTTTATACATCTTAGAAGGCTGGAAAATATGTTTACCAGTTATTCCCATTTCAATATTGTCTTCTCAAGTATGTGAGTTGTTTTTTAGGAGAATTGATTAATACTCATCCCCAAATGTATATGGCTGCTCATCCTGGAGCCAGGCACTCAGCTGATAACTGTTCAGAGATTGTCAATTATAATGTAAAGAATTGGCTTCTCTGATTGTAATTCTACAGTCTGAAGTCTTCACCTCTTTTTTATCCCATTCATCTGTCTTGTTTTTTACAATGAATTGTAAAGCTGTGGTCGAAGATGTATTGGCAGTGAATGCTGAAAGGAACATTTATTTTAACTCATAACAGAAAATTCAAAGATAATGAAACCATTTTTCTCTTTCTTCCTTGTCACTTTATTCTCTCCTCTTTGTTAAGATTTTTTTCAAACTATACTTGCTTTTTTCACCTCCCACTTTTGTATTCACCTCTGATGTGATGTACAGTCCTAGGGAAGTAGGTAGCCAACCGTATTTATATATTTATATAATGGGATAATTTGTCATTATTTGTTTGTGAGTCAATGGGACATATCATACCTTATTACCTGTTTGGTACTGGGAATGCAGAATAGGACAGTGATAAATGGCATAAGACTGACAGAGAGACACAGGATGGGATCAAGGACAAAAAAAGTTGATAAAAGGCTTCAAGTTCTCTGTCAGAGCTGTTTGTGTTTTAGGCACAGTTAATTTGGAGTGTGGCTTTGCATGGCTCATAAGAATAGCCTTTGGGACACAACTCTGTGCTTTATAACTTCATACTGTATACTGCAAAAGCAAAAGTGTGGGAATCTGGCTTGGATGGTGGCTAGGCAGGAAAAGGAAAATAACAATGGAGCCCAATGGAGACAGCTGTGCCCTCTGCTCTTCCTTCAGCAATAAGTCTTTTGAAAATAACATTTTGAAGGACTATTTCTCAAGGAAAAGAGGGCTTCAAGATTACACAATTTTCTACCTTGGCTCCATACATTTATAATAAAAAAAATAGAGAATAAAAGGAAAAGGTGGAGTTATATTACTTGATGTGAATTTACCATCTACTGTGTTTTTCATATAGTTGTGGGTTTTTTGTTTGTTGCATTTTTAAGTTAAAAATATGTAAGAGTATTGCAAAGTAGTCTGTTTTAAATTTAGACTAACGAAGGTCGTTGTATGAAAGATATCTCAAAGACTGAACATTTTACACCAATACATATTTACCGTAACCTTTCAGGTTTTGATGTGATTGGATAAAGACCTGTTGATAAATAACACTTAGTGCAGAGAAGAATCATGATTTAAAATGTGGCATAAAACTGTAAGCAACCACCCAGAAACAGATAAAACATGGATAAGTATCTTCTGACAAGTTAGATTTATTAGATTAGCTTGAAATGCAAGCTTTTGACTCAGGATTAATTAACATATCTAAATACTTTTTACCCTTCAGAGATCACCATAGGGAGGACTGTTTATGAACACTTGCTGCGTGTACCTGCCTGCTAAAGATAGGGTAGTTAATTAGACACTGCAGCTCACTTTTAGTAGGTGTCAGAAACTGCTCCAACACTGTGGAGAAAACTGTGAGGAACTAAAACAAAATAACTTATAATGGTTTTCACAAAATATGCCTGTGAGCATAATGCTATGGTTTCCTTGTGTGGTATTTCTTCGTCTGGTGACTACATGCCTGATGTAAGTATAGGTCTATACAATGGTTGTGCACCACTTCAGGTAGCATTCAGGTACTGTGCACACAGGGGAGAGAACAGGCACGGAGGGGAGCAAGGGTGGGATGTGAGGGCTGTTTGACAAGTTCAGGTAGTCCTTCTACTACCCAACAATAAAGGAGGGTAGTCTAATCAGGGAGTTATTTGAAATTCCCCAAACTTGTCAGTGTATCTGATTTCCTCATCCAGAGGAGAGGCCATGCCCTGCTGCCTGTTGGCCTCTCTGATAACCAGGGTTATGCAAATTTTACACTTAGCCCAATATTAATGAATCACTGGATTTACTGTTGTTTTGACCTGGGTATTTGTACTACAGATTTTTGTTTGTTTCTGTGCTGCTATTCTGAGATAAATTGTTTATCCTAAAAGCCATTGGTTGGTGGTGTCTGTTATTGTATCCAGAAGCTCTAGCACAGCAGGAATGCCTTAAGCGCCTACATGCTGGATATGTTATTGAGAGTACTTCACAGCCCCAGAAAAATGCACGGTTACACTCAGAACTGGGCAAAAAGGCCATAAAGGGATTTAATTATCATAGAATCATTATGGTTGGAAAAGACCTCTGAGATCATCTAGTCCAACCTTTAACCTAGTACTGACAAGATGATGAGAGGAGATGTTCATGTAGCCAAAAGATGCAAATTAAGAAAATTATATCTTGTCAGGGATTTTGAAAGGTGCTGGGCTCAGACATCCAGGGTAAGAAACTGAAAAGCTCAATATGCAAAGAATGCTTAGTGGCTGTGCTCTAGCCTGGTGTTTAGACATCTATACTCAGTTCTTCAGTCCACTTCAGCCATTGTGTGTCACTTTGAACACATAATTTAGTTTCTGAGTGTCCTACAGTTCCAATTCTTTAAAACCAGAGGGGGAAAAAAAAAAAAAAAGTTTCCTTATTTCACAGAGAACTACTTCAGAATTTCTCAATCATTCATCATTCAGTTTTACGATAATAGGTACCAAAAACAAAGGAGATGCGGGCTGGGAGGTAGTTGCAGGATACAGAGAAGGTAGTCTTCATCCCACCTAACTTTAGAGGTCTATAATACTCTTCTCTGACTTACTGCCCAAGGCTGTTTATGTGCTTGGTGGGGTCAAATTAGCATTTTAGAATGCTATTCACCTGACCTACTTAAGTGATGTTTTTTAGATGAAAGAAACTGCATCCTAAGTGTGCTTAATGTTTCTACCAACAAAACATACAACCTGGGGTAGCCAGCTGTTACGTGGACATCTGTAGCGTAGATGCCCTCAAGTGGTCAGATCACTGCCACCCATGGTGTACTTGTGCACATTGCTTCTAACAGGTGGGAGGCTTAGGACCTAGATGTCTCTTTCCTATTGTAAATAAATATTAAATAAAATAGAAGTAGGCAAGTAATACTGTGAAATTAAAAAAGTATAACAAATATTAAATGCCAATGATTTATTGTTTATTTTGACATAGAAACAATTATTACATACCAGATTTATTATTTGTTTATTTATTTTTGTAAGAGTGCATAAGTTATGATGCCATGTAAGCCTTCTCTTTATGAAGAACATGAAAGTAAAGTTCAATTCTTATACTCAAGTAGTGGGTACCCAAAGTGTAGGTGAAATTGCAGTGTAGTTAAGGTCTGAACCAGAATGTTTATCGTGATTTGGATTGAAGAAAGAGCTCCCATCTTCTTCCCCTGAATAGATGTTTGTTCAGGGTACATCCATGTTAAAGGTCATGGATGTAAGCCATTCATTAAAGGTCCTGTCAGAAATAGCTGTCCTGCCTTCAAGAACTCTTAAGTAATGTGTCACATTGACATTCTCTGATACATCTGCTTTGGTGTGGTCTTCCCCCTTTGCACAGTGTTTTTCAAAACATGTCACTTCTATCGAGGTGTTTCTAACTTGACTATCACTGAGGCATCCATTAAACTTTGAACTGATATTTCTAAGAAGTATTTTAAACCTATTTGACAATGTCTGTCAAGGTTTTGACATTTGATGGCACATGGGTTGTAATTCTTGTTTAAATTACCAAAGAGATATGATATGTTCTTTGTTGTGAGTAAGATGTTTGAAAGAAAGGGAGGAAGGGAGGAAAGGAGGGAGGGAGGGAGGGAGGGAGGGAGGGAGGGAGGAAGGAAGGAAGGAAGGAAGGAAGGAAGGAAGGAAGGAAGGAAGGAAGGAAGGAAGGAAGGAGGGAAGGAAGGAAGAGGAAGGAAGGAAGGAAGGAAGAGGAAGGAAGGAAGGAAGGAAGGAAGGAAGGAAGGAAGGAAGGAAGGAAGGAAGGAAGGAAGGAAGGAAGGAAGGAAGGAAGGAAGGAAGGAAGGAAGAAAAAGAAAGAAAGAAAGAAAGAAAGAAAGAAAGAAAGAAAGAAAGAAAGAAAGAAAGAAAGAAAGAAAGAAAGAAAGAAAGAAAGAAAGAAAAAGTTAGTTCATGTTAAAGGAGCAATCTGTCATAGCTTCCTGAGAAGAAAAAAAATGGAGAACTTGATCTGTCCTCAGCCACGTGGAGGTAGTCTGAGGAAATACTAGTGGACTGCAGCCAACACCAGATTTAAATATGAGAGTTGTGTTTCTTCTTCAAATTCACATGACTCATAAAGATCTAAGACCTGAGGTTATGTTCAATGAGACTATGTTGAGAAGAACAAAATCGTTGCCAGTTTTGTTGTAATTAGGACAAAACAACCATTTCATATGGAAATTTCCTGGCTCCTGTTTGAAATCACAGAACAAGGCATAATGTGAAGTAGTGCTTAATAAATGGGACAGTACACACTGTTTTTCTGCAGACTTGAATTTTGTGCCATAAAAGGTTTTCTGTGGCTACATCTGCACCTTTTGTCAGGTTCAGATAATAAAGTAATCAGTGTCAATGTGGCAAATTTCCCAGGTTGCAAATTTAGAAGTAGATTCCACAAACTAGAGGTGGTGATATAATTTGCACAATTACATTTGACTGTTTCTCCCAAACTGTAAGTATTTTGGGCTAGATGTTTAAAGCTATTTAGGCTAACGTAGATTTACTTGGGGAAGATTATAATTCTTGACCAGGATTTCCCAATCTGGTTTATACATGGTGCTCCTATGCATTTCTTCCTCCCCCAATCCGTCCTACCGCCATCATTAGTAAAGCTAGATCCAGCCACATTTGGTGCTCGTATCAGTTGTGTATTGGTGTTCAAATCTTTAAAATCTAGCCCCACACTCAGCCTTCCAGGATTAAGCTCAGCTATTCTGCCTTTCTATCCTGTTTTTCACTAAATCATACTGTCAATATGAGCATTATGTTATCTTTGCTCTGGGCGCTGACTGCAACAATTGACAGCAGCCTGGATATTTGGCTCCAGCAGGAAGTCCCTGATGCCATGTAGGTGCTTGAACCAGAACTCTACCAACTGTTTACCAGTACAGATATATGTGTACAGACTTGATTTTATTTGCATTTTATCTGCTTTTTTAATTCTACCATTTTTTACCATATAAAGTATAAACTTCTGCATCACAAAACTGGTACGTTTTTTAATGAAATTGTAACTTTCACTGCTTTTGAGGAAGCAGCAGCTGGCAAACTATTTTATAAAGCTGCATGCTTTGTTTGGTCAATGCCCAACAAGTTTTTATTAAATTGATCCTTAATAATAATAATAATGTTAAATAACTTGTCCGTACTGTAAAGTTACGTTTTATATTCCAAATTCGTCGATATTCAAAAATTTCAAAGGGTATAGGAAATAGTGTGAAACAATATAATTCATATAGGTCCTATTCACAGCACTGTAAACTCATCATATTATGATGATTATTTCTATTACTTCTCCACATGTGAAGAATTACTATTCCTTAACTGATTCAGTATATCCCTGTACTTATTTTCACTGGGATGTGTGTAGGATGGCATTTCTTTAACAGGAGAATTTATTTGTGTGTTTTCTTTTGTCTGTCTGAGCTCTGAGTAAATATTGCAGTGTATTTCAGTTTATAACAATACTATGTAGAGACCAGGAGATGGCAGTAGTTGCCAGTAATTTAGTTGTAAAAGTAGGACTGTGTAAAATTAAAGGAAAAATTGAGCTATGTCTGCATGTATGTAAAATATTACAGCATATCAATTTATTGGTATTATTTATTATGTTTTAATTTTAGAACAGACTATTAAATACAAATTGCAAATATGTATGTTAAAGAATTTGCCCTAACACTGAATTTCTGTTTCTTTTAAACAGTTATTAGTATTAGCCAGCCCAGTTTCAGTGGCACAGATGCTTTTGGGTATACTTCATTCCTAGCTTATTCTACAATCCCAAATATCACCTTCTACTATGAATTCCGCTTGAAATTTCAGTTGGTAAATCACCACTCAGCTTTACAAGATAACCTGATATTTTTCACTGGACAAAAGGGCCAAGGTAAGCTTTACTATTGTTACATATTCTTACAGACTTTTTCTTGATTCTTTTCATGATATAATTTCATTAGGAAGAAAATAATCTCTTCAATACTTTATAGCTTTGTAAACACAGTTAACAATCAGGGTTTTGGTGGTGGTGGTAGTAGTTTTTTTATTGTTCTTTTTTTCTTCTTCCATAGAGAAGAAGTGTAACTTAACTTTAATTACTGGAAACAGTTAATCTGATGCTCGAGGTAGCAGATTTCTGAACAAAATATATAGAAACTAAAAGATTAAGATTCTCTTTTCAGTCACAAACATTTAATTGTTGATTACATTTATTTATCAATTACATTATTGATTACATTGATTTGGTGGCCATTTTTGAAACATGCTGCCTCAAATCTTCTAACATGGACTCTCACTTTATTGGAAAATCAGTTCATCTGTCTGACATGTCACAGCCACCCTGTCATTTTTTCTTCCTGTGTCCTCAAACAACCTGCCAGAGGAACGGCCATGAATTGCTGCTGTTATCACAGTGGCTGCACTTCCATGGTCCACAGGACTGAAATACAGCCCTGTGGCAGTGAGAATTGGACTCTGTGTTCTTTATGTGAAATACCAGACCCTAACCTTGACATCCCTCAATGCAAGTTAACCCAAGGTAGCTATAAGTTCCGCTGGAATCTGTACAGCAAGGTATTCAACTTGGTCTCAATAACACAGCTGAGAAGTGGGTTATATATATCTGTTTACAATGCATGGACTAAGATTTTAACAACGTTTTACGTATATCTGCACAGCAGCCCACTGTAGTAGGCTGACACAGCCTCAGCACTGAAATGGGGTAAAATATTACTATTTGTGTTTTGTCCATTTTAGCATCACTGTCTAAACAGGACCCGCAATACTGATGAAAGTTAGAAAAAACATTAATAAACTGTTAATGCAGATATTCAGCAGTCAGGGCAGAAACTACTTAATAGATCATTGGAAACATATTACTTATCTTTACCATAGCTGTTTCTGCAATTTGAATTAAGTTTTGGATTTAGAGCTGATGCATATTGTTGAAGCCTATAAGGGAGGTTTGGTGATGTGCCTTTTTGCCTAATTTACATACACATTGCACAAAATTACTCCAGTATATCACAGCAATAAGATACGGGGTGTCCTCAATTTACTGCGTTAATTCATTTGGGGCTTTTTTTAGTCTTGTTTTCTGTTGTTTCTTAATAACTGAAGTTCCTGTACATTCTGTGGCAGACAGCGGAGTTAGCCCATTGCAATGCAAACCTCAGGTTGGCTTGGCAGTTTACATATCTGTGATGTAATTAAGCTGGTTACTTTTCATTTGGGAAGATCCTGTCAGATGTAGTTAGTGCAGCTCTGTTGATCAACTGGACTTCACTGTGCCATGATACCTTGGCACAGCACATGGACAAACAACCACAAGCTGATTTACTTAATTTATTGAGTTGGTTATCCAAATTAGCTTAATACAAATATTAAACCACTGGAAGTTTATTAAATACAAAACTTTGCTTTGCCTCTTTGTGTGAATCTGGCTTTTCTATTTTCCTTTTTTTTTTTTTCTCCTTTTTTTTTTTTCCCCAAAAATTTAGTGAAAATTTAGGGTGGTGCTGCTAACTGAATTATATTGAACAACATTTTGATTACATCCAAGTCTACCACTGGTGCCACATTTACTTCCATAACATTCCCTGGTTTATTCCCTGGCAGCTTTTCCTTTCACTTACTAATTATTTATTGTTGCAGATAGAGGAAATTTTGTCTTTTTCAGCTAACCAATTAGAGATGGTACATGGAGTCATCATTGCCAAAACGTTTCCATCCAGTCATTCAGAAAGCAGTTTTCAGAAACTAGTGTCCCCATTATTAAATTTTAATAGTAATAATAAATAAAACTCTTGTAATACAAACACAAAAGAACACTCCTTTCAATGACAAAAACAAACCACAGCATTTATACATGTTTCTGCAACCTTGGGAACAGAATTTCAAACTGTCAGTACAGAAATTGTAGGAAACATAACCAAATTATAACCATTTGTCCACTGCCTTTACTCAGAATAGAAAAAACTGCAAATATAAAATTAACAGCATCAATGGTGAAAAATAACCTGAATTTCTTTTTGAGCTACATTAATCAAAACAGAATGCAATAAATAAATACATAAATAAATTGCTTGCATATAATACAGATCCAAACAACTGAATCAATTTCTTTGCACTGAAGTCTGTTTCCAAAAGGCCTGCCTGCAAGATGTACCCTGTAGTGTCAAAGTTATTGTGAAGTACAATCCTTGCAGACATATTTAGCTGAACTGAGTTCAAAAAGGATTATTATTGGCTCTTCCATGGTGTCATTTTTATTAACCGGAATACTAGCATTCTGGGCTTATTATGTAGTTGTCAAGTGGAAACTTGTCTTTTTGTTATTCAGCATCTATTTTTTTCATGAACACTGCCACCCAGTAACAATACATTCCTGCACCTCTGTGTCAGATCGGGGTGGGCAGCAGCTCACCAGCTTTCAGCAAGACCGGGAAGCAATGAGGTGTCAGGTGAACTGCTCTATAGCAGTTATATTAATTTTCTTCTTAGTTCAAATGGCTGGGGAGATCAAGTAACTCCCATTCTCATTACCAGAAAGCAGCACTTTCTACCAAGTGAAATTTGCCTACTTCACTGGGAGGAGATGCTGTTGTTCCAACAATTTATTTTTATCAAATATCAAACAATAATGCTCTCACTATGAGGAGTATGAGATTTTTCGCAGCCTGTAATCTTGCTGTAAGGAAGCATTTTTAATATTCTGTGTTCCCTTTTCTCCATTTCATCCCATTTCTCTTAGCATTCTCTTGCAGAATCCCACTTAACTCCCCTCTCCTGTCAACCCTGCCTAGATCATCTACACAGACACAAAACAAGGATGGGATCATTCTTCATTTCCAGACTCTGACCGGCTTCTTTGTTCTTTTATTCTGTTAATATTTCTGGATTACTATCCCCAACTCAGTTTTCATCTCACATTAATTCCCGTATTATATTTGAACTGAATTAATGTTGTGTCTAACCTCTTGTGAAGTATGATCAAATGATGTCTGATACACAGGTGCCTAACATCTTCTCCCTCTTACCCCACAAAGTGGGTTAAAAAAAAAAACAAAGTGGGGTAAGTCACCCTAGCTCTAATATCTCACCTAACTTAATGCTGAACCTCTCACAACAGTCAGACTAACCATCCTCTGGATTTCTCCCTGTCATAGAGGACACGTCCCCTGCTTTTCATCTCAGGTCTGTGTCTGACCCCTGGCTTGGGCTACAGTTCTAGAAAAAAATCTCCTGCTCCCACAGGCTGAGCCAGAAGTTGTCACTCTGTACGTCCATGAGGTGTCCATGGCAAAGTGTTGGTGGCCTCAGAAGCTTTCTTGCTCCTGTTCTTGTCACCCTCCCACCTCCCATCCCACTGAGAAGAGTGAGTGAGCAGGTGGATGGAAGCATGGCTGTTAGCTGAGACTAGCCTACCTCAGCATGAAATATGGTTGATTTGATACCTTTCATCCTCACTGGGTTTTTGTTTTGTCCATGATATTTCTGACCAGTGCCATTAGTGTAAAACCTCCTTAAAAAAACTAACAATTTACCCAAAACAAAATAATTTTAGAGAGATAAATCTAAAGAAGCTATCAATATCAGGAAAAAAAATATGTATTTTAGATTAGTCATAGATTTTAAGACTTTACTGACTTCTTACATCTCTTCCTACCCTAAGTAATAATATTGCTACATTTCTGTTCATAGTTAAATAAGCTTATGTCCTTGTGGAAGTTAAGAGCTTATCTCTTGCATGTTTAAGAGGGGTTACTAAAAAGAATCCTAAAAAGGAAATTCCAATTACATAACACTATTAAATTTAAACTCAACTTTTTTTTTTTTTTTCCCCCTGAGGTTATACAAAGTAATTACAGTATTATATTTACCTTAGAATGTTTAGATGATGTAGTAATTTCACATCCATCATGATGCCCAATATTCCTCTGTAAATTTCTTTACAACTTTCAGATATTTTTTTTGTTCTGTCACCTTTGTAAATATAATTAGATATTAAAATCTGATTATTGACACTCTTCCACTCACGGCAGTCCAGTGTTTTTTCAGACATTGCTCTACTGAAAGAGAAGCACACACAGAAAGAGCATATTTCCTCTATGTCTATTCACAACCTCTGCTGCAGTCTGTGACCATAAATGAATGGGTTTTGTCAAATTTTCCGCATAACGCAGTAAAAAGTACAGTGCCAAAGTTTGTAGATAATGATGTTTACTGTCACCTTTCGGGTTTATCTCTTCAGGAATGTGCACATCTTGGAATTTTCTGACTTGAGGGACCACCCAGTTCTCCCTTTGATTTCACCATAGCTGCAGCCAGCAATGATCCCTGCTTTGGAGTTAAACTGTAGGAGGTAGTTCAGGAGGGGACCTTTAACTGTGAAGCTCACTATGTCCCTTTAAAATATTGTTCCTTTGAAGAATTTCTGCTAGTGATAGCATATATTGACCTAAATGTAAATAAATTAATTTCTGTGCTGCAGATTTACAAAGAAATTAGTTCTAAATTGAAAGTTCTAAGAAAAATTCAGAAAATTGAGATGTGAATATTCTGACCAGAGAAACTTCAGTAATAAATACTCTGGAGTTAACAACAGATACAGAAGAAGAAAGAGTGGGGAATTTTGAGCGATGTGTGGACCTCTTCCTTGCACCCTTCCACACAAACCACAAACTACTGCTACAAACTGCTGCCTCCATTAGCTGTGTTTTACACCTGGCTCTTACAAAGGTCTCTCCCAAGCGCCAGCTAAGTGCTAAGCACCAGTGTTTGGCAATCCCTAACCAGGGGTAGCTGTAGTAAAGTTTTTGGATGTTTCAGGGTCATGGGCAGCTGGCCGAGCTTGTTAGAAACTGCTTGAGCTTCCCCAGGCTCATAACCCTATGGTTTCCATTACCTTGTCCTAACCTCATAGTAGCAGTTACCCTCAGGTTTTGAGGCTGTTGGTTATTGCTGTTTCAAAAGAAAAGTATTTATCGTGAAAGTGTATTGGGATAGAATTAAGCCATGGCTCTGTAACTTGGAATTTCAATTTGTTTTGTTTGTATTTTTAACTATGACTTAGACTTTGGAAGAGGTTGAGAATCTATTAATACTGCAGGCAGAAGAACAGCAACAACTACTAAACCCACCAGGCTCAACAGGATTTGTGGATGTAACTAGCCTACCCTACAGAAACTAACTAACTAAATAAATAAATAAATAAATAAATAGATCTTCCTTCAAAAAAAGCTATAATTATTTTACAAATCTCTGAAGTTTCTCTTTTAAATCCACAAGAATAATGGAATTTGTGACATAAACTGAACAATGGATGTTAAAAACAGATTCAAAATTTAAAACCTTTCTAGTTAAAATTTTCCTAAACTGATGTATTTTCCGTGGATTTGAAAAATATTTTATGCTGCAGTATTCACTGAATCCTGGAAGAAGTAGCTATTCTAATTTTGTCTTTCCAGGTCTGAATGGAGATGATTTTCTGGTGTTAGGCCTCCGTGATGGCAGAGTAGTATATAGCTACAATTTAGGTTCTGGCACAGCAACAATCATTAGTAAACCACTTGATCTGACACTCAAAATTCACGTCATCCATCTTGGCAGATACCACCAGAAAGGCTGGCTGAAGGTAAAAATATATGTATATATATTTATTTTAGAAGGATAAATTTTTAGATTGTAGAGTTGTCCCCCCATACACCCCTCCATTCAATATGAAAATCTTTAAAATTACTGTTTTATATTTCCCTGTTATGTTTGGAGGGCTCTCCTCTTTAGGCTTTCCCAGGTAAGGTAGAATGCTTTGTTGTAACAAATATAAATGTTCTATTGAAAGGTGGATGATCAGAAGAATAAAACTGTCACTTCTCCTGGAAGACTGGTTGGACTCAATGTCTTCAGTCAGTTTTATTTAGGAGGCTATCATGAGTATACTCCAGAACTCCTACCAAAGGGATCCAGATTTAAGAACAGCTTTCAAGGTAAAGATTATACTGTTTTCAATTCCTGTTAAAACATGTGTCAGATTGTTTCAGTTGTCTATGAAATAAGGATCTAAAAACTCTGTCGTAAAAGGAAACAAACTAGAATATATTTGGCTGAAATTCCTGTGGCTTTTTCATTATTACCTTGTGGTGACTAAAAAACGTAATGCAAGAAGAGGCTTTGCTAAACATTTTTAACACTTTCTGTTTCTCATAAGAACAGAAGTTTGACATGTTATCATTTCTTTTTATCTGCCCCTGTTCTATTGTATCATTCCAAAACAGTTTCGTTTCACTATGGCAAAGTAATTTAGATTCTTCTCCCAACTAGTTCTAGCCATTGTCACTGTAAGTACTGGTTTGGGTAATAGCTTTCATGCTAAAGGCTCCTTTCTGATAAGGTATCATAAAATATGAATTTATTTTTTTTTCTCTGGCATTATGTTTTTTCCTTTGGACAGGTTAGGTGTCTATAATGTCTGTAAGGAATATTTCAGCTATTTATATAACAGATGATAATTCCTACCTCTAACTTTCATATTTTAAGCTCTGTAGAAATCTAAATTCAACTTCTACCAATTGGATCAGCAGTGAAGCAAAGGATTTGCTCACATCACTTGTTTATATGCATTCTTTAGTTCTATAGAAAAAATGTGCTCTATATTTGTTAGATAAACTTCAATTTATTTTAAACACCTTTCACATGAAAGTAAAACGTTTTATTATAGCAGAGCAAAGTTTGAGTTCCTAGTTATGAATCAGGGGTGCATTATGAAAGGCAAGTATGGCAATAAAATTCACTTTCATACACCAGTACACTCCATTGCCACTAAGATTGCCTAACTGCCTCTTTTCTAGCCATCACCTTACTTTTTCTTATTACAACATCCCCAAATTCGAGTTCATGAAGACAAGCATAAAAGTACAAACTTAAATCCATCTGGTTTTGTCCTAGCTGACATCTATGAATTTAGTAACTCATGTCCTAATTCCAGTTTCAAAGGATAAATCCAACAGTATAGTAATTTTCTAAATGTAAATTCTCCAATATGATCCTTTATTCCAAGGGTAGTTCATGATTTCTGGATGCCAATGTATGCAAATGAATCCTCAGAGCTTCCAAGTTTCTAGGAGATGCCCTTCTTTCGTGTTTTGTTGTTGTTGTTGTTGTTGTTGTTTTGTTTTGTTTTGTTTTTAATAGATATATAATCTCAAGGTTTGGTCTTATGACAATGCAAATCATAGAATGATGACAAAAATGCAAAATATTTCAAAGCTCAGATACTCTTAGTTATCATTACTATTGATCAATTTTTCTTACTGTTTAAAAAGAAGGCTCTCCTCAGTATTTTTTTTTAATGTAGCACATAAACAGTTTTCTCATTGTCCCTGTCATTCACAGTTTTAAGTTTCTTATATTTGGTAATCAATTTCATGCTCTTGTTCCCAGTATCATCTTGTGTCTGTTCTCCAGATGATACTGACATTGAAGGAAGCTACATTTCCCTACAACTGATTTCCCATGACCTTTTATCATGTAGTCAGCTTCTCATTTGTTCTTCTAACTCAGAAGTCTCCCCAGGTTCAGCTCTCAGCCCTCAGGATCAGAAATAAATCTTCATAGTCCTCCAGAGGGGGAACTACAATATCATTAACATAAAGGAAAATTTGTAACCACTGTACTTCAGCCAATCTGGAGCTGTAGGGAGTCCACATAAAAACTCTGGAAGTAACAAGATAAATTTGTCTAGCATATAGTTGATTAAAACCCTCAGACTTTTGGAAAGCTTCTGTTGGCTGCTTTTAAAGACATGATTTATTAAAACCATTTTGCTTCTAATAGCACAGTGTACCTCTCCTTTTATAAGCAATCACTATTGGATCAAGAAACACTGAGAAGGTCAGCCTTGCTGCTGCAGACCCACTGCCCCCAGTAACAGCTTGCAATCACTCAGGATTTTCCTCTGTACAGCTACTGTTTCAGACCATTTGCTCATGCAAGGTTATGTGTCTTTAGCAGTTGTTATTGAATTTCCATAGGAGAGGATGGAACTGAAAATAAATGTCTTTATTAAACGATATAGAAGGAGTATACTCATAATTCTTTCGATACTATACTCGTAAGTCCTATTTTACACTGTGTTCATTGGTCTCAAAAGAATTGTACTACAAAGCAGTGGGTGCAAACATTTTTCTACTTGTCAGTAGAGGAAATGTTTATTTCTTCCTTCACAATGGAAACGCTACATCAGGACCGTGACTTCCTCTAGCCGCATGCAAAGTAGCATTTCTCTATCAGTTTCTCAGGACTTTTATTGATCCCCACTTGGCCATTGCTCCTCTAGCAAGGCAGCAAGCAGGAAAATGAGAAGACGATAGAGATCAAAGCTAAGGTTGCAGCCTAGACAGGGGACTAGCAGGGAGGAACAAGCTTTAGGTCCATTCTTGTGTACAAATTGTTATGTCTTGATGGTATCTTACAAAAAGGGAAGAGTTTGTCATCACGTATGAGCACTAAGTCCAAAATGCATGCATGGCTTCAGAGATGGTGTATCTGCATGATGATTGTCCCCTCAGGATCTAAAAGAAAGGAACTTGTCATCTGTGAGGTGCAAAAGCAAGACAAGAACAGACAAGGAGAACATTATGACATTAGGTATTTGGGTACAGGTTAAAATTAAAGGTTTGTAATAGTGCAAGATAAGCTACAGGGAAAACCAGACAAAAAGCCAAAATCATGCTTGCATTTCTATGACTATACTAAAGGAGAAACCTTTTCTGACCTTTTGTTTGAGGCAGCCACAAAAGGAGCAGACGTCATTTAGGATCTGGTGAAAAATAGTGGCAGATATTGTTGTTAGTAGGGGAGACAAAGAAGGAAGGGATCTGTTTTGTGAGCTCTGTTTGACTGAGGTGAAAGCTATACGTTACATTTAGAGTAAAAAAGTCATTAACAGAAAGGTCCAAGTGTGGTCTAAGGAGCCACTAGACTAAAGACTACAATACTACTACAGAGGTAGTAGTGCATCCTCTGTGAGTTCACTGTCTTGCTGCATCTGCTTTCAGCTAACTTGCATCAAACTCTGATCTTTGGGATCAAACTGAGTTCAACTCACAAATTCAGAAGCTTCTTTTGAGTTCGTCCTGCAAACTTGGCTGTGACAGAAAACCTCTCCACTATTCAGAATAGTTGGCAGTTTCTCATTAAGAGGCCCAGAACTGGCAGAGTAAAGGGAATTCACGTCTGAAAGAAGGCACATTCATCAGCTGATCCCTCTGCAGAAGTTTGTGTAGTGCTTGCTTGAGTCCTTCACCTGCATCCTACTGACTAACAGTTAGAAGAAATAAGAAAATTAAATGAAAATCTCAACTGAACTCATAAAGCTCTGCCAAAATACGCTCCAGTAATTACTGTATGCTGTGTTTACAAATGCTCAGAAGCTGTTTCTAACCTAGGTGTTCTGCTGGTACGATCAAACTAGTCATTGTCACGAATGCCAGTTTATTTTCCATGGTGACCTTCCCAGTTCTTGGGTACTCACTGTGCTTTCCATTGTTTACACAGAGCACTGGGCTGCTTTTTCTCAGCACTCTAGCAAGACTCATGAGAACAGAGCATGCTTTATCTACTACTGATAAACAGATGAAACATCAGTTAGGATTTACTGAGTATGTGGTGGCCTAAAACTAACACTGTTAAAAGCAAAAGAGGGATGTAATATGAAGATTGCAAATAGTCATCAAGCTAGGTTTGTTTTAAATTGCTTAATATGAGTTTTTAAATTACCAGTTATGTGGCAGTATAAACAGAACTACAAAGTGTGTGTAATAAGGAAAAATCCTAAGAAAGCAAATTTGTCTAATGTTGTTCTAACAGTTGTTAAAATACTTGTTTTGCTACATTTTGGTCAAAATAAATTATGATTCTGTATATATATATATTTATATATATATATATTTATATATATATATATTTATATTTATATATATATATACACCTTCAACAGAATAGTCTGATAATATAAAGTCTCACGGCATATTTTCCAAAAGTGAAGGGGAAAAAAAGAAAAAAAAGAAATGCAAAGCTAAAATGAAGATATCTATTTCAGTATCTAGATTATCTAAAGTGGATGTATTTGTTTTTCATAGCTTCTATTGACCTTCCTTCCTTAATAATTCTCTGAGGGAATAAAAAGCTACATCCTACTTTACGGGTTGTATAATTTGTCATTATGTCATTTGTCATTATGTCAAATATTTCTAAACCCAAGCTTGAAAATGTTGATCATCAGTAAATGAACTCAAACAATATTGCTATAGAAGAAGATGGCTTATTACATAAAGCTAGGTCCAATGAACTAGTGTTCAATGAATGTTCATGTGAGAATGTAAATTATGAATAGTATATTAAGATTTGTAAAGCTATTCTGGAAACATGACTTCAGACTGTGAAAATCACACTTTTCTTACCCTATTGAGCTATTAAGGGTCAACAAATAGTTGTGTCAGTGGAATGTGAAATGACTGCTGTTCTCTATTACTCCTTTGTATAAAGATAACACAATCTGAGGGAAAAGTCTCAAAATTATATGTAGTCAAAGTATTTTCAAGTCAACCATCTTGATAAATGTTCCAATATTTTTAACAAGATCAGAATTATATCAATAAATACTAAGGCACAAAGCAGTTATCTTTTTCTATAATTGTCACATAAGTAATAATTAATTTTGAATTCCCTGACTGTGAAACAAACAATGGAGAAAGTCCATATGTTCTTGATATCTTTTATAAACTGAAGAAATACCCATTATTGTAGAAATATACAAAGATAAATATAAATAAATATATAGAAATACCTCTGCAATGTGGTCTAGGTGAATCTGCTTGGCAGGTGGATTGGGCAAGATGATCTCCAGAAGTCCCTTCCAACCTCAACTGTCATTTGGTGATTTTGTATTGAAAATTTATTTTGTCTTTCAGGTACAAGTTTGTTTCTTAAGTGATTTCAGTGGATCATGAAAAAAAATATATTAAGTGAATTGAAAAAAGAAATTTGATTATTTGCAGTCTTCATGTCATGCCTTTCTACCACTTTTAATGTTAAACAGGGAGCCTCTGGCATGCACTGTTCAATACCTACAATTCTCAGGATTTTGAACTCTGTGGGAATTCACTGTATTTCAACTAAATTATATAAATCAGATATAGAAAATTCTTTTTTGCACTGTTTAAACCCACTGTTAAGTGGGTTTAAGTCTGATTTTTAGTTTCAAATGGTATACATTAATGTATATTTCATTTAGGATAACAATGTATTAGCAAATTAAAAAAATGTCAGTGTATGGATCTAGTTACTGACATTCAATTATCTCTATAGATGAATTCTAACAATTGCCATATATTTGGTCTGTGTCAATCCCCATTTTCCCAAACAATTATTAGGTGTATTTAGGGGTGCCATAATGTTGGCACTAATACTACATTAGTATTTTGGATGCACCTATACTATTCTGGAAGCTAGTAACAGTTCGGTGATACAGCTGTGGATACACTAGGTTACTTGTCCACAGAACAAAGGAACAGGCTCTGGTACTGCTTACCTTACTATTATAGATGAAAATTTTTAATCATTTTCTGAGAGCAAGGGCCTACAGGAGCAGCATATACACTCTGTCAAATGTTGTGGTCATGTGTGATAATGATCTCTTTGTAACAGAGACTGAAGCATTTACCTGAGGAGGGGAGAATCTTGGTCATCCCCTGAAGGAGTCCATTTTAGCCTAAAGAAATTCAAGTCCACATTTCCTCACTGCATTAGCCAATGCTCTCTGAATTCTTACATATTTTACATCAAACAGACTTCTTGTGCTCTATCCTTGTTGTGTTTTTGTTTGTTTGTTTGTTTCTTTTATCTGATGTAGATGCATTTCTGTAAGAGCATGCATGTGTAAGCACAAAACTGCACCCACATCACTCCTTAGTCACTGACTCTGCATTCTGTCTATTCCTTGAGAAATTACTTCCGTTGTTTTACCTATTGTTAATGAAGGATCTTACAATCTCACTCATTTCCTGAACAGAAAGTAGCCAGCATAGCTTTAGCTCTTGGAGATGGTATGATTGTCTACACATTGAAGACATTCTGGTGGAACCCGTTCAGTGAGGGATGACTGTGTTCTGTTGTTTGGTTTGTTATGTCTCCCTGTGTCTGTTGTAAACTCCACTTCTTTCTCCTTTCTACTTCTAAGGTTGCATTTTTGATGTTCAAGTTCGCACCAACGTGAATCAGGAGTTTAAATCACCAGGGAGTCCAGAAGGTCACCCTAATTCAGGTCGCAGTGTTGGACAATGTAAAGATTCCCCGTGCAGTTTAATAAAATGCAGAAATGGTGGCAAGTGTGTGGAAAGTGGCTCTACTGTTTAGTAAGTATGAAAAAACTTTTTTCTAGGTTACAACATAGACTGATCAGTAGACCTAATAACTGTGCTAATTTAATTTCTTGATAACTGAAGTCTCCAGAAACCTATCATCTTATTGGAAAGGTAGAAAACTGTTGAACATTTTTCTTCCTTTCTAATAACAGAAGAAAAAATATAATTTTAATCTTACATTAATAAAATCAAAACCAAAGTTTAAAAATTATTAGGACATTTGCTGAGGGTCTGTTTTAAGAAGCTCCATGGACTGGTCAAGCTCCTCTGAAAGTCACTGGCATCCAGACTTACCACAGAATGTGTGGATAGAACTAGATATGTAAGAAAGGCATTTAATTAAACTAAGTAGCATCCTAGATATCAGAGAACAAAATAGAAAAGAGGGGAGCTTGAACATTGCCTGAACATGGCTGGTAGACCAAAAAAAAAAGGTATTTTTTATTTGAGAACCCCTTTCTGGAGTAAATCATTGAATGTCTAATATTGGAAAGTTCTGAGCCAGTATAAATCATAGGAACAATCTTACTGAGCATCTGTGTGTAATTCTCTGCTGCTCAATCTCTCCCTAATATACACAGGTCTTTTTGCCTCCAGTTATCATTTATGTGGATATTTTGCTTTCTCTCAAATGCACCCTCATGCCCTTCTCAACTGTTCTTTCACCATTGCCTTTCCGGATCTGCTGTCTGGCCTGCTCGTGTAAGGCCTTCTTAATCCATTCCATACAAAACAAGGCAGGTTAGTAAGGATCTTATGTCAAAACTGTTTGAACTAGGTCAGTTCATCATATGAGCTGTTCAGCTGGCTGATCAATCAGATAATAAGCGGTGATGGGGCGGAAAGGTCTTCAGCTGGCACAAAAGATAAGTCTTTCATGCCTTATCACTAAGTTTAGATGGATCTTTGTGTCTAGTCTGTAAGGCACAAAGAAGAAAGTGAATTTGCAGTTCCAAACTGCTGCTATGTGTCAACATTTCCATTGTAATAAATCTTGTTTCCAAACTTTGTAACTCAGCTGTAAAGCCTTCGCTGAGGAGTGCTATTGATTTTAAAAGCATCTGCCAAGATTAATTATACTTGCTTTCCCTCATGTACTTCCTCCTGTGTTCATTTATTAACATATATTTACTTCTTTTTTTAAAAAAAGAAAGAAGTGCTGATATAAAATGTCTGAAAACAATGACTGAAAACACTGTGGACAGCAAGACAGATAAGAAGAGAAAGACAGGCTTTACACTGTGGAGCCTCTGTGTATGTCAATTCTTCTTCAAAACAACAAAGACCTGTCCCTTCTGTGTAATACAAAGAAAAGAGTTTGCATACTTGCCAAGCTAAAAACAAGCTCCTAAATGTGTACTGGAGAGAGAATTAAACGGTAATTGGTTTTGTTGCCCCTGAGACAAATCTTTATCAGTAAGAAAACCTGTACAAAACTAGCATTTCTAAAGCTCGCAAGGCTTTACTTACAATTTAGAAAATTCACCCTTGATATGTAGCATGCAATTCCCCTCTCCATTCCCCTTAAAAGCATCTTTATATGCTCTTAAATAAAGCAATGAAAGAAACGCTTTAAACATCCTGAATAACAAGGTATAATTTGGAATTGCTTTCTGACTGTTGAGCTATAGGTATGTCTCAATTATTGGACTTTGCAGGTTCCTTCCAGAACTATTAAGTCCTTGGCATCCAGTGTGTTTGATCCTTCTGAGGAAAACGAAAGGCAAATGGCACCCTTTCCATTTACAGGGTTGTTAGAGGAGACACAAAAACAAAATTGCAACAAAAAAATAACAGAAATGTAGGCTGAAGTATGCCCCTCCCATGTGCCCACCTACACCAACCTACGTCCTGGCTTCAGGAACTTACTCAGCACTGCTAAGTCATCTTCTGGCCTGCAAAGTACACAGAACCACCACCAGCAAGACCTAGGGAACATTTGGAAAAGGAGTGACAGGCTAGAGCAGCAGCTGGTGATTGGGCTACATTGGAAGCTTGATATTGTAGGCAAAGTTCTTTTTCATCATTATAGTTTCATAATGTTAATTGCAGATTTGTTTAGGAATTGTTTTAAAATGTGGGGTGTTTGCTTTTAGAGGGGTGAGTTGTTTCGTTTTAATCTGTAGTGACCTCCTACTGAATTATAATTCTGCCCTCATATTTCACAGCAGCTAGGTTGTCATAAATAATACATATTTATTCATGCATGTACCTGTTTTTGCCACCTTCTCCTCACAAAACAACAATAACAACAAAAAGCCAAAGAGGCCTGGATATAGCATGCATATGATTTTTGCCAATGTATAGTAGCTATCAATACTGTCTTGCTTTTCTCAGGGGAAACTTCTCTCCATTTTCATATCACCTGTGTTCCTCTGAAGAGCAGAGTCCTTGAGGGAACTGTATTTGTGTTCAAGTATTTTTCTCCTGAAATGAGATCTCTCCAGTTTTTCTTGCTGTTTTGAGCTATTTTTAAGTCCTGTTTCCACCACTCTGCCAGAAAGTGTGCAGTGCCATTAAGCTGTAGATTCAGTTGCTACAGGGATAATGCTTTGATTTAAATAGAAGCAGAAATGTACAGCATTAAATTTTACATTCTGTCCAGCAACAGAGCAGAACTACTATGTATTAACAAAATTAAGAGGAAATATTTGAATAGTAAAATGAAGAACTTTATGTTCAAGGGGCAATAATATACTCCATTATTTTGTTTATGGCAATTACATCCAATAAGATTGTCTATGAAGTGTTATAGCTATTGTTTGTTGCTGAAATGAGAGGAAAAGTATGTCTTCTGTGTACTCTGAACAGAACATCACACATAATGGGTAGGATTCAGTTGGTTAATGTAAGCCTGTAATGGCACTTTAGGTACCTCTGAGTAAACCATTTGGCCTTCAGCTGCAGCTTTGAAGAGTTCAAGACTTGCATAAGTCTTCTGTCATATCTCTGAGGCACATGTGGATTTCTCATAGCACTTCAAATAGCACTAGCCACTTAGGTTTGGGAAATTAAATCATAACTCTATATAGTGCAGGGATACCCCATAAGGTAAGCTGGTGTAGTTTCATTATTAGGTTGAATTTGATTAGAAACAATTGTCAATTCAAGGACAGAAACAATTTTCAATGAAACGACACAATTTTATAGTTTGTAAGGAAAAAAAGCATTTATCTATCCAGTTGTTATACTTTACATCAATAAAAGTTTTTACTTTTTTGGGGGGGTGTATTTGCTACCTAAAAATTGTCATCTAATTTGGCAGATTTAGTAGAAAATTTTTGCAGACTTCCATGGTACTCTTTGTTTAAATACTATTAATTTTCTTCCAATCTTAATTGCTCCAGGCTGTTTTTGCCTTATAGCCTGAAGATTAACTGTTTTTCACTAATGCTCTAGTTTTCTATTGCCTTAGTGTAAAGCCACTTTTATTAAAAGATCTCAGTTGTTCAGCATCTTTCGGTTCCAATACAATATAAACTTAAGAAATATATCCAGAAATGTCCAGTAGCTTGGGTGGCTAATATAGGCCTGTATAAATTCGAGAAACCATGCAGTATCTGAGATATCCATATGTTTGCAAATGTAATACAAAACTTGGAGAGACCAGTGTCCTCTCTCCTTGAAGAGACCAGTGGAAAAGTAGTTGGAGACCAGATGGGATACCCCTGGGAAGTGTTAGTTGGCAGCAGACATTTGCTTAGTCTCAGTTGGCCTACCTGATTAGGTAAATTAATTGAGCCTCTCATCTACATTGAATAGATACACATCTTAAAAGTAGACACCTACTCTCACATACACCTGCACATATTCAGGTGTCTAAATCTGCAGGGCTGAATCCCTTCTGTTATAAGAAGATTTGTTTGATTTGACATCACTTTTGTATAACTATAGAAAGTTACAGGTTTGTTAGCATTGAGCATGACATTTTAAACTTGATATTCTCTATGTTTAATATGAGAATGCTCTTGGTTTAGTATAGGAAACCACATTAGATATAAGCAAACATTCCAGTTTCTTCACAGAAATCCTTTAGTACCTTTAATTATTTTCCAATAAGGTTCAGTAAATTCTTCTAGTTTGATAAGGATTTTATGTAGTAAGATACCAGCATATTTCTTTTATAGTATATAAAAAGTGAAATTAATTTTCATGATTTTTTTAATGTTGCCAACATTTTCATATAACACATTTTGGGTTTATGTCATCAACAGTGCTTCTTGTCCCTACTTATGCAGAAACTGTGTTACTTATTTGAGAGCTGACTTTGGGTTAAGTACTGGACTTGGAGCCTGGAAAGCCTTTCTGTGAACAGTGTGTGACACTGTTAAGCATTTGAGAAGAAACAAACAAATTGACATTAAATTAAACCATAATTGAACTTCCTAAACAGAAAGATTACAAAACTCTAAATAATATCTGAAACTTCCAGATTCAAAAGTGATCTTTTGTTTTATTTCTCCATGAGCTGTGAATTTGACAGTTCTTGCTTCCTGACTTGGCCCATCTTTGTCATATATATACACTGTGCAGTGCACCCTATTAAGAATCGTTTGGAAAAACTAAGACAAGGAAAAAGAATTATCCAATTTCCTCAAAGTCACACTATCAAAGTTATAAGTGAGGGCCTTCCTATCCTTTCTCTACATAAAAATATGATATAGAAAAATTAGAGGCATTTTGACAGTTTTCTTGAGAAACTTAATAGCTGAGACACAGAGGAATCAATTTAATCCATATTGTTCAAAAACCCTTAAAAAGGAAAGTATCTTGCGGTGAGATTTAGCTCCTAAAACACATAAACTTAACAGTTAAGCTAAAAGTGTAAGATCGATGTCAATTGATCCACCATCAACGGAAGTCCAGGCCTTTCCAGTTGTCTTTATACATCAGCACGTATCTTGGGATACCTTTCCTGGTCTCCATGGGGTGTCCAGAAGAGCACATGTCTTCTGCGGGTCTTCTGTCTTCTAGTTGCACAGATTTCTCAGATTGACCAAGGCATGTCAGATGGCACTAAATGCCTGTGTTGAGGCAGTTGAATGCAGTCCTTGTCATTAGTTATGGATATCAATACATGAATAATGTCAATGGATATTGCGCTGGTTCCCCTGACTGTTTCTGCTAGATCTAATGGATATTAATTTATTAATCCATTAACTGGATGTTATTTAATCAATCCATTAGCCTATGAGTTCAGGCACCTACTCTAGGATCCCATTGCCTAACAAGCATTCAGTGTGTTTTGGCAGAGTCTTGTCTTCCTGCTCTCACATACCTCTAGGAAGGCAACTGGAGGCTTTGTGGGCACCTAATGAATCACTGTACGTGGATGCATAGGCAATAGAACCTCTCCCCCAGCTCATACGTAAATATATAAAATTAAGTATCTTGATCTCAAACTGAATCTCACTTCTTCTATCTAAATAAATGTGTCTTTAAACACTTGAGAACCAAGGGACTGGTGATGTTACAAGCCACTGGGTTCTCCCATTCTGGTAAAACAATATGCAACCATAATGAAGTATAGAGAAAACTAGACCAATATGACAGGCCATGTGATGCAAAGGATTTGAAATGTTGCCTCTTGCTTTACCTTTCTAAAGATTAGGAAACTTTGGGTCGGAACTTCTCAAGCCCTCTCCAACTTGCTTCAGAGTGTTTAGAAGAAGGGGTTGCCACTATGAGCCACAGCAAACATGTTCAGCCCCATGCAAATAGTTTTCAACTCATTTAAAAACCTAACTTTTATTGGTCATAAGAGACAAATAATTAAATTAGACATACACAGATGCAAAAAAAGTAAATGAGAAGAACCTTTGTGTATACTTCCCAGTAGTAGTAGCTTTGGCTCTGAACACCCTGCTTGACAGCACAAGAAATGGACATTTCTGTGTGCCACTTAGGGAGTAAAATTACTTCCCTTTCTCAGTAACTTTTCTGCATCAAAGCTTAACAGTTGCTGGTGAGACGGAACACATTCTAATGCTATGATGAATGGAGATGTTTTTGCTTTTGCAAGGTCTTGTCCTCTCTCCCCTTCCAATCCAGATAGCTCTTTATCAAAGGGTTTGCTGATTTTGCTTTATTTACATGGTGTTGCCTGATCTGAAGGTTTAGTGAAACAGCAATAAAAGTATCACTGTGTCTTGTATATCAACTGTGGAAGATGAAATATAGTGACAGAACATACTTGAAATGAGACAGTTTCACAGACTCCCTGTTTTTTCCAGAAACAGTGGGCTGATTAATAGAGAAAGTGTAACTGAGTGAGTTTGAAGAAAAATTCAAGATTTTGCACATATACAAAAAGACATGGACTAAGAATCAATCAAAATAGATGAGATTTCATTCTTAGCCTAGAAAGAGAAAATATTTAGGAAAAAGAATCAATAAGTGTTTTTATTCAGGGGAATGATTTTTGTATCATAAAGTGTCACTAGATTTTAAAATGCAAATAGGTCTCACATTTCATTTGAACTGTTTTGAAAATTTGCTTCTTAATAAGGAGGGCATTTTTAACATCAACGCCAAGTGTAATCTGTATTTCACAATTTCTATAGAATTCAATTTAATTTTAAATTTACAAGTTAATTTGAAATTTTTGTTCTCCTGGTTTGGATGAAAGGTATAGAAAGTACCAGACACTCACTAGTGATCCAGTCAATTTAGACAATTTGATAATGGCACAGGTTTACAGTCATACAACACTCAGATTGCCCCCTCATTCTTGGCAAATCCACTATCCTCTTTTCCATGAAGTGCTTCACCAAGCCTATCTCTGATTGCCAATGATAAGATTTTAGCAAATGAATAATGGCTAAATGAAAGGCAGTTGCTGACAGACTCCTGTTAGTAGTTACAATTTGGAATTGATAACAGTTCTTTTATAGTGACATCTGATTGTGTTTTTAGAAATGCTCTTCGCTGCTTTGCTTTCCCTTTTAAATTCCACTTTGACTCATACTAGTTTATGCAGTCAAAGCTTCCTTGAGCTATTTGTAGAGCAAAATACAAAAAAATAGCCACAAACTTGATTGTTTCTTGTAGATACTGATCCTGTAACTCAAATATTAAAAATATTATGTTCCCTATTAAATACAATTTTCATGCTATAAAGTAAACAGATCAAAAAGGTAAATGATAAACTTTGTTACGACACTCTTCTATTTGCTGTTTTGGACCAGATGATTAAATGCAGGTATTCCAGACTTGAAAATCTTGATTACTTTGCTACTGAACCATTGATTTCTTTTGGTAACAATGTTGCATTCTTTCCTTTCACTTACCTACCGTAGCTGTGACTGCCTCACTGGATGGAAAGGTGCATTTTGCACAGAAACGGTGTCAGTATGTGACCCAGAGCACAATCCTCCACATCTGTGCAAGGAAGGCGGTACCTGTGTGCCACTACCTGATGGCTACACATGTCACTGTCCTCTTGGAACAACCGGTACCTACTGCGAACAAGGTATGTCAAGTGAATAGTACACGGTACATAGAGTTACTTGACAGTAATGTCCAGGCAGAAAAAACACAGTATTTTGTAAAATATGAATGAAATGTGAAATGAAGTCACAAGGTATAAAATAGATTTTACTAAATATAGAAACTGGTACTTGTTTCTGTTAGAAAAATAAAGTCATTTAAAACTGAAATGTTAGATAGTTTTCTGACTCTACTTACTTTCAACACCATTTTTTCCCTAATTTTTTTTCAAATCATTCAACTAAATCCATGGGCAGTTTGACACTGTCAGATACTGAGGGGACAGGAAGCATTCCAGAGCAGTGTTACAGTGATACTCTGCTCAGGTCAATTCCCAAGCTCACCATAATGAAGTACATTGAGAAATACTCTTAAGAGCTCAGAAGCACACTTCTGAGCACATCTCAGAAATAGTAAGCATTTAGGACCTTATCCAATTTCCTCTGACAGCAGTGGAGAGGTTGTTCTTGACTTCAGTAGCTGTTGGATAGGTATGCACTGAGAAAGATGATAGAAATGCAAATATCACTGTAATAATCTTCAGGAGATTTTTTTCCCTGAGACTTTCTATCAACGTCTTCCACAAAATATCTCTTCAATCTGCCCACCTTTTCTTATCCTTACATGTAGGAATCCTTTATCAAGGTGTTTTCACCTGTAAGGGATTGTACAAATGAATATCCAACAATGTGCATACATAACTTCTGCAAGCTCAGGGACTTTTCCTGTAAGTGTCTGAAGTGTCTCTGTGTGCAAAAAGATGTACTATGGTCTGCATCCTCTATTCTGCAGTTCTCAAATTCAAGTTAATATTGTAGAAGTGTATGTTTTTCCTTCAAGATGCTCTCTTTACAACTTTTGAACACCAGTTACTGTTAAATAGCTCCCTTCTCAAACTGCCTGCCGATGTCCAACCTCCTTTGTTCTGCCTACAGAGCAAGTTTCAAGCACAAAACTGACAAGCCGAACTGTTTTTGACCTGTTTTGCAGTTCTCATCCAATAGTTTGGTACAGTTTTAAAATCCTGTTTCAGAGAGCACTTGCAATTGGTAGACACAAATCAAAAAGGATATAGCTTATGGAAAGCCATTGTTAAATTCTTTATTCCAGGTAAGAATATGCTTTCTTTATTGTCTCTGCTGCAATAGTTTTTCAGGGCTCTTCATGTGAACATTTAGATTTTGAATTCCCATTTCAAGTGAGATTTTAAAATATCATACCATCTGGACTCAGGACACTGATCAACAGGATTTGTGCTATACATAAAGCTGTTAATTAATCAAGTAAAAAACCCTGTATTCTGGTTTCCTAATAGATTTGGATCTTCTTGTGATGGCCACTATTACCTAAAAGAGATAGCTTATAACTGAGCAATAGAAAATTATATTTCTTGTAGATTGTCATCTTCCTAGTAATTCTTCCACCTGGTAAACACAGTAGAGGGTTTCTTTCTGTTTTATTTAAAAGCTTTCTTTTTATAAGTAGAGTTTATGGGTCCTCACCAAACTCCATGCCCTGCATTTCACCTTACTCTGGCAGAGTAATGAATTATCATGAGATTTTTCAAAGCAGAGTTTGCACTTTTAGTGGATGGCAAATTGCTAAAAACAGCTGTTTATCAAGATTGAATATCTCATCTCTGGATTGATGGTGGTTATTGAAGCCAAAAGAAAAAGAGACAGAGAAGAATGAATGGCCCAAGGGACCCAAAGAGAACAGAGGGAAATTAAATGATGGAGACTAATGAATGTGCAAGAAAGAAGGAAAGAAGTGTGAGGAAAGGACAGAAGAGATTTATGAGGCAAAAGACATCAGAGGAGAATAGCAAAGAGTAAGAACAAATAGGACTTTACCAAATAATAGTGACTGGAAAAATACAGGACAGTAATATGGTTTACACAACAACAGGTCAGGTGAAATAAATAAGGCAGTAGGGCTAGAGCCACAGTAATGAGAAAAAGTACTTTGACCTTAGAAGTTAGAGATAATTAAACACAAAATGACAGAAATCAAGTACTAACCTGCCTAACAAACACTAAAAATATCATAGAATCATCATAGAATGGCTTGGGTTGGAAGGGACCTTAAAGATCATCTAGTTCCAACCCCCCTGCCATGGGCAGGGATGCCACCCACTAGATCAGATGGTTCTTTATGAAAACTGCATGAGAGAAATGAAATCATATATACAGGTGAGGCTATAACAGTTCTTAAAGAACTGCTCCTTCTGAAGAAGGGGGCCCACAGTTGAACTCAGTCCCTTCATGTATTCTTGGATATGGTGGCAACATGCCACAGAGCAGCAGGCAGCAGAGCAGCTCTCTCTGCTGGTGTGGAGGCTTCAACACAGACAGAGCTTGAGACGACAGATGCAGCCTTCAAGGTCCCTGGCTATATGCAGTAACTTGGGCCAGGAAACCACTAAGGACCTGGCTGTTTCAGCTCTCCTCTGAGTATGCAGTAGACCTACTGGCTTGTGAGAAAAGTGGCCAAGATCAAGTGTCAAAGCTTAAAGATGAAGGAACAGTCTAAAAACCTTTTGCTGCAGACAAATAGTTTGATTTGTAGCACATCAATATTACATTATTATATATATACATGTACATATATATGCATAATAACTGTCTGCATGTATATTCTAATCTTTACCAAATTGCACCTCACCTGCTTATTCCTCATGTATGAAGTGTCCCTCTGTGAGTCCAGTAATCCTGTCTCTTGCAGTGGCCAAGAGTGAAGGTTTAGAGGAAAGTTTAGCACAGCAACTATGTATCCCTGAGGTAGTTTTCTATCATCCAAACATTTTTATCTTGCATTTCTTTCTTTTTTTTAAAGATTAGATCAGGTCTCTCACCTTGACATAAACAGTCTCATTCAAGGCGGTAGACAACTTGAACAGAAATAAATTTGGAGTCAATGAAACTCCTCTTACATTACGTCAAGCTTTGAGATATCTTTCTACATAAGCTAGAATTCCACTAGATAATAAGCATCTGAAATTTATATCCTATGTAATATATTCGGTTTTGTAGAGGAAAGAAGAAAACCTATAATTTCAGAGGAGTTAATTGTAAAATTTTATAGACCTGATAATATTCTCTTTTAAGGCAACATCAATGTAGTATTTGAAAGATTCTGTAGATGGCAGTGTTGGAGAAGAATTGACAGTGGCTAAAATGAGCACAGTTTTTATCACTGTATTTCTTTAAATTTTTAATTATTCAATAGTTTTTGTCTTTACCAAGGAAGTTTTGGCTCTGTTAAACAGATGCTGATCAGATAAATAGAAAACAATAATTTCATCATGTCCCATAAACTTTAAGTGCGCTTACTGAAACTATTACCATGTTCAAGTACAAAGGGATTAGTTTGTATGACACACTTTCACAACACCTACTAAAATAACTTCTGTTTTCTTCAAGGCCCCATAATGGAATGCTACTGCCCTTTTAACAAAGAAATAAGTTAATAATAGATGTCTTCTACTGTATATTATGCTCTGAATTCCATAGCTACAATCACTGCTTATCAGTACAGGTCTTGATGAAAGGAAAGCAAATGTAAAAGAGCTTTTCATTGTTCTTATCCTAAATATAATAGGATACTTATCAAGCAGTAAAAAAAAATTCTTGATGAACAAATGACGAACAATTTCCTTTGATCGTGTTTATCAACAAGAAGTCAATTTTCTAGATGTTGCTCTGATGTCAAATTCCATGTCTGATAAAATAGTACAGCAGAATTCTGCAAATACCTGAGAATAAAATAAAGACAATTCTGTAACTATCTAGTCCATCTAGTCACAATCTAGTCATAATGAAAAGTGGAAGAAACTGTCTCTTAGAATCATTTTTACTATAAAGATGTTTTTTCTTTCTACATAGTCTAGAATGTTCCCCAATGTATATTTACTACTAGTATAAGACAAATTAATTTAGACTATGCTTTAGCTCGAGATTCTTATCATAAACAGGCACCTTACATACAAACACTCAAGTGCGAACACATGCATACATGCATGCATAATATGTTGGATTTATTTGACAATGCAGTTAGACTTGCTGATTTTATGCACAAACTGTTTCATAAATACTATTTGGAAACTTGTGTTTCTGTGTTTAACCATTTTAAAGACAATTGTGGGCACTTAATAGCTTGCTGTTTTGAATCACAGTGACTACTGTGTTCTCTTAGTAATTTAAGCAACAAAGGGCCCATCAAGCTTTCTGTTTCCAGTAGAATTTTTGAAACCTTGTGGCAACATGCTGAGAAGATCTTGGAGTAGCAGTCATGTTACATAAGGATAAAAGCCCGAGGTCTACTGTTTTGACTTTGGATGGTGATAGCTATTTTAGGCTTTGGAGAACCAGAGGTGTCTTTGGGGATTTAACCATATGCTCCTAGATGTTACTTCCTAGCTAATTAGTTATCTAATTAGTGGTTACAAATCTGCTGCAACAAAAACAAATAGAACTGTAGACTTTACTTACAAAATTGCAATCTCTTGTTCCAGCATTGTTCTGAACAATGTTTGGCTCAGTCATGTCTTCAGGGACAACAAGGATTACTAATGGCTGCAGGTCTGACAAAATTACCACTTTCATGAATACATTGTTCTAACTGGTCTATTAGAGTTGTGTTAATAATCAATACTTTCATTAACATGCTCTACTTCTTGTTACTGCACTAAAAATGAAAGTTCCAATGGTTATTTTGTTTTTCGTTGTTTTGTTGTTGTTGTTGTTTGTTGTTATACTTGAATTAGTTTGTTGGTTATGGAAATGTTAGCTCTTCAAAGATTAAATAAGCAGTGATAATTGAAAAGAAAAACACAATTGAGATAAGCTGATTTTTTTTTTCTTTTTATCTAAATACCTACATACACAACCTCCCCCCTTAAAAAAAAAAAACAAAACAACAACAAAAAAAAAAAAACTGTGCTATTTCAGTAATTTTTCAGCTGCAATCTTAAGCAAATACTAGCTCAGGATGAAGATTTCCATACTGACACACCTGTCATTATTTTCCAAAATGAAACAATTGTCTGGTGGAGCTGCTCACTCTCTATGACAGATTCAAAACATTGACTGTGAACTTAAAAGATTTCAGGCAACTGCTTATTGCTAATGAACTGTTAGTGCTGCGCTGTAAGTGCATTCTTTCACCACCTCCTAATGGTTCGTCTGTTTGGTTTCAGTCATCCTAGAGATGGTGCAGGCGTCTAGTCTTGAAGACAGCTCTGCTGAGAAGCCTCAGCAGGAGCTTCCTCCTGCTTTGCTCAAGAGCAGCTTTTAGAGGCCCTTGACCTTGATCCCTGGCTGTACTGCAGCAGCACCACATCCAGACCATGAACTGTGTTGATCTGAACCTGGACCCCAATCCACAAGCTGACTTGTGGTCTTGACCTCAGCCCTGCCTCATCACTCTGGACCAGCCTGGGTGACCAGGACTCCAAAGCTGGCACTCGCTGCTCCCCTGAGTCCATCTGGCTCAGCTTACTCAGGGACTAACAGGCAGGAATCTTGTTTGTATTTAGTTCCAAGAAGGATTGGAGAGAAGAAAAACAAAGTGGTATAGCTGATATAGCATCAAAGGCTGATCATCCAAACCATATTTTGCCAATTTGGCTGTATAAGTATACTATGAAAAGGCTATATCGAAGGCCTTGCCCCAACTTGAGGCAAACATTCACTGTTCTTGGCTTGTCACAGAGCTACCCATCTCATCAAAAAAGCTATCAGGCTGGTCATGCATAATTTGACCTTGTCAACATCTTGTCTTTTACATGGTTGGATATTGCATCCAGGAGGTTTTTGCTTCATGGTAGTTTCTAAGTGAAGTGAGGTTGACTGGACCATAAGTCTTTGCATCATCTTTCTTGCCTTTGCTGGAAGAGAATGTGATGTTTTGCTTTCCTCCTATCATCAGGAACCTCCTACGATCCCCATGATCTTTCAAAGCTTATCAGTCAGGAGCAGCCCCAGAGTGACATTGGCCATCTCCCTCATTACTCTGGGATGTATCCCAGTCCTCTGTCTTTGACTGTGTCTGACTGGCTGAAGTGCTCCCAAATTCTTCCTCTGCCAAAGATAATGCACTTCCCCAAGTGCTGTTTCCAGGCTCAAGGGCCTGGGAGTCTTGAGCAGACTTTACCAGTAAAGAAAATCAAACAAGGCTTTGAGTATCTTGCCTTTTTCCATGTCGTTTTTCATTAAACGTCATTTAATGAAAAACGTTTTTCAGACGTGGGGGAAAACGTGGCTCCACGCTTTCCTTAGATTTCTTGTCGGAAGTCTTCTTGTTTCCTTTCACATCCCTTGCCAGTTTCCACTCCTGCTGAGATTTGATTCCTAACTTCACCAGTTACACTCAGGTGTTGGTTCTGTATTCCTGCTGGGTAGCCCATCCCTGCTTCCACGGCCTCTAGGCTTCCTTCATGGTGTTTGAGCTCAGTTTTTTAAGTTGTTTGTTTTACTTTTCTGCTGCAAGATTTGTTGACAGACTGCATGGCAAATGGGCTCACTGAAAGTTTTGAGGCAACAAGCTGCTTGAATAAACTATCATAGCGTAATTAATTCTTGAGGCAGCAGGGTGGGATATGTAGAAGCAGTTGGGCTTCAATAGTGCAAACCAAGCTGCAAGAATAACCTCGAAATAATAGTGGTTCAATAGGACATATGAGCATGTGGTAGCTTTACCCAGCTGGGCAGCTGAGCTCCATGACAACCCCTCTCTTACTCTCCTTCCTCAAAGGGAAAGGGGGAGAAAATATAATGAAAAGGGCTCAAGGGTTGAAACAAGGCCAAGGAGATCACTCAACAGTTATCGTCATGGGCAAAACAAATTCAGCATAGAGAGATAACTGCAATTTATTGACTAAGACTAGGAGACTAGAGCAGCGAGAAATAAAAAGCAAACTAAAATCACCTTCCGCCCATCCACCCTCTTCCACCACCTCCCCCTGAGTGGCGCAGAGGTACTTGGAATGGGGGCTGCAGTCAGTTCCTAGCACTTTGTCTCCGCTGCTCCTTCAAGATCACTCTCTGCCCCTGCTCCACGTGGGGTCCCTCCCACAGGATGCCGTCCTTCCCAAACTGAGCCTGCGGGGGCTGCCCACAGGCAGCAGCTCTTCAAGAACTGCTCCCACACAGCTTCGTACCACCGGGTCCATCCCCCAGGAGCAAACTGCTCCAGCACGGGTCCCTCACGGGTGGGCGGCAGCTCTCCCCAGACCCCCTGCTCCTGTGTGGGCTCCTCTCCATGGGCTGCAGCTCCGGCTGGGGGACTGCTCCTGCAGAGGCTCTCCATGGGCCGCAGCCTCCTCCAGGCCACATCCACCTGCTCCACCAGGGTCTCCTCCACGGGCTGCAGCGTGGAGATCTGCTCCATGTGGGACCCATGGGCTGCAGGGGAACAGCCTGCTCCAGCAGGGGCCTCTCCACAGGCCACAGGGGAACTTATGCTCCATGACTGGAGCACCTCCTGCCCTCCTTCTGTACTGACCCTGGGGTCTGCAGGGCTGGTTCTCAGTCCTCTCTCCCAGCTGCAGTTGCACAGCAGGTGTTTTTTTTTTCCCCTTCCTTCAATCTGTTCTCTCAGAGGCACACCCAGCATTGCTTCCTGGCTCAGCTCTGGCCAGCAGCAGGTCCCTTTGGCGCTGTCTGGAGCTGACTCTGATCTGACATGAGGCACCTGCTGGGCTGTGCTCACAGAGGCCACCCCTGCAGCCACCTTGCTACCAAACTCTTGCCATGTAAACCTGATATAGAGCATTACAGGGCTACTTAAAGGAGGGTAGCAGGAGGAACCTGAAATGTATGAATGTTTAATAGAGAGAAACAATAGCAAACTTCAGCAATAGTACTTGCAGAAACTTGTTATGTGTTCCCATATCTCTTATTGGTCTAAAGGGATTTAGAGTTTAATTCTTTCGGTATCATTTAGAGATGCACAACTTTATCAGATACTAGTACACAGCTTAGAGAAGTGAGACATTAGTCTGATACAGAATAAAAGTGTTTGCTTAAATGCCTGTTGTGCTAACAGTACACCATGCGGTGCTGAGTGCACTAATGAGGAATACAACAGCTACACAGTAGAGGTCCTACAAATTTAGCTTATAGGACTGTCAAAGGCATCCATTTGTCTCAACTGTTTTAGCGGAGTTTCTCTGGGGTAAGAATATGTAACACAGGAACTGTTTTGCACAAGTTTTGCCAAACTACTTATATTCTTATCTTAGGGGAAAAAACAAAGGTTGTTGCCAAGAATACAATAGCAAAGTATCTCAGCATTTGACTTAATATGTTAGTTTTGCATATGCCTGCCATAAAAGCAAATTGAAATGCTTAAATTTTCTTATTCTACAGCTTAAAAACTTGTCTATCTATAGATGCAGTGTTGCAAAAAATTGAATTTTATTCTGATTATCTCTGTGCACTGCAGTAGACTTAAAGCCTTCTGTTCTGAGATATGGTGAACTTTCCATGTACCTGTCAAGTCAGATCTTTTTCATGCATGTAATCAATATTTATTGGACCTACAAAATAATCTACATGCAAATTAGAAGTCATTCAAGTACTTCCTGTAGTTAGTCCTGCTGCACTGTGGCAAAATGTGTTGTTCTCTGAGATATGTTCAGATAAATTTATTGGAAATTAAAACGTTTTTAGCAAAATGGAAATAAATTATTTGCATCTTGAAAGTTGCAAAACAAAGTATATTAAATAGAGTATTTTATTTGATATCTGTAAATCAGAATCATGATACTGCCTTTCTAAAGCATTCTGACATTTTTAGATATTGTTTGCAATAAAGTCATGGATTTAATTCATTCTCTGAGTGATAGTATAAAATCATGATTTTTTTCCATCTTTATTTTCTCTCTCTGCTCCAAGGCTTTTTACTATAGCAATCTTTCTCCCATATACTTGCCAATGATAAGTAATGTAGCATTTCACTGCTGCAGCATAACATTTTGCTTTCACACTAGTCATTGTCCATGCTTCCTTCATAAACTGTAAAGAATTAACTACATTGACAAAGTGAAACTGAATGTGTCACAAAGACTTCCAGATATCTCATTTTACACTTCTGCTAGTATGACCTTTTAATCAGTATTTTATTTTTATATTATTTTAGCATGAGATTAGTATAAGATTTTTACTTATTTTAGTATAAGATTGACAGCTGTGGCACAGTTCTGTATGTTCATATGTAAGTCTTGCTGTGCAAAACTTTGCTAGGAGAAGACTGACTGACTGATGCAGAAAGCAAAAAAGTCTATGAACAAAAGAATCGTTATTTCTGTGTAATTTTTAAGTATGAAGCCATCAAGGTATGGACTACATCTATAACTGCTAATGGAGAATATTTTCTCTTACCCACTAAAAAAATACAAGCATCTAAAAATCCAAATGTAAATCATTAATTTTAAGTATAACTTTGTTTTGGCTTTTGTACCTGAGAGTGTTCAGACATTTTAATTGCATTCATTATATCACTTAATCTGTTTAGAAAGTTCTATTACTGTTTGTCTTACACAGTCATTGCTACTCTCAAGACTGTATTTTTATTACTGTTATCTTTTAAGTATAGATGCCAGGAACTTTACTTTTCTGACATATTACTACAGACACTGCATAGCCTTGATGTCATAACAGCTATTATGACGCTTAAGATGGGAGTGATTTGTTAATGTTTTTGAGTGAGAATATATGTGTAGGTTGAATAGCAGATCATCAAAAGTTTCATTCAGATTATTAGAACATTTCATAAATCCACTATAAATGGTTTTACAGAGGTTAAAACTTATTTCTAAACTCACTGAGAATTTGTGGTGTTAAATCCATGCATGTTTCTTGGAAGTATTAACTGTAACCTAGGGGAAAAAGTAAAATAACAAAGAGGCCAGTTGTGTTATTTACTGAGGCATGATCAAGTACTGACAACAGGTGAGACATCTGGATCCTCTATAATGCTGCATCTGTCTGCTGGAAACTGTCCACCAAAAACACTTTGAATCCAATTCTGAGGGAGGTGGTATGACAAACAGACAAATTACAAAGTCTTGCAGCATGCTGGCTGTATACCAATCTAATAATTAAGGCCCATCTGTGATAGGCAGTACAAGGTACAACTGCATGACAAGTGAATTCACAAGCAGATGTTACAGAGAAAACTTGAGTGTGGAAAGATAATATACGGTCATGTAGGAGTGTGCTACTAGGAAATCTTGAAGGTATATTTGGCTGAAATCAAGTTACTATAAATCTAGGAAATTTCGGGTGCAAAACTGAGGTAAGTTGTTGGTTTCTTAAAAAAGAAACAACACAGCTTCAGCAGAGAAACTGAAAGAGAAAATGTGTAATATTTGAAATATTATACATTTCAGTATAATAAGGAACCATTTGAATTACTGAGCAGCTCAGTGTGATTACCCTAAAAACAAATTTCAGCAGCTATTAGTAATGTACTTTCAACTTAAAATGTACATTCTTATGTCATAAGAAGCAGTTCATAAAGATCTTCCACTAAAGACTTTGTCTATGTAGTGAAGAAATGACTGCTTATTTTGACTCCTGCAAGAGCACTTTGTGCCTGGATTTTTAAACAATGTAAAAATAACACTTTTGTATATTTGAAAATGAACACTAACAAGAGCACATTTAGTTTGCATGAAAATTACAGGCTTGATTGTCAATGCAGACAAGGCATCCAGAAAACAAAATGGCTTTGATTTGTTATTATGTGAGTTTTATTCTATATCTAGTTGTTTTAGTTGTTGTTTTTTTTTAGTCTTCAGAAAGGGAAGAACTGGAAGTATTATGTACTGCATATGTGAGATATACAGAATATCTGTAGACAACTTATGCTACAATAATGCAGTACTCCCAAGTATCTTTCAGAAGAAGACATTTCCTGTTATATTTTTCAGATATTTCCATTAGTGATCCTTCTTTCAGAAGTAACGAATCATCGTGGATGTCATTTGCACCCTTTTATATCCGACATAAGACCCATATCAAACTCCAGTTTCAGCCTCTATCTCCAGACGGTATTCTGTTTTACACTGCACAGCATTTGGCTACTCAATCAGGTAAGGATATTCCCAGTTTGCTAATATTATACATCCAGGTGCTTTGGTGAAAAAGAAAAGCAGCATATTAAAGTGATGCAGGTGTTCAGTCTCTGTAACTCATTGTCCATGGTGACTGGGTTTTGAGCTGTGTAAATAATCATGTTCCTGAGAACAATCATGTAATAAAATTTTGCATGAGTCCAAAGCCAACAAAGATTTAATGAAGTGATTCAACAAACTGTTTTCCCCTGAAAAATAATAGTAGCCAGATCTTCAACAAGTATTTACTGATACTGCTTCCGTAAATCCAGTGCAGCTACACCAGGATTTACAGCCCAGGGTTTGGATCAGTATTTTAAAATGTACCAAAACAAAGCAATATAAAAACCTATTAAACTGAAGTTAAGCAAAAGTGACCTGTGAAAGAGAACTGATGTTCATCAGAAACTTAATTTTTTCTTTTGTAATGCTGAAAAGTTTGCTACTGCAGCATGCAAAACATACATATTCTACATTTGCCAGATATGCAGAGTGAAAAACAAATTAAATAAATAATTTCTGCTATGTACAAAAGTATTGCAAATTTTACTGAGTAACCATTCCTAAAACTCCATGGCAAAAAAAATAAAAATAAGTTGCCAAACAGTGCAAATACATTTTGAAATTTATTATTAAGGTGTAATTTTATGACATACTTTATTAATGTATGTAATTTTTATATGGCATTTGTATGGTGGCTTGCATGTTTTTAAGCAGAAGCATGATGTATCACTTGTAATGTGATTTTAGAGCAAATTTTTCACTTGTAATAAGTAATACTCTGTGCAAAACTGGGGCTTTGTATGATAAAAAAAACATAACTGCTCATCATGTATTTTTATATTTCTTTGTTCGAGGTCTAGAGCTTTGAGACATTTCTATAAAGATACTTGGACATGTATGCATATAAATGCACATATACCCAGCTTACCATCTTCTTATTCTATACACAGCTGCTTTAACAGGCTACTATTAGGTGAGATTGATAATATATCATACAGTGCTGGCTTGTCTTGTTCTAATTACAACTGCACTCAGAGAAGCAGCTTCAAAGAAAAATAGATGGCACAATACAAATACATTTATTTGCAAAGAACTCTGTCTTCTACAATGAATCTTTTATAACTCTATCACTCATGAGCCAAACTCTGAGATTCTCACTGAATAGTTCTCTCCTGTGTAAACTAAAGCATTATATGGGCCATGAAAAATAGAAGAGAAAAAAAAGGATCCCTCTCAAGAGAACCCTGGAATAGTCAGAGGTCATGGAAGCAACTAGCATATAAAGAAATTAAATATCTCTTTGGCAGCATTAAGGAGAGTGCTCAGCCTGTTTAACTTGGGCTAGGAGTGGTTTACCATGAGCATGCCCTCATTCTGTTGCGATTCAGGAATGTTTAGTTTGCATTGAAAGGAATATTTTCTTAAAGTCACTCTTTAGAAACATACCAAATTCATTAAAAAAAAAAAAAAAAAAAGAAAAAATCAAAAAAAGTCTTCTATAGAGTAATCTAATTTCTTTACACATTTCCTACTCCCCTTTTCACTGTCCTGAAGTTTGAAAGATTTAGGAAAAGCTAATCGTGTGGCCCTTAATATTTGCCTTTATCTAATCCTGTCAAATCCAGACAGAATTAGACTGATGAAAGACTCAGAAGTATTCTTAGCAGCCAGCAGATGTGAAAGAGCTTTCTGTTGGGGATTAGTTTACAAAGCACTTTATATAAATCCTTTTCTTCTGTGCAGTTATGTAAGATTTAATAAATTGATTGTCCAAACCGCAGGATTTTTTTTTCTAAACTTATTTTTAATAGAAAATAATTAGGACATTAGGACATTTCCCCTTTCCCTTCCCTTCCCTTCCCTTCCCTTCCCTTCCCTTCCCTTCCCTTCCCGCAGGTAATGCTGCTTTTGTAAAAGAAATAAGCTCTGACTACGCAGCTAATTTAGGAGTGATACTGAGTTGTAGCATGTCACAGTGACACGATTATACACTGGCTTGTTACCCAATGTAAATAGTACACTGGGACTTTCCCTGCAAAGGACTGCAAGGGCATTCTCTATAAGAAAAAAAAAAATCTTAAGTGAAGAAATAAGCATAAGACTTTCCTTAAAACATTTCCTTCTTCTTTTGTTCTTTCCAAAGAACATTACACACATTTCTAGAGAGGGTAGTCTCTTTATTCAAATCTTGATATGCTGGTCCCAGTCTGTGCTTGTCTAACAAACTGGTTACTTCAGTAGACACATTTAAGCACTTGGCAAATTAGCATAAATGGAAGATATCCTACCAATCATTTTCTGTTAGCAGAAGTTCCTATAATTCTGTCAGTCACAGGCTTTCTTGCTTTGCCAGCTCTTTCTGAAGTTCCATCTTGACTTTCAGTAATAATACTAATATTATTGAATAATTAATTATTAATCCGTGCTGTTCCTGTGAAAATCATTCCAAAATTTAGCAAAATTTTAAGTGGCTAGTGGTTAATAATAATTTGGGGTAAGAGAAGGGAAGGGAAAGGAAGGGAAGGGAAGGGAAGGGAAGGGAAGGGAAGGGAAGGGAAGGGAAGGGAAGGGAAGGGAAGGGAAGGGAAGGGAAGGGAAGGGAAGGGAAGGGAAGGGAAGGGAAGGGAAGGGAAGGGAAGGGAAGGGAAGGGAAGGGAAGGGAAGGGAAGGGAAGGGAAGGGAAGGGAAGGGAAGGGAAGGGAAGGGAAGGGAAGGGAAGGGAAGGGAAGGGAAGGGGAGCGTACATTTTTTAATTTGTAAACTTGCAGATAGAAAGACAAAAAGTTTTTTCCCCTGCTCTGATTACTTGTTTTATTCTAGCAAGATAAATATTTGGGAGATGCAGATGGTTGTATGAACTGCTTCTGAGTGAGATCTCTGCAAATAATACAGCATTTTTGTGGAGTTCAGCAAGGTGTTGGTAGAAGGTCAGCCCATTTCACATTTTCTTCAGTGCAATGTATCCTATTCCTACCAACAAAAGTGTGAGATCCCCACTAAATATCCTTTAATTCAGCTGGACGCCCATCAAATGCTTGAGCAACGTATAATTTAGTCCATTTACATAGAGACCACTCTACATATTTGAAGTCCTTAGCACTCTGGGTAAAAAGCAGTGAGGAGCATTATTTTTTTCATTGAGTCATAGCATTACTGAAGCTTTACATTTGTTCATAAAGGTGGAATATGTTGTAGGCTGCCTACACAGTTCTTAAATTCAGGCCAGGGTGATGGAAAGGTTTGATCCCTGATGAGATGAGAAAGAACAGTTATTCTGGGTGACTAAGAAGGTAGTCAGGTTAATAAACAGAATAGGATGACTCACACTAAATTTAATACTCAACATTTGCAAAGCCAGTGCTCTGTCTCCTTTTAAAAGGATTATGTTACCTACCTGGTCTGAAAAACCTCCACATTTTAACTCCTGATAAAGCATTTCAGTTTAAAAACCTGAACTAAGAGGTAGCAAGTATGGGTGTATGATGGCTACTTGCTTTTCTAAGACATTTTTATGGTGAAAACCAGATCATTCTACTGGACTAAAATCCCTTGAAAGTATTCAGAATAGCTGGAATACACATGCAGAGAAAAGCTTTGTTTTCCTAATCATAAACAAATTGACCAGTCTACCCACTTTTAGAAGACAATCACAGGGGTTAAGTCTTCTCTCTTATACGCTTTTCATTTTCCAACAGCGGCATCAATTCTGCTTTTTTTTTTTGCTAGTTTTAGGATCATTTGTATGGACTAAATTAGCAGTGTAGGAAGCTGAGCTGTTCACTTATCTATGTGAAGGAACACTCATCCCCATTGTCCTGAAATCCATTGTATATGAAGACCTGTTGGTACCCGTTTGCCACTGGCAAGCAAACCAAACATGTGGCAACAAAATTGAGATTGCTCAATAAAGGTGACTCATCCTAGCTGCTGAAATATGTCCGAGTGATAGTGGTGCGTAAATGAGGCTGAAAAGTTTCTTCACTGAGAACAGCATTTTTTGAAACACAAGGCTGAATAGTTTGACCCAAAAAGAAATAACACCCAACCCCTTCTAGATGCATCAGCATCACTACATCCAGGGGGTTGTTCTGAATCCTAGCTGTGCCCTTTTGCTCCAAGATGGTGCTCCAAGCATAAGGTGGAGTCTACCTATTATCATGGTGATTTTTACATGATTTGAGAGATTAACAGGCTTGGCTTGAAACCCATTCTTAGTTTTGCATTATCCATGAGATGCAGCTCTGTACATGCCATATAATAATGTTGTAATAACCCACAAAAGTGTTTATGTGGAGTAGCTCCTATAAGGCAATGCTTATACCTTAAAGGCACTGTGCTGTGGTCATCACTAGGTAAGAGAGCAAGTTACAATGGGTGCAATAAGCTGCTGTAACCTGTCAGCTGAGTGATGCCTAGCTGGGTGCATGCACTCAGAATGTGGCCAAGATAGGGTCAAGGTTAACAAGCCCCTAAAGCCAGCAGGAAGAAAACAAAAGATACAGGTCGATATACTGAATGTGAACAATGTAAATGTAGACATTTTACATTCTTAAATTCTGATAAATCACTAATTAGCCTTCCTCTTTAGGAAGAGGAAATAGCCACTGCAGAAACTACAATGCATGAAACAGGATGAAACTTCTGTACCGTCCATTGACAACACAGTGCCGATGATCAATAAAGGTTCCTGAAATAGGAAGTGGAAGGAGAGGGGAAAGAAAGACTAGAATAGAAACTGACATTCTGGCCTTGATTTAGAGGAAGCAAAGGTGAGGTAAAAGCAATACAAGGCATAGGCTGAGGCCAGCAAATCTACACACAGAGATGCTGTCGCAGGGCTGAAGGAAGTAAGACCATAGATCTGCAACCGCTGCCTAGAGCTCTTGTGACACGTACCCTGAAGACACATCAAAGCCTCCATCCCCAGCAGAATATCATAGCACTGAGGCTTCCGTTTAGTCACAAAGGAAGAGATAAAGGACAAGTATCATATGTCTTAGGAGTCTTTGTAAAGGAACCTACATCTTCAGTATGACAGGAATTTATTGGTGAGTTTCTGACAAACAAGGAGCCCTTAGGGAGATTTGCATCTCTGTTTTGCATTGGACATGATGACTGCATGAAAAGGGCAAATGTCACTGACTAGAAGACTGCATCCACTGCTTCCAAAGTTAATTAAAAGGATGTTTTGGAGGTCCGTTTGACCTTAAAAACTAATGGGAAATCCTCCTTACCATCAATGGAATAAAAACTTCTCATCTAAGAGCTCAGACTTAAATCTGTCAGACAGCAGATTGCTTTATTCACATACACATTGAGCACAAGCATAGACTTTGAGTCACTGTGGGGAAGACATTGTGAAAGAGAAGAGTTAAAAATACCACCTATGATCCCCTACCCATGGTCTGTCAGCCTAAGATCCTTTGACAGCATGTTCAGTCCTCCTAGTAAATGCATCATCATTAGGCAGATTTGGTAGTGAATGCAGTAACTGTAAAGATGTTTGGCCAATACAGCTGTGCAAATGTAATGGTGTCATCACATTTTACACACTGTAATGTTTCTGCATGAATAAAGTGAAAAAATAGAGTGAAGCATTCCAAGCATGCATTTCTAACTATACGGTCTTGATACATTACCATGTAGATGAGTTTCCTGTGGTGACATAAAAACACGGTGACCTGATACTGCTTAAGCATCATTCCCACTCAAGAGCAGGATACAGAGACTCACCTGCATGTCTAGATAGAGGCTGAACATGAAAGGGCGTTGCCACCATTTGGGAGAATTTAAACCCTGGCTGCATGACTGTAACCTACTTACAGATTTACATATTCAGAGTGGTAGAAAGCTGAAAATGTTTGTGATGCCTTCAGAATCAGTTGTAAGAAGTCATCCAAGCAGATATTGCTGTGGATAATCCAGATCTCACAGCAGTAGTTGGATGAACATATAGGGGACTTCTCATTAACTTCCAGTTTTAGCAGCTGACTGCTCAGGACACCTGAAGGAGCAGCTCCCAGAAGGAGCTGGCTTCTGGGAACTCAGACATCTGACATGGGAGCAGGTGGGATGCGCATTTGCAATGAAGCCTAGAAAATGAGGGTGGTGAAGAAAAATCAGTACCTATTTTAGGGTGTTGCCCTGTACTATGCGATAGAGAGACAATCCATTCTGAGGCTGAGCAACTTTGTCCATCGTTCATTTGGTGAAAACCATGAACTTGGGTTTACAAGTAAAGGTGTTGCTTTAAGCCCGTAACAGTTCCTTCCTTAAAGTCAACACTTGCTACAAAATCACCTTCTATTCAGGCCATAAAAAACCTTCTTATTTTGCGGTTCTGAACAGAAAGGTGACAGGGAAAGGTATATCAGAACAGAAATGAAGGCTGAAACTGTCAAAAATTTTGTTCAACACCCTGGGACTTGATGTGTGGCTTCAAGCTGCAGCTGAACTCAAGTAGCCTATTTCCATAGAGGCCGATGTAATATTATTGAGACAGATTGCCTTACAGGTCTTTGCACACCCTCCAATGGGTTGTGCAAAGGCTTGAGTGCACAGCAAAATAATGAATGTGAGTACCTATCTCAGGAGTCTCTGCTTTTTTTTGTGACAATACTGATGGGGATAAATAGTCCATGTTAGATGAGATGCTAATCTGAAAAGCCAGAAGCAAAGTTATGTGTCCTGTGTTGTATATTATAGAAAGGAGGGACCAGACCCAAGTTCTCGTCCTGAAAAAACTGAGGATTGCTTCACTTTCCTTCTTAACAAAAGCAATTTTCTTCAGAAGGGTTTTTGGTCCCAGTTAGTGTTTTGTTTAATGGGTTTGAATAGTACTAAAGCTAAAATAGTAGCAATTACTTTGCTTTGTGGCCTTCCATAATGAGACTGCTGAAGGGAAATTCAATGCTAAGGATGCTTTCTGTTTGTTTAAAAAGGTGTTGGAAGTCCTACAATAGCATAAACAGAAACCTCAGCTGTGTAACTCATTCCTCAGATAAAGGGCAGATAGAGGTCCCTTGTTGAAAATGTCATCGGTTAAAGTGAAGAGTGACAAAGACAAGTCCATAACTGGCCTTTAAGAAGTTGTTTCATGGATACTGAGCACAAAACACCTCATATTCTAGTCCCAAAATATTTTAAGCCAGATGTCCCTGAGTAGTACTGCTTACGGCATGGTAAACTTCATGGAGAAATACTGAGCTGAACTCTGGCATCAGTTTTCACATCATAAAGTTTATATTAAGACTCAGCTGTTCTTGCTAGAGGCTAAAAGGGCAAGTTGTCATATGCAAAATGAAAGAATATAACCTGAGGAAAGTGCCCTGAGAGCCTTGGAGAGCTGAAATTACAAAGTTTAACTTTGTTGTTCCCAACTAGCAGAAGGGTGAGTTACTTCTATCTGAGGAGAGGCCTCAAACCTGTGCTAAACATAATCCAGAACACTGAGCCATAACCTTCCCTCGCACTCTAGAGGGCAGGTGCTTGTGCAATGAGTAACCTAGAGCCGCAACACTAACTGTAGTACAATAGCGATAAGCAGCACTAGGTCTGAGTCAGAAACAAGGCTGCTGAAACTGCGTCCACTTTTGCTAGGCCTCACTGAACTACTGTTCTCTAATGGCATCTCAGACAGATCATTGTCACATGTGCAGTGCTATCAAGAAACTTCTCTGTAGGCTGGGAAGTCTTGGAGAAGTTCCAGCTTCTCCAGCACTTGATTACATTACAGACAAGCAAACAGCTCATTTAAGCAGCATCTGGTCAGATGCTTTCCTTCTTCCTAGGCAGCAAGGAATGAGTACTGACCTATGCAAGTCTGCATACCTGGGTAACAGATAGGATTGAGGGACACCAAAAGGGTAGTTCAGAAATGTGTTCTGATGCTCCTTTCTTACCTTGGGATTGAGGTCCTGATAAAAGAAATGGTGAAAGAAGTTACATACAAAGAGGTATGCAAGTGAGTACAACAGATTGTTGCAGCTGGAGGTAGAAAGCTAGAAGGAAGTGCTCTGCTTGTTGGGATTGGAGCCAAAACAACAAAAAGCCCTCTCCTTGATCTCCTTGTGGGTGTCCGGGACAGGCAAGCTGAGGCACAAAGCACATCCTCTACAGCCACCACTAGAACTGAAACATCTCTGAATGTGAGCCTAAGCAATTGCTCAAAAGAGAGGTACAATTTGAGTAACTTCCAAAATCTTCTAGCCATTCATTTTTAACTTTACTAAAAGCAATGTAATTCAGGGATTCTTTTTTTTTTTTTTTTTTTTTTTTTTTTTTTTTTTACACAAATAAATGAATGAATAAATAAATAAACCTACAAGAAAACAAATTTTATTCGGTGTACTAACAGGTACACCCTTATGAAAGTTGAATTTTTAACTAACCTGTACTTTCTCGATTTAAAAATATTTCTTCATTAGCAAAACACTACATTAAAAGTTAGGTTTTACTGATAACTAGGAAAGTATACATTCAGATTTAATAAACTTATCAATTTAGTAAGCTTAACTTAAAAATATACCTCATACCTATTACTTCCAAAAGTAAGGTTAAACTGAAAAAGTTGAATTGTGAAGGCAAATACCAAAAAGTTAAAAAAAAAGTGAACTTCGTTTGCACAAACTCTTTTGCTGCCCTCCTCTGCTTCACTGTCATTTTTCCCTGGCAGACTCTATCTCTACCCTCCATACCTTCCTTCCAGCTCCTGCTTCCTAACTTTTCCTATTTTTTCCTCATTTGTAAGTATAGTTCAAAGAGGTTTTGTCTCTCCTTTCATATTGCTTGTAAGGCCAGAAACACTGATAGTACAAGAAAAGATACCTCCACCTAATTCTTTGTCATGGAGGCCTCCAAAAGAGCAATTAAATAAATAAATAAAAAGGCTTATCTACTCCTACAGCTGTCAGATCATTAAACCCAACACAGCACAGTTGCAAAAAGAAGCTGGGGGGAAAGCAGAGTATGTTTGGTGCAGACAACCTTCAGTGTCATTAAACTGACAAATCCATCAAACCTCTATTCAGCATATGGAAATTAAGTTTATTGTAGCATTTATATCTCAGCCAAAACTTTATTCTTTTTCATGGGAACACCAACTCACATTCCCTGAATGCCAAAGTGATCCCATTTCCTCCTACCCCCCAGTTATCTAGCCTCTGTACCAAGGCAGAGCTTTTCAGAAAGCTGGGCATGTTTCTTTGAAGCTGAGAAAACATGGGCTCAGTTTCCAATAAGAGAAAAAAAAAAGTGGAGAACCACAAGAAGCTCATGAGGGAACATAGCCCTTTGTACAATTAATATAAAGCGAAGGTACAAGGCCACTGAAAATGTTACTGAATTGGGGAAATGCAGGCCTATCAGGATCATGAATATGCTATTTTTCAACACACTGCCTCTAAAAAGTAAAACTATTTTACACTGTTTTCTACAGGTGACTTTCTATGTATATCATTAGTAAATGGATTTATACAGCTACGCTATAATTTAGGAGACAAGACAATCATCCTACAGGCTGTTCAAAAGATCCACGCAGATGGAAAAACATGGCATTTGCTCAAAGCAGGAAGAGTTGGCAATGAAGGCTACCTGGACCTGGATGGTACCAACATTACTCAGAAAGGCAGCGCTGGAATGAAGGCGCTAGATGTGCACACAGATTTTTATGTTGGAGGGGTGTCTTCTCTAAGTCTTGTCAACTCAATGGCAGTAGAAGACGAACCCACAGGTTTCAGCGGCTGTATAAGAGAAATTTTTATAAATGACAGAGAACTGAAGCTTACAGCGACAGACCCCAAAGGTGGAGCCAACGTCGGTGACTGCGATGGAACAGCTTGTGGGTATTCAGTGTGCAAAAATAATGGAACGTGCCAGGTTGAAAGCTCAGGCTTTTCTTGTTCTTGCCCCCAAGGGTGGATAGGGAACACGTGTGAAGAATCCGTTCACTGTTCACAGAACAGGTGTGGGTCTCGAGCTCTCTGTATTCCTCAGCCTGCGTTGTTCTCATATACCTGTGCGTGTGCACTAGGCTGGTCAGGTAAACACTGCGACAATAAAATCAAATTTTTTACTGCAAAGTTTGTTGGTAACTCCTATATCAAATACATAGATCCTCTTTATGGAAAACGAGACCTCCAATATACCCGCATTTCTTTAAATTTTTCTACAAATCAAGCTGAAGCCTTAATGGTATGGATGGGAAAAGCTGAAGATGAAGACAATGATTTCCTTGCCATTGGTCTAGCCAATGGAACATTAAAAGTTGTCATTAATCTTGGTGAAAGAATCTCTGTTCCTCTAATTCACAGCAAAGACTCCTCCACCTGTTGTGATGAAAGATGGCATTTTGTTACTGTAATCCAAAATCAAACTTGTATTAAGGTGTATCTTGATGAGGAACTAATTATTTTTGAAGATATTGATCCAGACAGAAAATACACTGCTTTAAATTATGGTGGCATTTGTTATTTTGGTGGGTTTGAAATTGGCAGAAATATCCATACAGTCACTGCAGGGCTTTTTCAGAAGGAATTCACTGGTAAAATTAAAGATATTGCACTCTTCCAGGATTCCAAAAAGGTTCAGCTAATGAAAGCAGAAGGTTATAATGTCCATAATGGAGATCATAGAAATTAATTGAAAAACTATTTAAGATCCTTTAAAAGTGATACATTTCATTTTTGTCCTGCCTCTTGTATTAGGTGAAAGTGTAATATTCAGGAACAGATGTAAGAAAGCAATTAGTAAAATTGTCTCCAATTCCTTTTCTTTTTTAATGTTGAGTATTAATAGCATATATAAAATATTGTCAGAATTTTTACTTTACTCATAAGTACTTTTACATACATTTTGGTATTTACTTTATTGAAGAAGTCTGATTTTTTCTTTATTGTGCTAGAAATAATTTTGTAAACAGATGGTAATTAGCTTGCAAAAATACAGTATTGTTTGTAGATAAGGACAACCTACCTGTTTTTCCAAAACTAAGTTTTATTAGAATGCATAGCTTCTCTTCTGTAGTTTGTAATTTTAAGACCAAGAGAAAAAGCAGTATTTGTAGGTGGAAAAAAAATGTACTTGAGGTAAAAAGCGTATGTTAAAAAAATAACATGCACTGTCATAAAATCATAACACCTCTAGTTAATTGTTAAGTCCACGATGACTGTATTTCAGGTAATGAAGTTGTTCTTCCTACCTTCCAAGTCTCTATCCATTACATATACTTTTATGTAAAACAGTAGAACTTAATAGACTGCTAAAATATTATGTTTAAAATCATTCTTCTGTAAGGGTAGAAAAGGTATTTTACTTAATTACTGAGCTCATACATATCCACTGAGGCATAAAAATATGCCTACTGTATTTCTCCACCAGAGGTCTCCCTGATTTGACTACATGAAAACTTAACTATTTACAGCTGGAATGTGGGACAGTGGCAGTCTGCCTACAAATAACTCCAGTTCCTAATAGATTTAATAAAGTCGAACAACTGCTTTGCTTTAGCTATACCTTCTGGCTTTTATTCCTCTAAATGAGATGTTGAGATTTTACTAGACAAATTTTTAGCCACTATAAATTGAATTTCCATTACTATTATTTTGAATTTTTAACATCAAAAGTAAAAATAGAACACTTCAATATATAAATACAAAAGAAATCAAGTTGTATTTTAATCTGCTTAGACACATGATTTGTGATGGCATTTGTTTTCCTCATTTGACTGCTGACTTACTGTATAAATAAAATATATAAAAAATAGTAGTGATGGCTTCCTATCTTTTTCCCTTTTAACTTTACTATTGCTCCAAAGCACATTATCAACTCTTACCTCCTTGCATGGGAATTTTCCCAACAGAAATCTTCAGTGGGTACTGATCAGGGACAAGCAACTATTTTTTTTTTCTTCCTATAAAGCAGGTCAGGAACATAGACAACAGGCACAGCAAAACCAGGTGACACATGTTACTTGCCACATAACCATTACGAGCACGTGGCAACGAGTGCCTTGCCAGCAGTAAGAGATGACTCAAAGATTAACTGAGGGGCAGGGTGATGGAACTGCTGCAAGATGTTCTAATAAGGCTTTGCAAACAACTTTGCGAGGTTCTTTCCATCCTCTTAAGCTGCTCTGAACCCTCAAGCGATCGGGCTGATGCAGCAGAGCTTCCTCCCCTCTTTCCAACAAGTAACGGCAGCTCACAAAGCCTATTTGGCATTTGAGCTGGCTCCAGATTCTTCTCCTCTTCGTTTCTCTTAGAAGGGCCTTTTAAGGCCATGTGATGCTGGGGAAGGGAGCGTCTTTAGGGTTTATCCTGTTCTCTCTGGGGTTCCTGGTGTACTGCCAGTTCCCCACGAGTGCACGCTGCTTTTTGTGGTCTGAGCAGTGATTCAGCATAAAACAAGTAACAATTAATCAGAGCATTCCCAGCTAACACCAGTGTCAGAGGGAGAGTGACTGAAGGCAATGGAGAAGACAACAGTCCTTCACCCCTGCAGCAGTGGTAGTTGTTCCTATTACCTTAACTCAAGTTCTAGGACCAAATTCTGTCAGCTGTCTCTGCCTGTTCATTTAAAATCTTCAAACTCTACCTCCAGAGCTTTTTCACTTTGGCACTCTTCAGGCTTCGCATACAAGAGGCAGGTAGTAAAGCACTCGGCAAGCTTGGGAAATGTTTACTTACTCTTTCCAAACAAAATGCTTCTGGTAATTCTGACAGAAAGCACTCCCATTCTCTTCAGTGCAGGCAGCTGCGATTTTCACCACTAACAGTTTATTTTTAGAGCACCTTTGGACAAGTCAAAAGAAAACCTTCACGAGCAAAGCTACTGATTTAAAATGGATTTCAAACACAAACCAAGGTTGTGGTGCAGTTTTATATCTAAAGAACACTGGGGTAAATGTTTAAGCAACACAACGCGTGCATATTATTACCTGATGTAATCGGTGGCACTACTGCTATCAAGATCATGGAATTAATTTGGAAAAGGCTAATTTAATGTCATTTTATCACACTACAAAATTCAGAAGGATAAATATTGCTTCTGGTTACTAACAGAGGATTTTTCCCTTTAGAAACTTCTCAATTATGAGGCTAAGAAACATCACTGAATAAAAGGCTACTGCCCCCTTCATTTGGTGTAAGATTCTTTTTATTTTAGTTGAATTGACTGTGAATCTATCTGCAGGGTACCCAAATGAAATTTTACTTTAAAATACATCCATAATTAAAATGAACAGTTATTAGTGTGTTGTTAGACTGAAATGACCTTCTGAAAAAGAAGAGGTTTTTCTACAGCAAAGTGCAAAATGCGATGTCCATACATAAGGTAATGTACTCAAAATAAAAAACAGAACACTGAGAAACAGGACAATAAACCTAATTTTTGGTTTACATAATGGAATGTTTTTCTTGTTTCTAACAGACTAGACAAAATGACCAGGGTATTTAAGGAAGGGTAAGAGCAGGAGATTTTAGTTTGTATTCAGGTAGTCTTTTTTTTTTTTTTTTTCTTTTTTTTTTCTTTTTTTTTTTCTGCCTTTTAGTTTCTGAAATGGATGGCAGTCAATTTACTGAAAGTCCCAATGGTACAAATTTCCCTCTACCTTTCTCCCCTTTCTTCACCCCCCCCAAAACTCGGAATGACTTAGCCATAAGACCAGTGTGGCATTGTACAACTTAGCCTGCTATATTCATTTAGTCTACATTTTCACACCTATGAAATCAAACACACACAGTATGTGAGAAAGTTTTATCATTTTAGAATCAAAATATCCCTTAAAATATTTACATTTTACAGTAAAAAGGATAGCAAAACACAAAGTAATGTACAAGCTTAGGTATTCAAGTTTTTGAAGCATGGAAAATGGTGGGAGAAATGAATCAACTACCACAAATCATATTTTCAAGAACTTAGGTTAAAAATGCTTTCTTATTAAAACAAGTGCAGTTTAAAGCAATAACATTCGAGCAGCTCAGCCTTCCAATTTCTGGTCACAGACTGCTTTAGATGCTTAGGAAATACTTGAAAAACCGATGAAATACACTTGAATTATTTTATTGTACTACTGAATAATTTAAAAAACTCTTCACATCGCCGAGCATATTATATTTTGTTGTAGAATGTGTGGACTCTGAGGCTTTGCTACAATCCATAAAAAGAGTGCAATTTAAAAAGAAGGTTATCGTATGAAATTCATCTTTAAAATTATCAGAGCATCTTAAAACAGAAGAGAGCACAAATTACCAAAGGCAGCGACTATATTGCAGACTTGACTAAAGCCAACTTTATCAGCTAAGAAAATTTCTAAGCCTTTATTGCATATTAATAAAAGAAATCTTTAAAATTTTGAATATACAGCAATGTAAAATCTTTAAAAATATTAAACTCCTACTTCTAGCGATAGTTGGTATAATGAAAAAAGGATGAGTATTGGTACATTGAATGGTACCAAAACACAGACTTGTTTCTGCAAAACACCAACACTGAATAAAAAAGATGGCACAATCCTAGCAGGCTTTTTTTCTTTTTATACAAAGTTTTACGACATTAATCTAACAGTTTATTTAAATAGGATTTTAAAAGACTGCCTGCATCTTTTTACCTTTTGCTTTTACTTCTGTCACTGTGGTCCCTATGTCTATCTCTGTTCTTATCGCTTTCTCGTTCTCTATGCTTCTCTTTACTTTTCTCCCTCTCCTTATCTTTTTCTTGATCCTGCTCTTCCGTCTTAGGCTTTTCCGTCTTTTTTTCCGGATTTCTAGTCTCTCTGGGGCATTTTCCATCAGCACCCCTATCACTGTGTGGAAGCCGCAATTTTTCTTTGTCTCTATGTCCTTCCTCTCTACTCTTCCTCTCTCTCTCTTTTTCCTGGTTTCTGTCTCTGCGTCTATTTCTTTCAGAATCTTGCTCCCAGTATTTTTCATTGTTCCACTCTTTTTCTTGTCTTTCTTTCTTTTGGTGCTGAGAGTCACTATAAAATCTTTGTCTGTGTTGATCATTTTTTCCTCTACTGAACCCTCTCTCCAATTGCTGTTCTTGTCTGCCCCAAGGATCGCTATGACGTCTTTCTGGTCTCCTAGTGTCTTTACCCTGAAAAAAATTTTCTGGCCCCAAAAATCTGGATTGTTTGTGAGCCACTGGTAGCCCTTGTGCAATGGGTCCAGCATAGTGTGGTGGCTGACCTGATAAATGAGCTACAGGTGGCCATGGCATCATCGGATTTTGAGGAAAGCCAAAGCCTGGAGGAGGAAGAAGTGGAGGTGGTAAATGAGGAGGAAATCCAAACATAGGGTTGTTTTGTGGAGGGAAGTTATGAGGTGCAGGAGCCTGAAACTGAAATCCAGGTGGATTAGACTTAGGATGCTGAAAATTCTGTTGCGGAGGTCTAACAGATGAGAAGCTGCCAGGGCTTGGGACTTTGGAAATAAACTCAGAACGAGAAGAATTTTCAGTTTCAAAATGAGATGAAGTTGCTGCTGGTCCTCTTCTAAAAGAGTTCACTGTTTCAATGTTTTGCATCAGTGCATCTTCCTGTGACTGTTTGGTATCTTCTGCTTGTGATGCACTTGCGTTATCTGCTTTTGTTGCAGTTGAACTGCACTGCATCTCATTTGTTTGTGCATCGCTTTGATATGGGTTTAATCCCATTTCTCCAGAAGTCTGTTTATTCTCTGGTTCCATTTGTTCATTTCCTGAAACATTCTGTCGGTCTTCATTTTTGCTAGCATCCCCTTCCTTGTTTTCTGAAGCACTAGTCTGCTGGCTTCGTCCAGCTGCCTGTCGAGGGTCTCTCTTAAGGTTAATAAATTGTGGTGATTTAGAGGTATTAGCAGTAGTACCTTCAGCAGAGCTTGCATTACCATTGTTCTCATTTTTTTTTCCTGCACTTGATGAAGAAGAAAAGCTGGAATTTGTTGTCCTTCTAGTTTCCTGTGCAGTATTATCCTTGTCAGGCAATTGCCGCTTTGAATCATTTTCTTTACTTTCTTCAGTTTCTTTATTCTGTGACTGAGCAGATAAATTTGCTAAAAATGCTTCTGTGGAGACATCAGGAGGCTTTCCCTTTAGACTAAGTCCTATCAAAGTTCCAGCACTCCTTGCAGAACTTGAGGTCCCTACAACTGCTGCATCCCCAGGTGCGGTAGCATTAGTGGATTCTTGTGTATCATCTGAACTAGCCTTTGTCTCACTGACTTCAGTAGCTACTTCAGCAACATCCATGTTTTCTTCTTTTGAAGTTGTTTGTTCATTTAATAAAGGTATGTCTTCACTGGGACTCGTCTCTGGCTTACTTTGTTCATATGCCTGCCCTGTCGTACCCAACAGGCTTTGAAGAATATCATCCACTGGCAATGGTTTATTTGCTAGCTCCAGCGTGGAAGGCTGATTCTCCCACCCAACCAGGACTCCAGGAAGAAATCGGAGAGGCTTTGGTGGTTCATGTTTTGTACTTTCCACTAACGGTTCAATTACTGCTGAAAGATCATCTGTATTAGACTGTTGAGGTTTGTTTCTCTGCTTGTGTAGCACTGCTGTGAAGGAATTAAAAAAATCATTTTCCTCTTCGTCTTCTAGTACCAAGTCATTATGAGAGACCTCAGGTTTGTTTGGCTTGCTTTTCTTCTCTGGCGGCAAGCTACTCAAGGTACTTTCAGAAGCTTCATCCACAAAACTACTAGTAACACTTGTAACAGCAGTAATCTGTCTCTTCATTTTCTGCCGAATTATCAATCCCAGTAATAAATTTGGTCGATGCAATTCAATCCCTGCACAAAATTGTAACAGCAAATTATCATCTACTTATATTTTGGTTAAGGCACTCATTTTTAACAAAAATAACCCACAAACTTATATATTATGGAAATTATACACTTTATGACATTTGAGATTTCCATCATTAAGCAGAACTTATAATCAGAACTATTTCCAACATGAAAATTATGCCTTCAACCATAGCAAATTAAAATTGCTTTAAGTACTTTATCACCCAGTATAACTTCCAAATACAGAACACAAGACTGTTATAAAGGATGTCTAGTCATGTAAGAAAAAAAGTTAAACATCTAAGTGAGCTACAGTGACACCAAAGCACAAGAGTAAAAAAAAAAAAAAAAAAAAAAAAAAAAAAAAAAAGAAACAATATACCACTTGCAACAACGAAGTCTGGTAATCAATTTGTGTTGGATACATTTCCTCAAAGGTTTGACCAAGCCTGACTTTCCAAAATGCTTCCCTTATTCCAGAAGGGCACCATGTTTCAAGGTCTACTATTCTCTCTTCCATATGCATTTTGTTCTAATTTAGGTTGTTGCAAAGAAAATTATGACTTGTAGCTTATCCCCTCTTAAGTTTCATCCCCACCCATCTAAAATGAAATCATCTGCAATTTTTTTAATAACCAAAATAAATTGGCACAAAAGAACTCAAGAACTCAGGCTTAAGCAACAAATGACAAACATTTCAGGAGCTTTTTATTTCTTGCTGTTTTTAAACTTTACGTGTCTGTTTTGTTTGTTTTGTGTTTTTTTTTCCTTCCCTTTTTAAAATGTTTGGAACACTTCAAGTGAAAGCAAAAAAAAAAAGGAGCGAGTATATTTCAAATAATGAAAAATACTATTTTTAAGTTACAGTATCAACTTGGTGCTCAGTAGGATTACTATCAAAGGTTACCTGTGTCACCGAATTTTCTGAGATAGCAACCACAAAGAAATCTGGGTTAGAGGAATTATGCAATAAAACATGAAACAAAATTATTCAGTTATTTTTTTCAGCAAAAGTACATTTAATTATCAGAATAGTCTTAAAATTGGAAATTAATGTCTTCTCAAGGAAGCAAATATGACGCTGGAAAAACCATGACATGTTTCAACAGAATAACTGTTATTTTTCAAAAAATCATTAACCATCTTTTAAAATTATTTTTTCTTTTCTGTTACAAGCTTATATAAATGAAAAACAGTAACAAACTTCCAAATTCCATGCTGTACTTACCAGGCCCATCAAAAGGCACAAGATGATGTGGGACTTTATCTGAGGAACCTAATGGGATGAGATACAAATCTTTCACTTGCTTCATGTTATTGGCAGCTACACCGTAACGTTTTCTGCTGCTGAAATATGCAAACAACAAAGCATAGGATATCTGATCCTCTTCAGTTACAGGCGTAAAGCGAACTACACAGATTTCCTGTTTAGAAAAAGAGAAAAAAAAGATACATATATATAAAATGTAATTTCAATTGTTCAATGGCTATTCTTCATTTAAAGGCATAGTTCAAAGAAGAAAACAAAGTGTCTCCCCAGAAATGCAGAGAACAGAGGAGGTAGAAGGAATAGAGACAAGGTCAAAAGTAATTAAAGCAAATGGAAAAAGCAAACAAAAAGCATTTAGAATTTAAATAAATAAATTACTCTATTACAAGCTAACTTTTATCAGCCTGCAAAATAACAAGCTTAAGTGGAAGCTGGCATGCTTCCCTAAATTATTCCCCTCCCTAATGCTTAACATTACTGGAAAGATTTGCCTTGTATTGTCTTTCATGGCTAAGCTATTAATTAATACTAAAGCAAGACCAGCATCTGAATCCCAAACTTACATCTAAAACCCAGCTCAGCAGTTGATGCTGGGGCTGATGCTGTTTAATGACTTAATGACCGGGAAGATGGAACAGGAGACTCTTTGCAAAACCAAGATGACACCTGATTAGGGACAGTGGCTGATGTGCAAAAAGGCAGGCTGCTCTTCAGAGGGACCTTAGCAGGTTGACCAGAACCTCATGAACATCAGCCAAGGCAAATGCAAAATCTTGCACCTTTAGAGGAGTATCTCTGGGAACCAGGACAGGCTAGGAAGCAGCATGGCATAAAAGGATGTGTGGATCCTGGTGGGCAAGCTGAATATGAACCAGCAATACCACCCATGTTGCATGGAAAGCCAACTGTATACTGGGTATCAGAAGCACAGCAGCCAGCAGGTCAAGGGAAACAATTGTTCCTTTCTATTTAGCACTTGTGAGATAGCAACTGGAGTACTGTGTCTAGTTTGGGGCTCTCCAGCAGAAGGACAACCTGCACGCAGTGGTACAAGTCCATCTTGGGCCACTAAGGTGGTTTTACATATTGTAACAGTACAGAAACTAGAAAGTAACACTTAAGACATATGAAGTTGTGTATGTTGCAAAAGAATGTAAGTGTTCTTGAACAACACCTGACCAATTGAGGTTAGATAGAAAACAAATGCCAACAGCTGCCACCCATCCCATTTAATGTAACCATGAGTTATCCATAAACTGTTATGTATTTTGCAAATGTCCCAGGAAGAAAAGATGTCCAGGGTAAACAGAATGTAAGTTAAGCAAGCCTTCAATACGTAAGATTTCTTACCTTGGTCCCTGAAGCTTTGATTTTTTCTACATACTCCCAGACAGTGTGAGGAGATATCCTGCCACCTACTTGAATACTATCAGGTAAATCCTATGAGAAAGGACAACAGAAATCAGAATCCAACATATTTGTTTCATATATTCAAAACATAATTTTTATAGTTCTTAAATTCTAATTTTAAAAGTCAGTAGAAGTTACAACATTAGAAAAAAGTAATTTACATTTAGATTTTGTATATTTGTATTAAGATTTTCAGTGCAAAATCAATTATTAGTAATAAATCAGTTATCATTCAACGCTGTTCATCTACATCTTCCAAAATCATTTATTTCAGTAACACTAACTGTAAACACAAGCTATCTTTAAAATTAAACTGTTATGCAAGCCCTACACCTATCAAAGAATACAAGCTTTCAAAATCTTAATCATGAGAAAAAAAATGCAATCTACTTATAGATGCATATAGACAAAAGTTTGTTCTCAGATTCTACTGAGTTCACTATTCACCAGTGACATAAACAGACTTCCAGAATAATTTCAGAACAACTTAGGAAAAAGTCATTTTGAAGTAGAGCAGAAGAGTACATGGGCTAAAGGGTACTGCATGCCCTGCACTACACTAAAGATTTACAGCCAAGTAAAGATAAGCACATTAATAAAAGACTTAACACCATTTAATTAGACAGCTGATGCTTCCTGTGTCACTGGTGAGAAGTAACACTTAGCCTTATATGAGATTTTGATCTTTATTTTATGCTGCAAAGACAACTGTTATAAGCAGTTGCATCCATTTCCTGCCTCAGATACTGAATACTACATACATATATAATTATTATAGTATAATTATTATTAATGTAATTATTATATATAATTATAGTATATGATAATAATAATGATTATTATATATTTATTTATACTTATATATAAATATATATAAAGGACAATTTAGTCTTACAGTGGAGATTACGAATACAACTGCCACCAGATTGGCAAAAACACAATTCCTGTTATGCAGGTTTTTACTGCAGAAAATGAGACTTCACATAATGTTAAAAGAAACCACCAACAGTATCCATTTTTGGAAAAGAGGTGTCTGACTTGTTTATTGCTTTGAATTAAAAACTGATCATTCACTTTTCCACCTCTAATTCAGAAAACAGATGCCACTGAGATGATTATTTCAGTAGCAAATTTTGTCCTGCCTTTCCCTGTTAATTTGTAATATAGAAGATGCTCCATAATAAACTAGAAACGATTCAACCCTTATGAAGCCAGCTCTGGAAATTCTGCTATTCATCCTCAAGAAACGTGAGAACAAAACATCTTAAACATTTCAGGGATTCAGAGAATTTGAGTCCTGATGAACCATGGGTCCACGTAGGGAGAAATACGTTACTTGTAAATACATATAAACCTTACCTATCCTATTTCCTCCCACAAGTACTTCAACTCAGTATAGCGATCATGCTTCAACTTTCATCATTATACTATTATTAGTCTATGGTAAACAAGTCACTAAAGTTAATAAATTAATTGTTCGTTCTTTGCAAGAAATGTAAATACCTCTGTCAAATACTCAAAAGAGCCAGACACTGGATAAGCCTTAATAACAAACTTTGCCACAGAAGGCATGTTGATGAAACCCTTCCAGATGAAATTCAGGCGTGCCAGAAACAGACTTTCACACTCTACAGTACCAGGTGTTTCTGATCTGAAAATAGACAGACAACACTTTGTTTAGAATGTGACATGTCAGATCACGTAAATAATCACCTTTCTTTGTAAAACAGGTTACCTATCATTAAGAATTTTATTTTTCAGTTAAGCATATTCGAGGGTCTACAAAAAGAGATAGGCAGACAATCTTATTTCTTTCCTTCTACAGGAGCAGATGTGTTACATGAAGGACCATCAGATAAGCAGCACGTTAGTTCACTATCATTTGAGCACACAGAAGTTAAGATCTTCCCCTGCACCGGGGGGGAGATGACACTGAACTGCTGGCTTATCTTCACCTTGCTTTCCAAGCTCCTACTTCTGCTTGCAACACTGTCTACCCACCACTTGAGTATCTGCTTTCCCCTTGCTTGTCACTGGCCCACGGGCTAGCTGCTCTCACTCACGCATCACATCCACAAGCTCTGTGAGTACCTCTTCTGAATTCCAATATCATCACCTGCACAAGGCGTTTCCTCACACACACTTTAACAGAAAACAGTTGCAAGACATAAACTGAAAGACTTGAATAATTTCACAGGAGAGTGTTTTTCAACCTGGGGGTTTCCTCAGCAAAGACATTACAGCTAATTTTTTAAATTACAGACATATTTATTTTTTTTCCAAACTCGTACTTATTAAAACACTCTAGGCATGCTACTAGCAATGGTAAGCTAGCCACTCACTAGTAAGAAGTGCTGTGCTGCAATAGTAACACAATAACTGGTGTTTCTTTCTGTCTACCCTAGAAATTACTTCTTTGTTTTTAGAATAGTTTGCTGAAGATTCAAAGTCCACTGTCCTTGGTGAAGGATTGCACTGCTCTGATAAAGGCTGAATTTCATTATGGACACTGGTCATTTCTAAATAACTGAGAGTCAATGATTTTCTAGAAACACCTCTTGTAAACCAGAAAATATAGCCTCATAAATTGCAATTTGCCTTTAGCAGAGAGAAGAGAGAGGGGGGAAGAAAATGAAGAGAGCTGACGGCAAACAGCAAAACCCATACTGACAGACTGGCTAAATTACAAGCCAAGGAAAGAAGGGAAGGGCAAGGAATAAAGAGAAAAAATTCTCCAACAGAAGGGGTCTACAAAACCCGTGTGTTCAAGAATAGCTACCACATTTTCATCTTAAAGAGAGTAAGACAACAGGTTTAGAAATTATTGCTGCTGCTTTTTGCCATTTGCTCTGTGGTTTTCTTCTAAATGTGGAAGAGTTATCAGCATCCCAAAATACACAGTCTGACATGGCTAGAAATACTGAAAGATAAAACTATTCTTCTTTCAGATGAAAATCCTTCCTACATTAACTCAACATTATAATGACTGTTCTCTAAGTATTACTCATACCAGACCTGACTGTAGCCTGGTGCATACCATAATGAAAACGCATAGTAAGCACGATATAAATAGTATTTCCTTACCTTACCACAAATGAAAAAAAAAAAAAAAAAAAAACCACATTGGAACTGTGTAACAGGAAACAGTATATACTTTTTTTTTTTTTTTTTAAAGAAACATAACATTGCTAACAACATAAGCAGCCACAACACAAAAGCATTCTGTAACATAGCAAAGCATAAAATAATCAGTAACTGCAAAGGGGCAAATGAAGAGTTGTTGCTTTGCTTCCAGACGGGGTACAAGAAGCATTTGTAAACAGTAACAAAATCTGCAAGGTAACAAGAGATGTAGGGCAGGCAGGAGAGAGAAATGTGATGATGACAGAACAAAAACAATCTGACACAACAAGCAAGGAAGATGCCTGGAAACACCAAGACTGTAAAAAACAAACAAACAAACAAACAAAACAGTGTTGGGAACAAATGAGATTTCTCCATCTTTCCCCTTTTGTTTTGGAGAGAGTACAGACAGCGCAGAACACCACTGCTGAGAAAACAGGTGAGAAGGATGGCATAACTTCAGTTTCAGCTTCTCACACTGAGATCTCTGGTCTTAACAACCCTAACAAAGACCATGGACATTAGTGCTAACTGTAAGGCAACAGATCCACCGTACTGAATACTCACAGTTCATTTGGGCAAGATTTTTAAGCGCTAGTTATTTTTTGGAGGTTTGTAACTAAGCTGGTTTATCATTTACATTGGTCTATCTAGAGCAACCTCAAAGTCCTTAACATTATATATACACAAACACACACACACACACACTTTGATTGCAGCACTGTAAATATTATGTCCCTTAATAGCACAATACAGTATGAAATCTATACTCTGACCTTTTTAACAGAAACCCACATATATTTTTAGGTATCTTTGTACCAGAAAACATAAGGAGGTTTATTTTTCCCAGAAGGAAATATGAGAAGTCTGTAATCACAATATATGTAGCATTATTTACATAAATGAATAGCATTATGTACTCCAGCAAATAACCCCAATCCTAAGAAAAGGTGTACTACTTCCACTATACAAACAGGCTATGAAACGCCAGCAAAAAATAATGTTAGTCATAATATGTTAATGATAGAAATAATGTGTTTCATTAAAAACACTGTTTTTTTCAGTTTATATTACTTTGGGAGAGGTGAGAATGATTTGGATAAGTCTTGTTTATCATCTTCCAATAATTCTGAAGCTAAAATACATGATGTTGAAGAAAGTGATTCTGCAATGCTCTCTGCTTCATTGTCTGATTGTTTCCGTGCAACTCCAACAGACACCTTCACTTTTTTTGCAGAAATATCATCAGTAGGTGGTGCCATTCGACCTGCAGAGAACGAAGTAAAATTTTGTTTGTTTTATTAAATAAACAAAGTGGACTTCCTCTGTAGACAAGGAAGATGAACCAAAAATACAATATAGCCATTGCAGTGTGATATGATAAATGTATTATTTGCTCCAATATGCCCCATCCCTGGAGATGTTCAAGACCAGGCTGGATGAGGTCCTGGGCAACCTGATCTAATACAAGGTGTCCCTGCCCACGGCAGAGGGGTTGGAAGTAGATGATCTTTAAGGTTCCTTCCAACCCAAACCATGCTGTTATTTCTACTGCAAATCAATGATAGCACATACACTCATAACAAGGATTTTCCTCTTTGCCTTGGTGCATGATGCACTTAAATAAACGTGCTTCTCAAAATTACCTATACAGATTTTGCAGTTAAGATCGAAGAGATGATTTTTGTGTTGACTTGTGGTGTCTGGAGTTGCAGATTCATTTCCTTCTTTATCTTTGTCAGCTTCCTCTGACTTCTCAAACATCTTTGTCATATTAGGTTCCTAAGGAAAGTCAAAACATGTCAGTTAGCTTTTTTCTTCTGTTAATTTTCCTAATATTTCTGTTTATATTCCTTCACTTTATTTATGGTGTTTTCTTCCCTTCAGATAAAATTTTCTCTTCAGGTCTATAACCTAGAAGTTATCAAGTCTCTGTTACCCAAGAGACTATCAAAAAATCTAGAAATGCATAAAAATTTTGCATAGTTATTCCTATATATATATATTTCTTCACAAAAGATTCAGAGTATTTTCTACTGTTTTTTGAATTCATCATCTGATCACGGACACAACGTGGGAAAAAAACCACCAGTCAGTAGGGTTAAAAGAAAAATTAAACTCAAAACAGACCTAATGTAGTCACAGATCTTGATACACAGCATATTCGGTTCATGGATAAAATGGTTGTAAAGTGTTCTGTTAATGGTTTTGTTTTCTACCTGAATTTCCATAACTTCTTGTTCTTTCATTGGTGTTTCACTTTCAATTTCTATTTCTCCTTTGTGAGTGATTTTTGTGATAGGTCTTCTTTCAACTTCCCTCTGTTCCTTCTCAATCATTTCAATTGTCTGTAAAAACAGGAGGCTATGTATGTGTGTACGTTCATATAAAAACAACTTGGAAATTAGTAAATGTAACAACAGCAATCAGAAAACTCTATGGGTATACAATATATTCTTATTTTGCAAGTGTCAGTCAGTTTCATAAAGCAAAACCACAAGTAAGAGGTCTAAAGAAAAATGCATTAACTCTTTCCCCATAATAATAAAGAAGATGTAGGGCACAAATACATACAGATCTACATAATTTTCCAAGAGCTTGATTTTGAGTACATAAACATTCTACCTCAATAAAAACATTTAAACGTACTCTTAATGCATATGCTAATTCTGATCAGGACTGCTACTTTGCTCCATCACAAAGAAGAAAACATACACCACTATTTCTAAAACTGCTTCTTAAATCAATTTCTTAGAACATCTTTACTACTTAAATCAGGAACAGTTTGTGTTGGCTGTCCCCAACAGTTTAAACCTGATTTGATTAAGGAACAAAGATTCTATGATTACTTCAGCTGTCTGACAAGTACTTAGTCACTTTTGAACACACTAGAAAATTTTGGAAAAAAAAGCACTGTAAGTGACAATCTTAAAGTCTTTCCTTAAACAGGAAAATGAAAAATACAATCAGATGAAACAATCATTGTTATTTATTTTACATGTTGCATTATGTTTCTGTGTAATATTTGAAAACTTCTAGAAATATTTAGAACCCTTCAGTAATTTTAAGCAGAATATATTTTTGTTTTGAAGTTGTCCCTCATAGCAGTGCAGTATTGTGTTGTATCACCTATTTTCAGTATTTTACTGTTGTTTATAAAAATAAAACACATGTAACAAGCATGTAATGTAAAAGATAAGCATTAGACAGAAAATATGGGCTTTGAGAAAGGAAAAATATGAATAAATAATGTCACAAGGCAAATCAGTCTCTAAAATAGCATTTCACTGTACTGAAGTAGGTATCACTAAACATTCTTTCACTCTTACCACACAGAATTCGAGGTCATGGATTTCCACCTATTGTACAGAAAAGTACCTATTCATTTATAGCCAAACACAAAATGTATCCCAATTAACATGATCCAAATTTTGTGCCTTTCAGTCCCATGCAGTAGCTTATAAATATCAAAGATCCTGTCAACGCAAATCAAGATTTTGTAAACTATAAAACTTGATGCTGTAAAACAAGCATTTTTAAGTAGCCACAGTTAACTATCACTGGCTAACCATCATCAGTTTAACTGACCATTAAAAAGAGTACTATTTAAGAAAAAGGCATCTTCTATAAAAATAACACAGCTCTTTATATTCCTGCTTCACCTTTTAAACTATCAGCACAGCTACAATATATCATGACTTCCTGTTCTGAGAAAAGTAATAGCCAAAGTAACCTAATAAACTTCCTATACCTTATGTTATTATTTATTTCCTTCAGATGACTTTTCAGACTGGCAGGTCAAATTTCCAGCTTCAGATTTACTTCTTGGTGGATGAAATGTCATGCACCATCAATATATGAATTATAAAGACCCATTAGGTTTCACTCATCTCAAGAGATTTCTCTACCGCTTTAAAAAAAGCCTGGTTTCTATAAAACCCCAGCTGGAGCTTTAAAATCTTATTGGAAATAAGGATAGACACAAAAGCCTGGACTCATGAGACAGAAAAAATGGAAAAGAAGAGCAGCAAGAAAGCTGCATGGCATAGGAAAATGCACTGTTTCCCCCTCCAGTGAATTTACTACTTCTTTCACTTCTGTCCTAATATTTCTTTTGGGTTTTGAATAGTGCGTATTCAAATTATAGAGGTCCTACTGATTAGTTAGAGTTGCTTTGCTTAACATGCATTTTGTTCTTCCTGAATACACTTAACCTGAAAACAGAATTTAAATATGTTTAGGCATCCAACTAAACAACATAAATTGACAAATCTCACGTGTCTGTTTTCTCTTAGTCTCCAAGCAGCCAGTTCTTTGGAAGCCAGTTCTTCTGGGCTCATTTTTATTAGATGGTCTGGAGTAACCTCTCCTTTCAGTACTTTTTTAAACAGTATCTAGAAGAAAAAAATAATTAACTATTGCTGAGACAAAACAGCTCCTAATAGGAAACACAGTAGAGAAGCAACATACAATACACTCTATACAGTTATATATATTGTTTGTAATCATTTCTCACTATCAGAAGCACTACTAGATTTAGATTTTTTATGATACAAACCTTAATTTCAGAGCTCCCTGTTTGTTCTATATCAATATATATTCTTAATGACCAGCTGCACAGTCAACCATTGTTCCAAAAAGAGAAAGCAAATTTATGCCCACTGCAGCAGTAATTGAGACTTTTTGTAATATTAAAGAGGATGTCTATACTTCTTGACTGACGTAAATGAATCCTTGTTGGGGGGATGCCATATAATTTGGGGGTATGCAAAAACAAGGCAAGTTAGTAAAAAAAATTATTCTGCTTATACAACTTACGGTTGGTTATCATCAATATAGAGAGATTACTATAGGGAGAAACTAGACAAGGCAACTTGATCAGAACAAAGAAGAAAGAATCAGAGCAATTGATAAGTCAAAAAGACAGAAGTTGAAGAGGCAATAATAATGAGCTCAAAGAATGCAGAAAACATGAGTGAAGACTAAGTGAGAAATTTGGGTATGAAAACAACAGTGAGACAAGCTACAAGACACAAACAAAAAAAGAAAATTATGGGAAAAAATACGCATCAGTAGTAATTACAAAAATATTGACAAAACAATATATTCACTACACTTTGAAATCCCACTACTAAGTGCACAGGGAGGAAAGAGATGAAGAATTAATGATGGAGAAAAAAACAGAGCGTTGAATATGCCAGAAGACAAATAATAAAGATAAAAAACATACAAAAAAGTAATGAACAGGTTTAATTGTGAAAGAACTAATAATGTACCCACACAGAAAACTTTTTCTTTAACCTACAGCAAATAAAGGATTTCTGCAAACCATAGTAAACAAGTAATACATACATTATTTTTTGGATCTTTTAGGTTGAACATTAAACTTCTGTATTTGTTCTTATATTTTGAGTCAGTGTCCCGAAAAAAAGAAAACAGTTCTCTTTCGATTCTTGTGGCAACTTTTGCTGCTCTCTCCTCAGGAATCTTTAAACTGGAGTCTGTCAACCTGTGAGAAAACGCAACTACAAAAATTACCAAATACTTCCAAATAATTAATTTCTTATCTTGTCTTCTGAAGGAATTGTAAACAAAAATTAATAATTTCATTTAATACATATATTTATACCTTTTCATCAAAATTTCCTTAAGAGATTGCTTAACACTTTGTCTTATCTGATCAGCAGAAGGTTTGGAAGCTGGCACAGCTGGTAGATGTGTTGCACTGATTGATCCTTTCTCATTTTTCTTTTTCTTAATTTCTTGTTTCTCATGAACACCTATCAAAATACAGAGTTAAAAACTGTAAGTGACACAGCCACTTAAATAAACAATTACCATTGCTGGATATCATGAGCTTTTGTTTTTGGAAGTATTAGAACAAGGCTAGAGGAGGGCCACAAAGATGATCAGAGGGTTGTAATACCTCCCCTACGAAGAGGGGCTGAGGGAGTTGGGCTCATTCAGATTGGAGAACAAAAGGTCTGGGGAGACTTTAGAGAGGCCTTCCAGTAGCTAAAGGGGACCTACAGGAAAGCTGGGGAGGGACTCTTTGTCAGGGGGTGCAAAAATAGGACAAGGGGGAATGGCTTTAAACTAGAAAAGAGTGGGTTTAGATTAGATATTAGGAAGACTTTTTTCCTATGAGGGTGGTGAGGCACTGGCACAGGGTGCCCAGAGAAGCTGTGGATGCCCCATCCCTGGAGGTGTTCAAGGCCAGGCTGGATGGGGCTTTGGGCAACCTGGTCTGGTGGGAGGTGTCCGTGCCCATGGTGGGGGAGATAGAATCAGATTGTCTTTAAGGTCCCTTCCAGCCCAAGCCATTCTGTGATTCTATGTTTAAAACTGATCTTTAGATTAACTACTATTCTGAATTCTTCGTGACAGCATTTTGCCACCTCCTAATTTAATTAACATATTTTAGAATAATTCAATGATATCATGGATACCAGACTCATTTAAACTCCTGCAATCTGCAGTTAGAAAGGATGTCAGCTATTTTGTGACTCAGAATTCCAAACGGCAAAGTGTTTGAAGTTTAAAAGATGCCATTACATTTAACCCCAACATTTTCCACTGTTTTCTTCCACAGTTTTTTTTAGGATGTCAACATTGGCAAAAGACTAGAAAAGTGGATTTTTTTAAGACATGAATTCAAAACTTGAGTTTAGGATTTAAAGACACAGTTCTCAGACAGAATCGCTCTAGCATTGCTGCTGAGATTTCAGATCCAAATCACAAGAATTTCACATTATCATGAACTTGGAAGAGTAATGCTTTCTGGAAGGGAGCTGGGGGATTGTTTGCTGTGAACGAAAATAGGTCCCGTCTACCTTTCAAATAGAATTACAAATGAAAATCTGATGGCTCAGTGTGCAATATAATGTTCCCCTTTGATATGAATTCTGATGCAATTATTTATCAATTTGTGCAAAAGAAATGAGTGTTTCAAGGTACTACTTATATCTCAATATCAACACTTTTATGCCCTAAGTGCTCCTACTATTTTATGGAAGAATGCTACAAAGTTTTCTACAACATGAAATTAAGCTTAATACAGATGCGCTTTTTCTTCCACTCTTGATAATGTGATCACCCTCTACTATTCAAATAGGAAACAATTACCTGCTAAAAAAAGTTTTAAAATGAAATGAGAAATGAAGGCCATAAACATCATGGGAAAAAACAGCTCTCCAGATCACCATCACTTGCACCATGAAATGCTTGAAAATTGATACTATGAAGTCATCATTCTTCACTGTACACATGTCATTTACAGTATGGAGTACTTTTCCAAACTTCCTTACCTGACTTGGTGGACTTTTCAACCATGCTAAGAGACTCTTTACTATTTTTTTCACTTTTCTCATCTGAAGATCGCCGAGGAATTACAGCAGTTTGTGTTGCTTTTCGAGTAGGAACATGTTGGCCTTTTTTAGTATCTGAGTCTCTGGATTCTGACAAATTCTTCCCATCACCAGATTCCTGAAATAAACATTTATGTACACTAGCATGCTACTGAATGCTATAATGAACCACTATATAATTACCATGCATTTTCGCGAGTTTTTAAGTATATGGTATAATAAACTCCTAAGATGTATATGCACCGTTATGTAATGTCTTCTAAGAAGTTACTGAACAATATCCCAAATTGCTACCAAACACGATTAACAATCTCATTGAAAAACTGGCCCAAGACACGTCACAGGTGTCTTGCAGTTAAGCTCCCTGTTGAAAAACACTCTGTTTTCAGCTGTTTTAAAAAATCAGGGACATGAACTTCTCTTAACCTGTTTTAGGCATGTATCCACAGGAAGTCACATATGATTATACAAAAATTTGATCAAAATTAGACAGAAGAGTTTATGAATCAGAATTACAATAATACCATGCAGAAAGAAGACAGAAAGGATCAGTAATGATAAAGTTATGGTGAATATAATACCTATATGTCAAAAGACTAAGGAAGTTTAACAAAAGCATTATGAAAATAAATTAAATTTATTAGTAAAAGAAAGTAGAAAGGCCCTAATTAAAGTGTTACGTATTTTCTTCTAAAATGTTGTTGTCATATAGAAATTGAAGATTTATGCTTTATGTAATATAGCAAATTGACAGATGCCATATAAAAATGAGTAGAATTTTGAAGGCAAAATTTGCTAACTTGTTCAAAATATCACTTATGTAAAATACGGTATTCCAATCTTCCATTGAACCTCATATACACTGTTTATAACGTGACCATTACCAGGGGTTGGAGGGACAGAAAAAAAAAATTAATAGAATATTCAAAAACTTCTGGCTATCCTTTGCTCCTAGACCTGTGAAAGTCTATAGTGTAGTAAACACTTATTCTATTACGTTTTTCACGTGTTCCTTCCCTAGTGAGAAGGGTTGAGCTGTTTCTAATCATGTATTTTGCTTATTTTTAAACAGACAAATATGTATATAGGTGAACCTACAATGTATGACATGACTGCTGCTCAATATAAGACAGAATGTACCAGCAGTACCTCAAAATAGCCAAACCTGTCTGAAAATAACGTTACTCTGAAAATAACAAGTTTTATACTAGATTCAAAAATGTTTGAAACACAGTATTTTGGATGACATGGATTTAAAAGGAAACCTCCTGTATCACACAGAATCACAGAATTGAAGGGGTTGGAAGGGACCTCGAAAGATCATCGGGTCCAACCCCCCTGCCAATATCTCCAATAACTAAAAGGAATTAAATGAATGAAACTTACCCTTCTGAAAATTTTGACTTTATGCTTCCCTGCATCTTCTGCCTGCTTTGTTTTTTCAGTTGTTAGATTTAGATTACAGGTAGGTGCTTGCTTTGACATCCCCGGTTTTTCACATTCAATTGCTTTTTCTTCTCTGTAGCTTTCAAGTTTAACTTGAGTATCCAGTAGACTTTGATCAAAACACTCTGCCTTTTTGTCTTCTTCAGCACAGCATTTCACACAAACATATTCTTTATCTTCTTCACCCATCTGCTGTGCTTGAGATAGACTCAGTCCAACACAATCACCATGAAACCAGTCATCACACCTGCCACAGCCTACCATAAACCTGAAAACAAAGTAAAATACAGGTTAGTGTCTAACTAGTAATAATAAATAGAAAGCAACAATTTAAGCAGAATATACCATATTTGGTTTTATTTGTACATGTCAACAAATTGTTCTTACCTGAAACATGATTTTCTTTGTAGCTTTACATCCATCTCCAGCCTTACTACATGGTATGATCTTCCTGAGAAATTGTTTGGTTTTGTTTTGTTTTTGCTTTTTTGCAGCAGTCCAAGAGAGTATCATAACCTCATAAGGTGTTTGTAATCTGCCCCCAAACCCTAACAATAGAATCTCTCGAAGTATTAATCTTAAAACCGGTAAACTTATGTTTCAGAAAACTTGAAAATTTTCTTGCAAGAACATACCACATTCATATTGTTTCAAATGCGATTATCATCCTCATAGAAGAAATGTATCAACTGATACAATGCTCCATAGCAGTAATAGATGTTTAATTATTCTGACAAATAAAATTGGCCCAGACAGAAAAGGCTATTATAAGTTAGTTGATATTTTACACCATGTTACTTAGAGACTATTATTAGTAAATTATATGCAGAAATTTGCCTTTTATTCTCTTTACTGGTGAATTTGGAGCCAGGAATTAGCTACATCTGGCCAGTTGGCAGCGATTAGTTTGTTTGCTTGAAACAAGGTACATGCCACTGCTGTGTTGCTCAGCTACTTTATTCAGAGCTAGTATTTATTTAAATAATATTTCAAATAAAGAATAGTATCATTTAAAGCACACTTTTCATCTCGCAGTCACTTGAACTGTTTCATTATTTTTAAATGAAAAGTAAGTTTATCTACAGGTTGCATTTTCTAAGCATTAAGATCACTTGGTCTCAAATAAAAGCCTAGTTCTGGTAATTTTGTTAAAACTTTGAAAATGTTATTAGGTATCACTAGTGCCTAATTGCTCTGAAAGGTACAATTTCTCAGTAGAATTATTCTGGAGTAGAATGAAATTTCAAAGTTAAATAGATTAAACACCTCAACACATCTGTTATAGGAAACAGAATTGGTAGTATTTACTTTTCAAATAATTTCTTATAAAACTGAATATAACGTGATTACTAAAGATTTGCTTGCAAATGATGTAGAAAGAGCTCTTGCATTATCCATTTGCATTATTTTTCTTTCTTTCTTTCTTTTTTTTTTTTTTAAGTACCTTAATGTTTAGCAGAAGGAAATCCAAGAAGACTTGCAAGCGCATTATGAAAAGTGTGACTTCGTTAATACTGAAAAATTATGTACAGAACTATTTGGTTCAATTCCATAGAAGAAATCTGACCTGAAGTTTGTAGGACTACTCTAAAGAAGATTCCTAACCTGTATGTGTTGCTGTAAAGATCAGGTCCTGCTATCTGCTGACTTACCTACTTTGTAATAGTGTATGGTTTGGCAAAGTGTGCCTAGATGAATACATTCAGCAGAGCTGTAGATGAACTCTCCAGGCGGTTTGGTACTGTATTCAAGAAACTACAGGTATCTCAAGAGATGAAAAAAAGTCTTCCTAGTCTAACAGCAGAAGTTTGAAACGCAAGAGCAGGAAAGAAGAAAGTAGCAGCTTTATGTTCTGTTGTTGCTTACCCCCCCTCCCCCCCCCCCAAAAAAAAAAAAAAATCAGGATTAAATCCTGAAGTAAATAGAATCTTTTGAGCCAAAATGAGTCTGATAAGCTTTAAAGCTCCACCTGTTTGAGAAAAAGGTCACTTCCAGTTTTAGTAGCCTACAGTCTTGTTCATTAGATTTAAAGAAACCAGTTTTTATAATCTAGTTTGTGAAGAAAGTTGTCTTCTGCTTTTTCTCATTTTTATTTTTTTTTTTCTGAGCTGCAAGTACATTTTTGGTGTTATTCATGAGAAACCAAAAATCAAAATCTGGCTATCTATTCAGTAGTTTCAATTATGAAGGTGTAGGTTCCTTCAACTTTTGTCAGGATCTCCATCTTTTCACATCTATGTCCCAACAAAGCTAAAAGATGTATGAATGGCAACATCACAGTTAAGTGCTTCTGACAGCCTTGCCCCAGGAACACCATATTCTTAAACCCAATAAAACAAAAGAGAAGTGATGTAAATTTAATACAAAGGTGATTGTTCCTTACTGAGAACCTACAGCCAAACATGATGGTAGGAAATATAGCATGAATGCCCATTTCACAATTGCAAGGATCTACAAGAAGATGCTTGACATCGGATACATCCTGCATCACTGCCGGAAAGTATTACAAGAACTCTGTGGATACCAAAAACTGGTTACAAGAATTCCAAACGTAAAATTTTCTACAGAGTTGAAATCAGGCTGAAGTAGTCAAGTACTTCTTGCCCAGAGGGTATTTTGGTGTGCTAATGAATGAATGCCTTTTGGTTAAAAATTGAAGGAAACCAGGAATACACCATCTCAGAGCCACAAATGCTACTTATATTTTTAATTAAAAAAAAAAAAAAATCATTTTCTTCAGTTTGTAAATTCAAGCTAATTTGTTAAATGAGCAGGGCAGATTACAACCCTTAACAAATAAAATTTTGACTAACATTTAGGAAAGTGTCTACATTTACAAAAAAGCAGAGATGAACTCCAGAGACTAAAACAGACAAACTGCTGTACAACTCCAATTTTAAATTGACAGCACATGCAATTTTCAGCTGTGCTCACAAACAGGAAGTCAGCAAAAGGGATGGTGTGTGATACCAGTAGGGCACCAGATAGGCATTCAGTCTTACATCTTTATTTTCTGGCCTATCAATAATAGAATTAAGACACACACTCAACCCTCCTCCCCCATATCAAAGACTTCACCTAGTGTGGACAGTGTAAAATCTGTGTTAGAAAAGTCTGTCCCATGTGTTCATAGTCTTAACTATGCAAATTTCAGGTTTGAAGTGATTTTTCTTTCTTAGTAGTTTAACCTTGTTGAACAGGGATAATTTAAGGCAATGAAGCAGAACAGCAGAGGCAGTCTTCCAAAAATAAACTGATCACTAGCAGCCAACTTCACAAGTGTGTTATTTTTTCTTTCTCTATTCCTTGCAAATAATAAAAAGAAGAAACAAGTGTAGCAAATTCTGCTCAGAAACAGATAATTCTTCACTAACAATATACACCAAGATAGAGAGATGTCATTCAAGCCATCTTAAGCAAACTACTCAAGATGGAATGTCCATTTGGCTTCACTCCTGGCTTTACAACAAGGTTTCAATTGCTCTGTATTTAAACATGCACAATAAAACCTGGGATTCAGAAACCAAAGCTATGAAGAGAATCTGGAAGTGTCCACAAAGCCTGTACTATAAACAGAATTTAAGTGTTTACAGTTGTTTTGCTTAAACCTTGTTATACAAAATGGTAATAAAAATACCAGTGATGCCTGCCACAAACTTTCACTGTTTTCACATGACTCAACTGAAAGACTGACTTCCAAGGCTGGGAGAGAACATACTGATTTTGATACAAGTAATGTAAATAATTCTTTGTACCATAAGGCCACTTTTGCATCTTTTTCTGTTTCACTCATCTGCACACAAAAATGCATTTATGATCTGTAACAGTAATTGTATTTGGAGAACAGAAAAGTGACGGCGCAATGCTCAGATTAAAAAGGGGCGTCAAGGGACACTGAAGCCTGGCTTGAAGGATCAAAGATGTCCTCTTGCACAGCTGTCAGTTGTGATTGAAGAGGTTCTGATATCTTGGACTATTTAAAACACCAAGGTTTCTGAATGTAGACTGCTTCAAGTTTGATGTGCAGGAGTTTTACCCATGTTGTAAGGCTGGATTGGAAGATGTAAAGCTGAAAGAGAAAAAAAATGTGTTTTAAAATATTATATCATGCCAAATTCAATAACAGATCAGCACTCCTTTTACTTGTCTTTAATAAAAATAGTTGTTTGAGAAAAATCTAAGAGCTGACAGGTAACAGCAGACACTATTATAGTTCACTGGCACTTTTACATGGAGTATGTTATTGTTCCATTCTGTTTCCAGGATTCTTGGCAGTCCCCACATAACAGCATAAAAAGATGTACCTTAAAGGCCATTAAGGAATGGATCACAAAATAAAGAAATACAATTAAAGCAAACCTTTCACCATCTCTCTTAGAGATTGACAGACTGTCTTTAGTATTATTTTTGGTGAATTAAATTCAACCATGAGATGAAAACACTCAAGCTTGAACCATTTATTTTCAAAATACATAGGCCATGTTTTAAAATTAACTTGCATACATTCAGTTTATAGAGCAGCATATTTTCAGAGAAATTGATTATTGTGAAATAAGATTTTAAAAGTAATATGGGCAGAAGCCCTATTATTCATAAAATAATTGTTTGCTGTAAAGCTACAAGTAAAACAAAAGACAAAAAAATCAGGAGCTGTCAGAATAGTTGTATGGGCCAATTATCTGCATTTTAAGATTAATAACCTAGAGTGCATTGACATAGAAAAATAACTGTTTCTTTTTAGCTCATTGCATTTGGCAAGGCGTAAGACAAAAACCTGCAACAAAATTCAAATCTTAACAAAAAAAGCCTTGATACTCTTAACTATTCAAAAAGACACTCTAACCCTCAGCTCAGCTAAGAGGATAAACTATTCATGCAGTTTTGAAAAGTTCAAATATTTCTGCATCTGGCAAATATGGGGCGTGCTTTAGGCGCTTAAGTATTATTTCAGGTTCCCCCTTAATAGTACCATTAACCAATCTTCTATAAAATCTGTTGTAATTTGTATTAACTATTAACATTATAACTGTGTCTCAGCTGCACTGATGCTACAGTCCAGCCAACCTCAAGGAGAGACATTACATGGAGGCAACTGTTTTTCCTTTACCTAATAAAGACATTCCTAATAGAAGGAATGAATGACAGGTTTAACCTTTACCAACCCGCTTTATTCCTCAGAGACTGAGGAAGATATTCACAGCAGCTTTAGCAGAGCCCATATTCCACATCACTGAAGTAGCATGGGCTCAATCCAAAGTTCAGCAGAACAAGTGATTACCAAGAAAATCTGCAGTACCTTGTTATCAGAGCACATGCACATAAGCAATTTTTCTTGTTCACCTTTAGTACAAGATTAATACAGTTGTCTAATGATTTTTCAGCTTTTGATTTTCAAGAAACAAGAACAAGCTATCTTCAAAGAAACATTATAATCATCTATCTTTATGTGAAGTTTGCAGCGTAGCAACAAGACACTGAAAACTCATTTCTTCAATATCAAGTTTCAGTACCCGATCTTTTATACAAGTTTTTTTTTCCTTAAAAGCATATGCTTCTTTTTCATGTTACAAGAGCCTCTCCAAAAAGGAAGCGAAGAAGGACACAGGTAACCCTGTGCACCCTGATCTGAATGTAATTGAATGAAACAGGCCCAACAACAGGAAAACCAAAATCCTTGAACTTCCCCAAACCTTGGAAAAAAAAAAAGGGGTAAAATACATCTCATAATATTAACCACAAACATATAAAAAAATCATTAAAGGCAGCTCCATTAACAAGTGGTTCTATATACATATTGCTGGATCAGTTCTGTAAACTGCATACATAATTCTATAAAATATTTTTATATATTTCAGACAACTTGTACTATCCATTTTCCTGATTATCTAACATTACTGATATTAACAGTAATTCTACCAATATTGCAGCACAGCAATATGATGCATATAAAAAACAAGTTATAAAATGGTATGACTATAAATATGAACACTGGAGTCCTGTCATTCTTGAATTATATATTACAACACTGTGTTGCTTATACTGTCATTCAACTTCGCTACAGCTCACGGATAAGAGCTTTTAATGTTGCAAGGCTTTTCAAAGTGGGAGAAAGCAGTAGGAGGGAGAAAACCTGAAAGCATCATCCATGACTACAAATTGATGACATCTCACAGAACCTACAGTTTAATATACTCATACTCTACAAGTGTCAGAACTAAAGCAACGTAATTATTCTAATTACTGTTTCTTATGAAGAATGTTGTCGCAACAATGATTCATGCATGCACTGTTTATGCATCTACCCTTAAAAAGAATGTGTGCTTAACTTGAGGGTGGTTATGAGTTCAGATCCTTAATCTCCTTCTTCGTCCTTTCATGTTTGTATTAGCTTAATGAAGTACTGGCATTATTTAAAAAATCCAAACAAATGCTACTGTAGGAAAAAAATTCAGATTTTTTTTTTTTAAACTTCATACACAAAGTAATTATTGTATTACAGTTGTATAATAATTACATTATTAAATAATATATTATCAAATTAAATAAATACGTGATTCTCAGTATGCAAGGTCAGGAATACTGTACCTTTGCTAAATCAAGTTCTGCACTTCCCAATTGCCTTTTACAGCATTACTAATTTTTCTTCCACCTTAAAGCAGAATTGAAATGTGGGGAAGATGATGACTATGTAAAACTCCAGTTTTACCAAGCTTTTCTGTGAACTCTGAGAAGGTCTGGTAGTCTAATCACACAAACTGCATGGGCATACACCAAGCAACACCAGAACAAAAATAATAAAAACAACAGCACATAAAAAGATCCCTGTCACCACACTATGTTAAAAAAAATAGAATTGTAGAAATCAAAAGACAAATTCACCAGAAAGCAATTAAAAGTACAAGCTTCCTTTTGCTTTCTACAACACTTTCTAGAAGATTTGTTTAAAAACAGGAAATCTTGAGTTCTCATTACTAATGCATAGTACATATGGAACTTCTTTCATTAAAAAAAGATAGAGTGAAGACAAAGGAGAGAATCTGCAAAACCTCTGTTAGGTTTTGTCTCTCTGTGTAAGAAAGGAATGAATTCAGCCCCCCAGCCTGTACAGAAAAAACACCTACAAAGAAAAATGGAGAAATTTATATTATGGGCCTTTACATCAGAAGGATGCACATGACACATCCAAGAATAAATCTTGAATTAGCACGTTTCTCACTATCTGCAGAGCATCTTCATCTAGCTCTACCCAAGAAATTAAATATTTTTCTTCAACTATTTTTAAATATCTTCAGTCTGTCTTCAGGAAAATTAACTATTATGTTTGTGATAAAGCTTACTATTTTCAGTATTACTAGAACACATTGAGAAGTTGAGGTAATAAATTCAGTCTGTGTTATCTTTATGCGATACACATATATACATACTTTTCATCTATAGATGAATGAAAATTTATGTGTTATGTATGTTACTAGCCAATGGGAAAACATCTGACAGCAGTATTGGAACACAATGGCTAAGTTGAAAGAAATACTGAATGGGTAACACCAACTGAAACTTTGCTCTAAGCAGAGAAAGTGTCTCAGATGTGATGAAAATTACTACCTACAATTATCCAAGTTGCTGAGAAACACCTTGTTTAGTTTTCATCTGAAAGAACAATTACTTTTTTAGTTATCTTGTAAAGAATACATCAAGCAAACAGACCATAACATCAAGCAAAAAGACCAACCTTAAGCCAAAGGTTGACCACCCACTCTATGGTAATGGTGATAAAGATACAATAATACAGGTATGTTGGTTCTAGTTTATAACCATCACGGCAAGTGGAAAGCAGAGCATGAAAAATCACTGTTCAAAACTCAGGTACCCAAGAGAAAATGATCAAATCTATTAACACTAAAAAGCAGGCATGCCTCTTATAGGGCAAGGCACATTGTAACTTGATTTTTTTTTCCATTATGCAAGTCACATGTTCGCAAGAAAGGACTTCTTTCCCAGCCAAAATCAGCAGTGCAAGGTAGGTGTACTTTGACTTTGCATGTGATCAACAAATTACAGCTTGTATCCCTAAAGACACCAACTGATACGATTTTTTGAAGAGGTGATTCTGAAATAAACCAATATTCAACAGTACCATCCATCTTGTGCTGTTCTTCTAGCAGGCTTACAAAGATCACCCTGGGGCTGCGAAACACCTATGTAAGCATCCCCTCCGAGGATTCTATACACAAACAAGGCTGATGAAATGATTTCCACACGTTTTCTCCAACCTGAATCAATCCTCCAAGCTTAGTATTACATTAGCAACAAGTTAGTGGGTTCGTATTTATTGCAGGGAATATAAAAAGGTTCAAATAACTAGTATTTTGCAGCCTGAATTCTAATATTTCATTATCATATGCACATAATTTCCCAACTCAGGGCTGCAACTTCAGTTCAACTTCCTTTTTCTACAAGTAATTTGTACCAGTGTTGACCAATATCTTCAAAGTATAAATGACCACTGAGTGGGATATAAATACAAACACTGTTTCAGATCTCAGCTCTGCTCTCTGTCTTTTGTTGAACTTACGCCATTTTAAAATATTTGACTCTCACACTCGTCCTTCTGCTTTTTCCTGTACCATGAACAGATAAATAAAGGAAACAGGCTCATTATTATAGAAGGGAAACAAATTCATTGAAAAGCAATCCACAAAGTGAAGGGGGGCAAGGGGACACCAAAAAAAAAACAATTAATGCTATAGTAGATTTTCATCAGTATGATATACTTCCAAATTACGAAAATATGAAATTTGTCCTTCTTTTTGTACTGTATTGAAAATGTTTGCTTGTTCTTGCATCAATAATTAAACTGGCACAAGTATGCTAAGACACTTCAGACAAGTATTGCTTTCTCTTGTATCTTAGCGACATGAAGTGAATCTGAAAGGTTAATAATTTTTATTTGTAGCATGCAACTACAAAATGAAATAAATTTGAATAAATTAAAAAAAATCATTTTTTTAAGTGTCAATAAAAAGTCATGAACCATCAGTCTTAAGTCTCTATTATTAACCACAAGGCTCAATAAATATGAGCTTCCTCACTCCACTAGCATGTCTCTATTCCACATTCAAAAATTCTTCATTTACATTACAAATATCCTCCTACATTTGGAGGATCCAATATTCTCATGCTGAAACTTCTGGTTGTGTCTGCCAACAGTCTTGTGGCACAGATTTTGATAGGAAGTCCGAACAAGTGTTATTACAAAGGTAAGGATAGCAGTAATCACCATCTTTGGCAACTCAAGGGCTCTCTTGAGTCTGACTTCAACTAGTCATCCATGTGTTATACTGTTCTTCTAGGAGCACTAAGATCTAGCAATGCCAAATTGGTTTACTGAACTTATTCCTGTACAGTAGCATATCTGCTGTATCTCATTTTCTGCATTTCACTCTAACAAATGGACTAAAATATAATGACTGAAAATTACTTTAAATGCACAACATCTTGGATTGATAGCTCATTAGTGAAATATTTTAACCTTTTTCAGTTCACTTACAGTGACAGAGGGACATCAGCTTCATAGGCAACCCAGTATTAGGTTTAAAGACAATTTCAGATATGCTTACGTGGAAGTTCCGTAAATTCCTCCCCTTCCCATTACTTTTTCCCTTCCTTCCCCCCCCCCCCCCAACTTCAACTTCATTGTTACTCCAGTTACACGAAAGCCTGGCAGCAATGATGACATCAGGAAAAAACAAATGTTAACCTCTAGGTACTAAAATCACAATTCTAAATGATAAAAACAGATGCAAACAACTACTCAATTCCTTTGATTGATGGCAATCCTTTAACTTAGGAGATCTCTGGAAGGAAGGAAATGGCAATCTGGAACACAGGTATCTTAGTCTGGTTTCTTTTCTAAGAAAAAGAATGAGTTTAGAAGAGGTAACGTTACAACAGAGTTGCAAATTCCTTGAGAATACACTTGTAAAATAAAACATTCTTAGCAAAAGTTTATGGCCAAACTCATTTCCAATGATCTATTTAAAAGACAAGATGACATGTATGAGTGCAAATAAAACCAATTCACAGCGTAACACACTGGATTCCATTACAAGGCTTTTCCTTGTATGCTTGGGTACCAGCAGTAACAAACATTTGGTAAGAGGGAAAAAAACAAAATATCTTCTGAGACCAATAATAAAGAACTCTGCAGACACAAAGCCACACACACCTGTTGCCATGTGGCTTTTTGCAAAAGCCACACTGCTTGCTGGGCACCCAAACATGTTTACTTTCACTAGCAGAGGTATGTTCCAAGCCTTCCCGTTTAACAGTTGAAATGTTATCTGGAATAAACAGTGGAGGTTCATCAAGTGAAAGACTTTTGCTACTTCTTCTCTGGCGAGGTTGAAGATTTTTATCAATTCTTTTTGATTTTTTTTCTTTATCATCCTCCTTCAGATGTTCTACCATAGAGGCATCTTTTGCCTCTGACTCCTCCTTGGTGGAGCTATTTGTTTTTAGCACAGTTGTAAGCTGTTTCTGGGCTTGCTTCTGACCAAGATTTGAAATATGGCCTGACACTGTGTGCACAGAGTGGTGGGTATCTTTAGAACAGCTTTGTTGTGTAGGAGATTTGTCAATTGCTCTCTGAATTGATGACTTCTGTCCTTGCCCAGAAGCCTGGACTCGGGGTATTTTCTTCAGCATTGTATTGGTCTGCTTTTTTACTGTGGTCCCTGAAAGACAACTCTTTGTTTTCAAACCAAGATCAGATTGTTTCTTCCTAATTTTAACAGGGTTGTTCGGATGTTGATGACTGTCTTGCTCATCTGCATTCCGCTTCAGACCTGCTGGAGATGGACTGTGAAGACCTGAAACAGCAATACCGGCTCTTGTTCTTGAATTCCTTGTGTCTTGTTGCACTGTACCTGATTTCTGTCGAGTACCTGCAGTCAGATTTTGCTTATTCTGTACTGCAGATTTACTATGCCGAGGCCTAATATTCTTTTCACATTTTGAAGCAACACTAATTTGTTTATCATCATCCTGAACTTTTGAGGTCTCAGGGCCTTCTACTTCAGTACTGCTGATCTGCTGCTGTACATCTTGGCTTGCATGGTCAAGAACAGTGCTTTCTAAAATGCTATTTCCTGGGTGAACAGAAGTAAGCTCCTCACTTTTCAAGTCTTTATTATCAAACTCTGTACTGTCCAGTAGTTCCTCTGATGAACTTACAGTTTTCTCCACTCCTTTGCCATCATCTACAGGCTCTGTTACACTTTCTTTTACTGACAATGTATTTTCATCAGGAAATTCCACACTATGGGAACCTAATCTACATTCAACCCCCTCTTCTAAAGAGCCAGACAAATTTGAAAAGGTCTCATAAATTTCACTTGGATTCACACAAACGCTAGATGGATCATTAGTTTCTCCAGTTATCCCACTTTGATCATGTTCTTCTGTTATCTTCTCCAATTCCTCTGCTTTATTTTCAGTCTTTTCTTCCGCAGAAGTTTCAGAGCCCATTGAATCAATCACATAATTTCCTTCATTTTTAGCTGCAGTAATTTCAGTATCTGCAGATGCTGAACAAACTGAATCAACACTCCCAGACTCAGTTTTTGTTGCTATCTCTGTTATTTCCTTTGTTTCTCCAGGAGCAGTACAAGCTCCTGGTACCTCAGAACAACTTAACTCTTGGGATATTTCTTCAACCTTTGCCTGCTCAGGTGTTTCAGACTTCACTTCATTCACCTCTTCAGGACCAGGAAGAGGCTTTGTATTACTTGGGGAAGCAGTTACTGCTGCTGCTGCTCCTTCTGTCTGTGCTGATCGTCTTGTACTACGCCTAACTTCTTTAGGTTGTTCTGCTTTCACAGGTGTGGCAACATCTGCCTCTTTAGCTGGACTTTTCTCTTGTTGTTTCTGTCCTGTTTTGAGAGCAGATCCACTTTTTACAGATGATTTCTTGGTACTGACAGGAGGTGCAACATTTGAACGCTTGGCCAGTGTGCTCTGTCGCAAACTCCGTACTGGTTCTATAAAGGTAAAGAGAAAGTGTCTTAGCTATACCATGTACTCCTATATGCAAACACAAGACTAATCTAGAATAGAAGTGACTGAGCCTACTTTACCTTACTGGACACAAAAAGAATTTTGAAACTTAGTTGTTCATTGAACTTAGAGAAAATAAAAAAAACAGTTTGAATGGAAAAAAAATCATTACTTTTATGGCTACTAAAGCTCTGAACAGTATATGAAAAAACAGAAGTAGCTCTCACAATAAAAAAGACAAAATCCACTCAACTTTTCTAGCACTCAACCTTTTCCACTCTTTCTACTTTAAGTAAAAATAGCATAAAGTTATATTGTGATAAGTATAAATGCAAATTTTACAAAGTTTTTAGAGAACACAGTATATGAATCTGAAATCCAGTCATGTTCTCACTTAATGACAGATTATTGATTATTGTAAAAGTAATAATCAAATTTAAGTGCCTTTTAAAAGTGTATTCACCAGCTTTGTAACATAGGCTCTTTCTTAAATTCTGATTTCCCTATTAATTTTATCTTAACTCGGCCTACTCTTTGGGGACAAAGTAGAGCTGTCAATAACTCCACCTGTTCAAGAAGTTTAAAAAAACCCTGATTATATACAATCAGCTATCACAATTTAAATATGTGAAATAACTATTAAGCATGTTGAGATATCTATATGAAAGACTTTACAAGTGCAATTACTGTAACTTTAAAACAAAAAGAACACACACAAATAAGAACAAACAGAATTAAAAATTTTAATTGGAAATAAAGAGCCATGCTAACCTAATTCTCCAATACTGTTTGAAAATACAGCAGGGCTGTGTTAAAGAACCACAGTGCAAATCTGATTTAGGTAAAAGGAACAAAGTTTCAAAAACATGTTTGAGAACCACAGGCCATAAGGAAGAGCATTTGTTATAAAGGAATTCAAATTGAATAGCACCCTACTGATGCCAATCTCTGGCTCCCATTTATAAAAAAAAAGAAAAAAAAAGGAAGCGCCTGTACTCCACACAACCAACCACTAAAATACTTGGCATTTATGAATATTAGGAAGGGATTCTAAAAATTTAGTTGACCTTGAATGTGCAAAAACATACATCCCATATTGAGTGATCACCTTGTGCCATTAAACGTGGTGACTTTCTTGGTGACACGACTGACGTTTCTTCTGAACGACTCCTCAAATTCCTGTTCGGTAAAGTTAACTCATCTTCATCGATGTTGTCATTTCCACTCTCTTTAACTCCCTCTTCATCCATAATATCATCAAGACCGATAACTGGGAAAACAAACAAACAAGAAAGATCCTAAAACTTTAAAAGGAACAAAAAGTGTTGCGACTGTAAGGGTGAGTAAGGCGGGGGAAGAAACAGGGAGAAATACATAAATTGGCCATCTGAAAACAAACAAAAAGGAAAAAAAAATGAAGAAAGGCAGGACAGAAAATTCCCACGTGAGGCAGTTTCAGTGTAGAAGAAGCTATCACCCAAAGCTTAAAATTTCTGTAGATAGTCCTTACAGCTTTTTGGTGGACTCACATTTTTATTGGTTTTGGTTTTTGTTGTTTTGTTCTTTTATTTTGGCACAAGAAGGTCCACAGTCTTAGAGGATCAGCTGTCCCTCACTGCCCCTTCCCACCTAAGAAAAAGTGAAGAAAGGTAAACAGTAGAAAGAGCTGATCCAGAAAAGGAATGAGTATAAAAATCACAGTTTTCTCATAGGACACAATTTTAAAACTGAAAGTCCCACCCACCTCACGTATCTCCATCTGCAACCCAGTTTTGGAAGGGCATGGAGTGCAGCATGCACTAGTCTCCCAGCCAGAATCAGAGAACGTTGTCGAATTCCTATCCTCCACTAACCTGAGAAGGATCCCAGAGGTTGCTCCTGAAAATAGGTTTCCTAAGAGGCAGTCAGGCCACTGTACCAGCCATTCTCCTCACTTTCTCTAAGTTTGGTTCTGCAATGGTAGCCTCTCCTATCCCAAGATCCTATGTGTGATTAATGAATCCCGGTCCCTGTAGGATGCGAAATTTGTGAGATCAGGCCAAACACCCAAGTGATTTTATAAGACATGTAGAAGGGTCTGACAAATACAACACAGACTCCAAACAATCAAGTAAGCCTATTCTTCACTATCCCAGCACCAACTCCAGCATTTTTAAGGCAAACTAACTTACACAACAGAAATAAGATCTCTAAAAAATTCTAACAATTATTTTCTTAAAATTGCTTTAATATATTCATCTTAGAAACCAAAACAAGAAGATAATAAAAATTAAAAATTGTTAGAATCTTCAGCTTGCCTCTGAAAACCTGTCAATTTCTGCTTCAACTCAGATGTTTTCACAACTTAAATAGAAGTTCTCTTGTGAAACCACTGTAATAATGAGCATAGAGTAACGAAAAACAGGAGCTGTAAAACACTGCTAAAGCCAAGCAGTGATAAATAATCAAGTCTATCTAGACTGTCATTCAACCCACAGTCTCATGACACATTTAACAGATACACCTGTTAAAGATCAAATATGAGGCTGTTTAAAATCCTTCTAAAAGTAAGGCTGAGCTTGGCACCAGGTGAACTTCATTCTGGTCCTCTGTACTTAGACAGCTGTCAGGAGCTGAAAACTAGGAGTTTCTTTAGCTAACAACGTACTGTCACTCATTTTATTTTAACCATATTATTTAGTTACTGCATTGTATGCCCCAGTTAGAGGAAATGTGTATTTCTGGCAATTACTGGCAGCTTTCTCTTCCCAATCCACAGAGCTATCTTTATGGGTGTATTTGTATACAGATATCACACACCAGCTGCACAAGACTGATAAATCTAGCGTCAGTCCACTCATCCAAATGTTTCGTCACTTATTTGCTACAAGCTACATACTGGGGAAAATATGATACTAATTGCCCTGTCAGACTTTATTTTCCCCTAAATATGTAATGCTGGCCATTGTCCAACACAGGACACCAAACAAGATGGATCCTCATCCTAACTCAGGCCACCCTTCCTGTGTTCTGAAAGATTACGTGATTAGATCCTTCTGACAGCTCCGCACTTTGGTGTGAGCCATCTTATTACAACAGCATTCCTACAGAACGTGCAGCTGGTGTGAGGGAACAGCCTGTGACCCTTCTGACTCCTTGGTGTAGAACTACACTAACTACTGAAGATAACACGAAGAATCAAAACTACTCAGACAACTTCTGAAACAGTTCTGTAGCTGATCTCACAGCTCATTAAAGCCTCGTGTTTTACACGTCTTGCACAAGTTAATTCATTTACACACCCTTCATTAACACAAGGGACACATTCAGTCTACTATTGACAGACAGTTTGAAATATCAGAATTAAAGTATTTTCATACTTACAAGACTCTGTGCTGTAGCTTTAATTTTATGGATGAATTTGAAGCACAGAATCTTGTTTATTTCAAACGACCTGAGCTACAACTCGGCTATTACAGCCACATGAGGCGGGATGAGAAGTCAACACAGAACCCTGCTGGGAAAGGAAAAAGTGACAAGGAATAGTAATAGATACAGAGGAGGAGACTGGAACATTGAATTATGAAAGGAAGTGGAGGTAGAGATAGGAATGTGGAAAGACAAAACCACCAAAAGCAGAAACAGACAGAAATAAAACAGAAAGAGATACTGATAATGAAAACAACAGAAAAGGATAGAGATGATGTTAGCAATAATTATCTATAGAAATTAAGACAGAGGTGTAAGTGATAAATAATCATACAGGAGGAAGGGAAAAAACATCAGAACTGCACACAACTGAAAAAGCTGCAAAGAAGGAAAATACATAGAGAGAGACTGTGACCTATATATTTATATGTATACAAATACACACGCTTGAAGAAGCACCACTGGCTGTCATCTTAATATATTGAGTCTGTTATCTGCAAAGTATTTAAATTTCCAGGCTACTGTCTCACTTTTCATACATGTCAAACAATAACAGAAGAACACATTAAAAATATTCGCACTTTTAAAGTAGAACTTTCCATGTGTTAAAACAAAACTGTGACAAATTTTTATTTCTTCATTGATACATAATTGAAGAAAACAAGCCTTACTTGATGGAGGAAGGGGAGGGAAGGAGAAGAAAACACCTAAAATATCATCAAAATCTTTTAAATATATAAATATTATTAACATATGTCTTCCCTTGATTATCTTTAGCCAAAATTATACAAAAATATTCAGATTTTTGACACACTGGTCAAGGTAAATTTCAAGTGTAGAACTAAAGTTCTCCTGTAGGTACCAGCTCTGGTTTTCTTTTGCTTAGCTAACCAGAAGGAATAACATTCCACTATTCCTGCTCTGCACTGTTGTAAATGCTAAAGACCCAACCTCCCTCCATGCACAGAACTGATCCAAAGAAATAACTACGTCTTCAGAAAAATGTACAGTGGGGAAAACTGGCAGTTTGTTACCTACAGACAAAAAGCATGCAAAATAAACATTTTCCATGTTCTCAGAATGACAGCAACATAACAAATTTAAATTTTATACAGAAAGGTTACTACCTTGGTCACAAGACACTGTGCAACTGTTCACAGGGACAGCTTGGAGGAAGGAAGGCAGAAAGAGGTAAGAATACTGAGAAACCATAAAGCATTTGGGGTTGCAATCGAGAAGTTATATTCAAAATCACTTCATAAGCAGGTGGAAAAAATAGATGTACATTTGATTTTAGCGAAACGAGCATAAAGTGCCTAAAACAGAAAACAGCTACAAGGAAAAAAAAAAAAAAGTATTTGTAGTCAGAAAAATCATTTTGGCTCCAAAGATTTAGTACATGATCACAGTTTTAGCAGAAGTAATGCTGCTTTGAACAGTACTCGTGAACACATAGGGTAAAACTGGAAAGAGCAGACTGCACTCAGGGGAAACCCTTTTCAAGAAGCAATCTAGAAGCACAGGAAACAAAAAATTGCAATTTAAAAGATATCCCCAACAGTCTTTCTACACTCTTATAGGGCCAATCCTCATCACTTATTAAAAAATATCTGACTTGATAAACATAAATTACACTGGTAAAATTTTAATTTTGCTATGAAATCCAGAAACATCTCTAGATGATATGCAATTCACATGCCATACCATCTACTACATGTATAATAAAATCACACTGCTCCAGTGAATAACAACCTGGAAAGCTACAGAATTTATGATAGCTGAGAAATGCCCAGTTAGTACAAATCCTGCTTACTTAGTTTGATTTTGGCATATATATGCATGTGTGCATATATACAGACACAGACACAAATATAATAAATAAAACAAGGGAAGAGGAAAATCCCAAATCTGGGGCTGTTGACCAGAAGTCAGACAAATCTTCACAGTTTGGTGGCAAATCACCACAGGATTTGTGGTGAAGGAAACCATACGATCTCAGCTATCAGGGGTTTCGGCCTGACCTGCCATGCTCATACTTATAAGACTAGTGTACAAATTTCCAGCTTGTCTTACAGCAAGAAACAACAGAATGAAACAGAACACCCCCCATCACTAAAGTACCAAGTCTGAATAAAGGTGTTGCTCTGAAGAGCTAAGTCATATTCTTAACTTTACATTTTCCATTTCTGATTAAAGAAAAAGGATCAGAAGGAAAAGACAAACAAACAAACAAAAAGCATGCATACGCACCATCCAAATATCAAAGACAGCCTGGAGCTATTCCACATAATCTACCTGTGTTGATCACACAGCTCTTTGGAGAACAAACACCTTACCGTCCTGATGAAGGGAAACAGAGACACCTCAAACATGATATGGGACACCTCTGAGTATTTCAAAAACTAGTGTTTCATTTAATTTTTGAAAACCTCGTTTTGTCAAATTCTGTCTTTTATCTGGCAAAGGCAGCAGTTGCACCAACTTCCACTAATGCCACTAGGTCTCACTGCCAATAGCTACTTCAGGACAGTAAACCGCTTCCATTACTGCTAAGCTCCTGAGATCTGCAAATAGGTTGTGCCTTGATTCATTGAAATAACAGAAAATTTCCCAGCTGCACTACATGAGCAGCAATCTGCACCATCTAATCCCACAAACCAGCAACCCAACCACATCTTCACAATTTAGCAGTCACTTCTCACAAACACATCCTAAAAGGATTTCAGCATAACAGCTGTTAATTTGACCCATACCCTCTCCAGCTTGGAAAAAATCATGAAAAGTTACTTCCATCTCTGCTCAAAGGCATTAACAGGTCTGGAAAGGATTTTGTCTTCTCCAAACATCCAACTGTTCAGTCAAAGCTGAACGAGACAATCCCATTCTATTTCTCGGTGGTAATTACAGAGCAAGCTCATAGAGCAGACAAAGATCAATAATGTCATCTAACAAAAAAATTAGATCCAGCATAAAGCTGGATTCAGGCCAAGACACGAACATGAGACTGCTTTACTGGCACTGATACCGTTCCTCATATCAATACACAGGCAACAGACATCTATTTTCATGCTCCTCGCTATCTGTCATAGACCGGTACCACGGACTATGATGCTACTATGTTTCCCGTGCCAATTACATGTAATCCAATTTACAAAGTAGTTTGTGCATTTTCTGTGGAAATGCCTCCAACCAACAGTGATGGAAATCAAACCTCAACTCACAGAAGTCTGTGCAGTTCTGTCATATAGATAAGTGCATAGGGATGTAAACCAATTGCTACCATGCATCACATCCAGTCAGATCACCACCTTTGAAAGAGCTCAGCAGTAACAAAAAGCTTAGTTCGTGGTGAATGGCGTGCAATATAAATCCTAATGCTGAGCAAGACAGATGCAATACTGATGAGTAATGACTTTGGGTTAGGCCTGTGAACAACGCTCATCAAGAACTTACGTCAACCCAACAGTAAGAGAAAGGGCAGAACACAGACCCACAGGTGAAAACAAGTTAAGAGCCAGAATAAAGAAGGGGTTCTTAAGACTGATGTAAATGAGAGCCAAAAAGCTCTAATCTCCAAAGTAAAGCAGAGAAAAGGCTGTTAGTTCTGAGAAACTTGATATACTGCTATGCAGGCCTTACACCACAAAAATGTACCATTTGGACATTGGCAGTACCAATGTCCTGCCACAAAAATGTAATTTTAAACATGAAAATCTCATGTTTAAACAAAATCATACAATCACCTAGACTGGAAATGCCTTCCAAGATCATGAAGTCCAACCATCAACCTGACCTACAAGGCCCATCACTAAACCACATCCCTTAGTGTCATGTCCACAAGTCCCCTGAATACCTCCCAGGATAGGGACTCCACCACTTCCCTGGGCAGCCCGTTCCAATGCTTGGCCACCCTTTCCTCAAAGAAATTCTCTCTAATGTCCAATCCAAACCTCCCCTGGAACAACTTGAGACCATTTCCTCATGTTCAATATAAGCCCTAACACTTGCCACCTGAGAAAGAGAGACCAACACTGCAACCTCCTTTCAGGTAGTTGTGGAAAGCAATGAGGTCTCCCGAGCCTCCTCTTCTCCAGACTAAAGAACCCCAATTCGCTCAGCCGCTCCTCTCAACTCTTCTTTTCGAGCCCCTTCCCCAGCTTCATTGCTTTTTCCACACACAATCAAGCAACTCAATATCCTCCTTATGGTGAAGTGGTGCAAGGTCTCCTGGTTGAAGTCAGCATCTTGCTTTGTGCACAGGTTTACAAATACTCTTGAACTCTTTGCTCAAAACAAGCTTCCACTTAAGTATCAGTGAGCCATGCACTCAGCTCCTTCGATTTATCTGTCAGACCTAATTCCACTTCAGCCAAATCACCTCAGCCCAACTATTTATACTTTTATCTCTTCAGCTTACCCACAGAAGAAGAAGATAGCATGAAATTTTCACAACAAAAGAACACAAAGGAACTTTCACCACTTTAAAAACTGGACAAAACAGGACATTTCAGCTATTCATGGACCAGCAACCATGCTAAGCCTGTCCTTTGCTGGCCTTCTGAGCTGATTTTCAAAAGGATTTTGCTCCCGTTCTTAAACTGTTCCATGGTCTTGATAAGTGTTTTGCAAGATACCGTTTGTAGGTCTAAAATAAATAACAATGAATACATAAATTTCTGCCTCTGCAGAAAAAATGGCTTATCTTCGGGAGCCCAAACAACTGCTGTCCCCTGCAGAGCTGACAGTGAGAATCACAACCATCTAACATTTCAGCTTTAAGAATAAATAATGAAATTAAACAAACAAAATGAAAGAAAAAAGAAAACCAGGACACCACCACAGACTTCCTCCCCCACCCCCCCCCTGCAAAAAACAGTATTTCCTAGGTTGTGCCCAGGTTAACATAACTTTTTCTTTTTGTAAGGTTTTACTATACATTTGTTTTTACCAATTTATCCTAAGGAAAGGATAAAAGGGCTAACAACCAACCGTTCTGTAACCATACTGCTTAATGCAACACAGATTAAATTTGTGATGATATCCTACACAAAAGAGGAAAAAAACACCAAAAAATTAATGAATAATAATACAGCAAGCTACACTGTATGAAACACCAAAGGTGTTACAGATCTAAGGATATTAGCAAGGCAAGTTTTGTGGGGAGAACTGTGGGGTTCTCTTCCCTTCTCTTCTCCAAACAAAATGATATTGGAGCAGAGAGGAGCTTTCATGCATACATTTTGGAAATATCAGCCTTTCCATCATCAGTTCTTACAAAGGGTATTACCATCTTCAGTCTGCTGGTAAGAATGTAGTGACAATCTGAGTTGCCTTAGATCACCAACTCTCACACAAATCAAATAAGTCATGAGGAATAAGGACAAACAAAGAAACACTGCTTCAAAATGATGGCTGTTATTCTCAATTTAAAAAAAAAAAAAAGAAAACACCACTGATAGAAAAATATTAGGGTCCTACCATCTCAGAATAAAGACAAGACCTTCTTAACAAGACCTATAAAGAACAACCAACAGCAAGAACATAGTGATCCTTTTGGATCACTATGACATTAATTGCAAATTGTATGTTTTTATTTACATACTGAAACACGGTTTTAGTCTTGCTTTTATATTTAAAATATAAATTAAATAATACATATTTTATAACTTAAAAGAAGTTATACCAGTTTTGATTCTCTGAGCCTGTATGCAGCCTGAAGTAATAGCCACAATTAATGAGCTTGCTCATTTATTTTAACAGACAGCAAGCTTAAAAAAATAACTTTAAGAAGTTGTGGTTATTTAAATATCAATACTGTTAATTACTCCACTTTTAAGAGAAATATCCAGCTAGTTTGCCAAAAAGCCCCCAAACATCTCCCTGTAACTTCTAAAATATCCAGCTGTACCCTATGAGTTAATTCAAAAATTTTAAATGCAGTATAGGTTTAAAGAAGGATACACAGTTGTGGCTCTGTGAAACAAGAACTCACATCATTGTTTTACTGGATGGAAATAAACAGAGGGGAAGATTGGTTTAACTGTGTACACTGCAGTCTTATGCACATTACAACTGATATAATTTTGTTTGGTAGGTTAAAGACAAAGCGTAAGCACATGGACTATTACAAGAATAAACAAGAACATTAAAGATGGCCTCAAACCATATTGTATTAAAGCAGTAAAAAGATCAAATATCTTGGTTTCTGTAGCTCACTTTGTCATTGCCCTAATGAGTACCATCTTTAATTTACAGTTTTCCGTGCCAAAATACCGCTTGATTTAACAAAGGTGAGAATTCAGTCTGTTAGTAGAAACAAAACATATTATACTACAAAATTGTCAAGATTTTCAGAAATAATTCATAAAAGCTACCAGAAGAAAATGAAATGCTGATATAAGTTATTTGCACTAATCTACAACACTTTTCAGTAATGAACCCAATTTAAAAACAAAGAAAAAGAAACCTTCCTGTCAAAAACAAACAAAAAAACCTATTAAGCAAAGAGTACCTTTTTACCCATTACAGTAAATTCAGAGTAATTATTCCAACTATTCACACTATACATAACTTAGGAACTGGATTATAGTTTTGTTCCCCACCCACCTCCATCTTCCAAAACTGTTCCACAACTCCTTAAATGATTTTTACGTAAAAGCTGTGCTCTAAATCAGTTCCAACTCAGGTGTTTCCAAACCATAATAAAGAATTGTTTGAAGCCAAACAAAGCAAAACACCCAGTATCAACTCCATGCTACAACTCCTAGCACTAACAGAATAACCGTGAGGTCAGAGAAGTAACAGAAGCTGTATACCTCAAACACGCCTCTTGGCAATCCTGCACTATTAAATTTCTGAAGACAACTAACAATTTCACTAATAAGACACAGTTCTTATGCTAAAGAAATCAAACTCTAACTGGAAATAATTTACACATATTCAAGTCAAAGCCTAGATTAATTTTGACCCAGATTAGGAGCTTTCCCCTGTTGTTAAGTGACCAAGTTAAAAAACTGCATGTTTTACATGCCAAGCATGTAAGCAGCACAACAAAAGGGGCAGGAAAGAGACAGAAATCCCAAATTATTATTTCTACATTATGAAAAAGGGTTGGCACTACAGTATTAATGTATTTTAAATTGTAATCTTAAAAAATTATAAGATTTACCTGTTGAACAAGGCATCTGGAAATTGGGATCATTGCTATCCAAAACAGGCAAACAGAACTGGGCACTTGCAGATCCTAGCATAGGATCCTTATCGCTGAGCATGTTCTTCAGCGAATCCTCTAAGACATTTTGACTTGTACTAAAATCCTCACAGACTTCATTCTCCAGGTTGGATCCTAGAAATAGGGCATCATCTAAGTGTTCAGTAGGAATTAAATGGTTAAATGTATCAACTATATCCATGAAGTCTCCTGTGTGTCTTTCAGCCCTATAGAAAGACAAGAAAAATACCATAAGAAAATAAGCTACAAATAGCCAAAAAAAAAAAAAAAAAAAGAAAAAAAGAAAAAAAAAAAAAGAAAAAAAAGGAAGAAGAAAAAGAAAAAAACACCTAAGAAACCAGCAAATTGTTTTGGTTGTTTTGTTTAATAAAGAATGCTTAAGGTATTTTAGACTTGTAAAAAAATAAAAAATAAATCTGCATATGGCTTAGCATGGCCCATTACATATCTAAAATCATTTCTCTTTCTAACTGACTGCCTTTACAAGAACTTGTATGCTAAGTTACTAACATAAGCTCCTCCATCAACATCAGTGTTGGCACTTCTGCAGAATATGTACAACAAGGTTTAAGTGAAACATTTCCTTTCTAAAATTTGAACCTTAACCAGCTCAGGTACAGGGGGTGGTACAGAAGTCAACAAGCATGGAGCAATGGCACTGCAAGGGCACATCTTTCTTCACCTTCACATACGAAACCGCGGTCAGCTTCCACTAACAGCAGAGCAGAGCTCAGGAGCCTGCATACTGGGCCCCAAACTGGGAAGGATTACATTTCTGCCCCTGCAATTCATGGCAAGTAACTATTTTTAAGTAGTAAAGTCTTATCCCTATTTTTCACCTATGATTATATCCAATAACATTATAAGGTTTTATGTGAAAGTTTGACCCCAATTGCATGTAAGAATTCTGTTAGACGGCTTCAAAAGAGCCAGAACCCTCTTGTAAGTTTCAGTTTTGAAGAAGCTTAAGACTTAAAGAACTGCAGTCAAAGACAGCACCTACATTTCCCTACATCACTTCATTGTGATGGAGCAGAAGGAACAACTGTTTCAGCAAAGATTTAACTGGTAAGAAAGTACAACTACACAAGAGATGAAAAAAATCAACAAATTGCTTCTTCAGGGGTTTAGGACCATACACTTCAAGTGCAGAGAGATAATTATAATAAATATGGTAACTTTGGGGTGCAAGGAAAATGAAGCAGTGTCTGGCATTATCTAGAGAGCCTAGGAGACCAGTTTTGGCACATGCAAAGCTGTTCATGCTTCTGCAAGGACACGAATTCTCTCCAGCTCCTTCCTCTATCAGCTGCCTCCCACACACTAGACAGGATTTTATTTTTTGAATGAATGCACTAATTAAAGGAAAGGGAGAAAAGGGGGTTTTACAGCTTCCAGTGCTTGAATTAGCTTCTAGATTCCCATTCCAGCAACCTGCTGCTAAATGAGCCCAGGATCTACTTACGCTTAGTACAGCAGTAAGTATGCTTTCTTATACTTATTAACTGGATATTTCTGTTTTAATGACCAACAGGGAAAATCCGAGCCATACACATACTCAAGTGCTTTGTCCCAGTTTCAACCCTGTTCTTGTAATTTAGTTTTGCAACTTCACAAGTTTACATGAACTACACACGAGCATGAAATTATTATTTTTTTTTTGTTAAAAACGTGACAGTCCTTATTCTCCCATCTGGCAGTCCAGAAGGAAACAGGGGTCAGGTATATCACTGCAGAGCATGGTGTCTTTACAATATCTACACACTAACCATGATGAAAATAGTCTAGTGCATAACATCCTACTGACCGAACAGTCAGCAAGAAGAAAAAATGAGGCCAAATTAGGTGCCTTTACTTACAAAGGTAACAGCCTTACAGGAGGAAACGTGTTGTATTTGAAAACTCCCTACAAGAAAATAAAGACTTTTTTGTTATTAAGCAGTGCATCTATGTGTATGCCACGTCAACTAGCATGTATAGCAGCTCATATTCTTCTCCCAGTTCACAAATATCCAAATTTGGCAACAAACAAAGTAGCAAACTGTAACTGAGGAAGCGCTGTGCCCTTTTAAATAGTCTCTTTTATTAACCTTAGGCAATGTAGTTACAACAATCTGATACTACACAGGATAAACTACAAGAGCTGGAGTAGCTCAGAGTAGGAAAATAATTGCAAATGCCACAACCCAGTACTTCAAAACAGCCTCCTGTAATGACCATGTTTTTCTCATATTAGCATCATGCAAGCATGTGAGTCACGCAAGCACGTGAGTAACAGGCACAGGACAAACTGATGGCAAACCTCACCAGGGACATCACAGATATAACACTCACAAATTACTGGAAGAACTTTTTTGTGCCCAACATTAAATATAATGGGGGGGGGAGGGGGGGAAAGGGTAGGGAGCTTTAATATACCTGGAGTAATCTTTCTCAAGAGGGCTTTGTTTGTTTGTCTCCTGCATAGGAGGCGAACCTTTATGTAATGCCTGTTACCAAAGCAGCGGTATCCACTTCATGAAGAGCAGTTGCAAAGTAACAAAAGCTCTGGCAGAACTGCAGCTCTTCATACATAGCAAGGCTGTCAACAGAATTAACCTCTTCAACAATGTGACTTGGGGGGGGAGAGGGGGGAGAGAACACCTACAGTTTTGCTAGACCCATCACACAGCCATCCAGAACACCAAATGCATTCTTACAAAACTCAAAACAACTACACATTGAATGGCCTCAGCCATCTTCAATTAATCACAGAATCATAATGTTGGAAGAGAACTTCAAGATCATCTGGTCCAACTCCCCCTAGCAATACCACCCACTAAACCATGTCCTTAAGCACCACGTCCAACCTTTCCTTGAACATCCCCAGGGACGGTGACTCCACAACCTCCCTGGGCAACCCATTCCAATGCCTGACTGCTCTTTCTGAGAAGAAATGTCTCCTCATTTCCAACCTGAACCTCCCCAACACAACTTGAGGCCATTCCCTCTAGACCTATCACTAGTTACCTGTGAGAAGAGGCTGACCCCCAGCTCCCCACATCTTCCTCTCAGGCAACTGTAGAGAGCAATGAGGTCTCCCCTGAGCTTCCTTTCCTCCAGGCTAAACAATCCCAGTTCCCTCAGCCACTCCACACAAGACTTGTGCTCCAGGCCCTTCACCAGCTTTGTAGCCCTTCTCTGGACATGCTCCAGGGCCTCGATGTCTTTCTGGTACTGAGGGGCCCAAAACTGAACACAGTACTCAAGGTGTGGCCTCAACATCTGTCTAGTTATCAGAGAGAACTCAGGAAAAAATTGTTGTAAAGTTTGTTTCTGGAGCATGATTCAAGTTCTATCCACATCTATCCAAAAGAATACAGTTCTATCCAAATTTTTTTATCAAAAGATCACTGTAAGGTTATAACCAATGCTGTTTCACACAGAAATCCTGCCACCACAAAACCTAGTAAGTTAAAAAATTGATGTTCTACAATTGTTAAAAGCAAGAGGGGCATCAAGTAAAGTACTTGGGATGAAAATTTTGCTAAACTTGGTTCAAGAAACGGATGTTCAATTCCTTGTACCACACCAAGTTCACCTTGTACCATACCAAGTTTAGAAAAAGTACTTTAGCGTTACTAGATCAGCACAAGGCACAGAACCCACAGGGACTGACAATGAAAGGCAGACACACTTCTTGCTAGACCACAGATTTTTACAAAGCAATTGCTACCAAAAAAAAAAAAAATACTTTCCCTCTTTCTTCCTCTATGCAGGAGAGGACTTGTATAAGTTAGCTTATATTTTAAATTTAAGCATGTAAAATGGAAGTCCCTGTATTTCTAGTTAGTAATTTAAAAGAAGTCTGGTTTATGAAAGTCCTCAGAAGTTAGACTTCAAAAAAAACAAAAAAAAACAAAAAAAACAAACAGTATTTCCACAGAAAGTTAACAGTTTTTTCATATTATATTTATTCCTTCAAGTAGTACTATTAAGAACATCGGTCAGAAAAGTATACAAAAGGAACAGAGCTGTTTGGGTAAATAGCTTCTTAGATATCAAAAACAAACGTGAAATGCTAGCACTGCACTGCCATGGAGAAACCCAACAGCACACACTGACAAAAACACAACTGCGTTTTAGTACAATAGTACAACTGACAAAAGCAGCTTTCCAGCAAAACAGAGGGAAATTGCACCTTAATTGACATGAAATTAGCTGACTACACATGCAATTAAAGGAATCCCTCTCCTGCGTGCTTTGGTAAATACTGTAACTAAAAGAGCACTCAGCGTACCAAACACAGCCTTAGCTCCACAGAGCTGGGATGCCAGCACACCCCAGGCACCCCATGTCCCCAGAGCTACCAGCACTGCTCCAAGTGCTGGCGCTGCACACAGGCAGCATTACTGCCATCCTCCTGCCCTCCTTGAATGTGGAACCATAACAGGTATGCTCACAAACGCCTGAGTGAAAGTTAATGAGGTTGCCATGTGTCCACGCTTAAGCATTGGCAGCTGTATTTAGTCTGACAACTTCAGGTATTACAGCTCCAAAAGCCACAGCCAAGACCCAGGTCCTCTGTAGTAACGCACGTTCTAGCCAATGGAGCTCACAGCCTCAACACACCATGGGATACAAAAAGAAACCATTACTGGACAATACACCAGCAGCAGGGTCAGCAACAATGCTGGACCTTTACAACTCTCACACCAATATGCTTTCTACTCTGGTTCACACTGTTTCAAATCCATCATCTAGGGCAGTCATCAAGGAATAAACGAACTGACAAAACATCTCTGACGGGAAAAGCAATTCTGATTTACGAGCATCTGAATTGCAATATAACCAAAGAAACGTATTCAGAACTGGTAAAGAAAATGTCAGTGTCCTTTATTAAAAAAAAAAAAAAAAAAAAGATACAAAGCTTGGATGGAATATGGTTTCCTGAGCCTTGGCCTTTGAGGATAATCAAATTTGATCGCTTTCTAATTTGCCAGCCACTCAAACAGAACACCATACCAAAGACCTGCCTAACAGCAGCATGTAACCAAAATGTGTATTTGTAACATCAATATTGCTGCATTGCAGGTACACTGACAAAGCTGTACATCAAAAACGTCCACCCATAAGTATCTATATACCACCCGCTCCCCTAAATTCCCTATTGATTATTTTAATTCCTCATTTAAAACTATGTAACTCTTAGTGGCTCTTCTTGTCCTCCCCTTACCCTAAAGGTCTTCAAACACCAACTGACCCAGATCTTACCACCCTGTTACTGAAATCTCTGCGGTCTTGATATCTGAAGCAATAACCACATCCCAAAAATCTATAATCTGAAGATGCGTGCTGTACTCCTCACTGACACTGTGGATTCCCTACTCTTTGCTACAGATTATTTGATGGAAGGTCAGACAGCTCGAGATTTTTCTTTATTAAACTTCACTATCTGAAAGAATTACATTCAACTACCAGACCTGTAACTCATTTCACTGAACAGGAAGAAAAAGGATTAAATTAGAAGACAAAGAAATGCGGAAGAGACAGAGATAAACCTTTTCCTAATCATAAAAAATCAAATTATATCACACAAAATCAGATCTTTTGCACAGAAAAACCCTTCCTCAAAAACACGCTTCTCCCTCTACAGCTAGAAGAGGCACAAAGACCTGCACTAGAAGTTGTGTTCTGTCACAGAAATGACTTTACACTGTGACATCTTTCAAATCCATTTCATGAAGTAGACTGTTTTCCTTTACCGGACCACCCCATCAGTGAATCCCACAAAAGTTAATAATAATCAAAGATTATACTGCTCTGTATCACTCAGAGAGTACACATCTCTCCATATGCCTCTAGAATTTGTAAGCTCACTAAGAAGAGACGTATCCCTGAAAAGAAAAAGCTAATGACAGATTATTTTTCCATGACTATTGGTATGTTCTTCAACTCTTTTCCATCCTCACATTACACACTACTTGTTTTAGGAATTTTCAGCATGGTCATTATATAAACATTAAGCTTTCTAATAGGTTACATCGATTATTTGTCAGTAGTCCCAGACAGAATAATTTCATTTGTAATACTTGTTGAATTTTTCAGTGCCTCTCTGATAACGATTAATTTAGAAACACATTTTTTTTTTCAAAATCAGTTAGATGCTTAATGGTGAAGCTTGGTGAGGTTTTCCACAGAAATATAACATCTGCCACATGCCCATATTGACACCATTCAGGTGCATGCCACAGGCAGTCCATATTTTTCATTTTGCTTTTACATAATGAACACTCACAGTTTACTGGACTTTGGCATTTCTGCTTCATAATGCTACCTTAAAAATAAACAAAAAACATTCCCTTACTCATCAATGTTTCTGACATAAAAGGCAAGACAATGAAAGATTACTGTTTTCTACAAATAACTTCTCTTCCCTTAACATTTTTAAGACTTGGATTCAACGGTATTTAGGTTCCCAAGGAAAAATTAAAGAATTACAGAAAATGTAAAGAAAATTAAAGAGCTACAGACTCATTAAACTAACAGCTAAAATAATTCCTTACAGCATACACATGCTCACCTCTTTGCACGTGAGTAGCATTTAAGCCATGAGATAGAACCAAGCTCTAAAAAGTTTCTAAGAGGTCACAGAAGTATGGTAGATAATCATAAGTTTTTTGAGCTTTTGTTTTCTTAGAGACACCTTATCAACTGCTTCCACACTGTGATAACTATAATGGATTAGATCTATACATCATGGTTTGTAGTTAGATGCCATTCCATCCAGCTACATAAAATTTGTGAGGATTTGCAAATGTAACATGCCCATATAAAACAAATGGCCAAATAGCTGAAAGTGATGGTTGAAACAAAAAATCTAGGTGTTTAGAATTCTATATTTATGTCTAATCTTTAAAGCAGAACTGAAGTTAGAAGTAGCAGCTTTGTGATGAAGCAAGAAGAGAGCTGAGCCCAGCTTTGTTGTGAGCTGCACACTAAGCGTGAAGACCAAAGTTAAATTATTCCAAGAAATCTTGAAATCCTGGGTTTCAAGATCTCCCGTATAGAATATTTCCCAAACCTGACCAGATGAATTTCCTAAGCACAACAAACTGTGAATTAGTGTTGTCAGAGAGAAGCCATGCTTACAACCCTCACACCTAATCCTACAGTATTTCCCTGGTTTAGCAATACGAGCATCAACTTTTACAACAGCAAGCGTACAGAACTTACCTAAGAGATTAACAGCCCCATAAAGGACAACACCACAGCTGTAATTTGCTTGCTACACTTGTCACCCCATGTCCTCGTGTTCCCTTCCCAACTTCCATGCTCCTTTCTGAACACTTCCATAGTTCACCCTACAATGAATGGGGGGGTGCTCTTCTTCCAGTCTCTTGTGCCATGGCTGTAACGTACCCCTACTTTACAGACTTGTTGTTACATGAGCAATGTCTCTTCTAAACCCAACAGGCATTAATTATTTACATTCCAGCAGCAAGGAGGAAGCGTGGACAGACCGTCCTGGAAAGCCCACGCCACCCAAGGGCGGGATGGCGGTGCCACCAGGGCCCCCCCGGCCCCCCCAGCCTCCTGTGCCGTGCCTCCCGCGGCGGGTACCCTACACAAGAGTTAACCACGGCACCCGTTGACGATGCGAAGTGCGAGGGACGGGAGGAGGAGCCCCGCGCAGGCCAGGCCAATAGCAGGGGAACAGCTGGCTCCCAACCGCCGCTTGCTCCCCAGCTCTCGGGGCTGCCGGGGCCCGGGGCCGGCCGGGCGGAGCTGGGAGGCCGAGACGGGGCCGTGGAGAGGCGGGCGCGGAGCTCAGGGCCCGGCCGCGGCCTGCGCAAGGTCAGCGGGCTGCGTGCGGCTGGGCGACGGGACCCGGCCCGGCCCCCGAGACGCGGCCCGGCCCCGCGGCCCAACGCGGCCTCAAGGCCCGAGCCGCGCCGCTGGGCCCCGCTAGGCCCGGCCCAGCCCGGCCAGGCCTCAGCCGCGGCCCCCCCGGCGCTGCCCTGCCCTGCCCGGCCGCTACGGGCCCGGCCGTGCTGCGGAGGCCGCGCGAGGCCCGGCGCCCCCGGCCCCCATCGCCCGCGCCCCGCCGGCGGTGACTCACCTCACCCCGCTCCGCGCCGCGCCGCGCCGCCCGCCGACGAAGAGGCCGCGGAGGCCGCGCCGCAAGGGAAGGCAGGGCCCGCGGGAGCGCGCACCGCCTTCCCCCGGCCCCGCTGCCCGCGCCCCCGCTGCCCGCTCCCGGCTCCGGCTCCTCCGCCTGGCGCCGCCGGCCGCGTGCCCGCTCCCCCCCGTAGGCGCGCCCCCGCCGGGCCCGCCGCTCACGTGACCGCGCTGTTTACCGGGAGGCGGGCGCGGCGCCGCGCAGGCGCCCGGCCGCCGACAGGGCCCCGCCGCTCGGTGCGCTGGGGCCCGGCCCCCACCCTCGGCACCCGCTGAGGGATGGGGCCGAGATAACGGGGCACGGCCCCGGGGTGGCCCGCGAGGAGCCACGGGGCTCTGCTGGGTGCCGGATGGGGCGAGCCGGGCGCTCCGCCTGTGTGTGGGGGAGTGGTGAGGGGTGCTCGGCTCTTGGTGGCCCCTGGTTCCTCAGATCGCAGAATTCTCTAGGTTGGAAGAGACCTCCGAGATCACCGAGTCCAACCTCTGACCTAACACTAACCAGTCCTCCACTAAACCATATCACTGAGCTCTACATCTAAACGTCTTTTAAAGACCTGCAGGGATGGTGACTCCACCACTTCCCTGGGCAGCCTGTTCCTTGGGAGGTTCTCATGCTGCCCCTCGGCATGCACACGTCTTCCTGTGGCTTTGTTTTAGGATAATTTTGACCCTTCACACCATGTCACGCAAATTCCCTCCAAAGGTGCTTTTATCAGGTCATCAGTGCCTGAAATAATCCAGTCTCCACATAATGTCACCCTGGAAAAGGACTTCTGATTTGCATTCTAACATTAAATACATATTTCTCCTTCAGCCTGATGATGAACAGTATCTGCAACCCTGACGCTTTATTGCACACACCATGTTTCAAATTGAATACCACCCCCCACCAAAAAAAAGGAGTATTAGTTTTAAAATAATAAATTATACTGTCAACGGCAATGTATTAACATTGTCTTTGTATATTAGTCTTAAAAACAGATTCAGAATGATAAGGCAGTAACACTGTCTTTGCATATTCCTCATTTTGTAGTGAAGTGCAAGCAACATCAGGACAAAATAAAAAGGCGAGGAAGTTGAAATGGGTTGGTTTTCCTTTGTTTCTTTTTCTTAGTTCAGAGTCTTTGAAATGCATGTTCTGTGGTTCTATAAAGGCTGAAATGCAGTACATATTTCTCTCACTACAATCACATTAGGAGAGGGGGCTTTAAACCTAAAGCACAGCAATACGTTTCATGTTTTCAGCCAGTGCACAGACTAGTTGCAACAAGACAAAAACTTTTGTTGCAGACCACAGTTTTTAACCCAAACTGTTTTTCTCTCAGTCCTTAAATCACCTTTATGCAAATCACCATGGTTGTTTTTTATCTTTTTTTTTTTTTTTTTTTTCCTGTGCTTTTCCAGTTTTGAATATTCTCTCTCCAAGGCAGCCATCTCTTTAAAAGATTGTCTTATGATGGCACGAAACTGAGCTACTGAGTTGATGGCACTCATTTCTCCAAAGGCTTTCAACAAGGTGCTAAGCCTCTGATATTTATTTTCTCAAGACTATACTAAGAAATGAAATTATTGTCTGAAATGAAACTGAGTTTATTACATTTGCGTCCAAATGCATCACACAGATTTTCCAGCATTCAACCCTTCTGACACAAGCACCAGGCAAAGCATTGCTAATAATCTGATTATTGATCATTGCCCTATTCAGTTCTTTCTTTACACTTTCAAAAGACACCTAACTTTTGCTCTTCTCAGTATAACAGAGTTCATGTACTTCTCTCTGTGATAACCCACACCAGCCAGTCCCTTTAGAATCATAGTTGCCTGTCATACATAGCAAATTGCTCACCAGTAGCACCTGTGCTGTGGTTTTATTTAACATCAAAATAAAGGAGAAAAAAAAAAATACAGCGGAAAATGTAATAGGTATTACAAACGGCTTTGTACACAATGACATCGGATCAGCTACACACAACTACAACTGTACCATCTGCTATCTTTCTTAGCGATGTTTTTATCATGTCATCCCATTACACGAGATAGTTGGTAATATTCCAGATCTTGCAAGTTGTTTCCGTTGGAAAGGAACCTATTTATTTTCAGAAAGCAGTCTTCTACTGCCCTAAGCACAAGAGAAAGCAGCAGCAGAAGGCAGTTTCTTTGCCGATACTCCCAAGTCTCTTCACAGCCACAACTCTTTCCAAGAAGTTCCTGAATGATTTTCCTTATAGCCTTCTCTTGCCGTCCATATATATTTTTCTATATATTTTCATATATGAAATATATTTTCATATATTTTTCTATAAACAATACCTTTGAAAATATGGTATACACAGTCACATTCCTTACTGGAATTAAACATGGTTTGCTTTTGAGTGTTAATTACTGAATAGAAATGTTGAAAGGCGCTGGATTGCTACATACGCTTAACTGGATAAAGAAGTTAGTGGATATGGTTGCAAACTAACATATTTCTCCCATGCTCAAGGAAAATATCCACTGTCAAAAGCCAAGATACACTATAGCAGTAGCAGTAGGCCAATAGCTATTCAAGCAAACTCTCACAATAACTTTTTTTTTTTGTCTAGGCATATTTATTTGAATTTTCTCAAAGACGTTTGATTTAAATCATTTTAATGCCCAAGTGTTGCACTAATTTTGTAACCTATATAACTTCTTAGAATGTTATGCAAAGCAGAATTAGACTTCTGAAAGAAATTAAAATACTAGAGCAGCAGTTGCATTAATCTTCAAAGTTTACAACACTAAACAAGCTTATTTTTTATGCTATTCTGAAAAGTCATACATATTACATTGGCACCTCTTAATAATTAGATAACTGCCTTCCATACATACACAAAAAATCATTTGCCATGATTTTTTCCCAGGGTCAACAGCAAAATGTCTGTTCAAAATATCTAGGATTGGCCAGTATCAATAATTTGGGAAGCTCTATGGTTAGCTCATTTGAAGCCTATGAGCTGTATATTATCCCAAACTAGTATCCTTAACAAAATTTAAAATTTAACACAAGAACTCTTTCACTGTTGTTGGTTTTTTTTGTGTGTGTTTTTGTTTGTTTGTTTGTTTTTCAAATGCACAACAATAATAACCAGTAACCTCCTGAAATTTTCTAGTTCCATACTGAAAATTCACATCTTTTATTAAGAATAAATAAATTTTAGAAAATTTTATAATAAACAGATTTTGACACTATTTTCCTCATTATCCACCATTCCGATTTTTGCAGATTTTTGGATCAAACATGTCATACTTTGTAAAGCAGAAAATCATTCAGTTCCATGGAAATAAAGGTAAAATGAACTGTTGTTTTTAAAAATAACAATACAACTTAGTGAACTAGGGTGGGGTTCTGAAGAAAGGATGTTTAGTCATTGATTATATGACTACAAGTAGTTTTTTGTAAGGATATGAAACATACAGATAATACAAGCTATTTATTACAACTTACTCAGCTGAATACTTGAATAATTGAATTAAAGACTGAAAGACATTTCATCCCAGGAGACAAGATGGAGTTGCAGTTACTGGCAGAGATTTGTGTATGCCAGGAAGAAAAAGCCTTGAATGAAAACAAACTACAACAGCTCACATAAAACTGACTTAACTCACAAACAAGTTTGGGCAGTTGCCTATGGAATTGTTGCTCGAGTTACTAATATTCTAAACACCTGATATTTCACTCGTGTCTGTTTACCTTAATTGTAATTTCTGTGAAGATGATCATTTGGTACTAAATTATAGTAAAAACAATATATTCTGACTAAGTGCTTGTTTTATGATTCGTTTTCCCTGTATATTCATAAGGAGAGATCTGAGAGAGCATTAATTACTTTTTTTAATAAGTACAACTTTATTCAGATAAGTAATTGTTCAGATGTATATTCATTTAACTTTAAACATAAACATTGTAGTGTGTACATATATCTTGCACTAAAAATTCATACACATTTCCTGTAAGACTGTTTTCTGATTTGTGGTATTTCCTCTGCCTTTCCACTAAGACTAGACATTACATTTCTTTCGCACACATGTTCAACAATCATCCCTACACTCTATTCCTGTTCTACAGCAAGTTGTCCTAAATGTTTTTTTCCACCAGTAAATGTGGTATTGCATCAAGTAGCTGGGGCACGGGCATGGTGCTAGAAATAGAGACTGTCAGTACACCTGTTTGCTGCGGTTGCTGGGTTGTAGGGCTGTTCTGCCGAACATCAGAGCACAAAACTCTTTGTTTTGTGACTACCACACAGAAAAAAAGCAAATAACAGGTAAAAAAAATACAGTATAAATAAATAAATTTATGAATGAAGGACATATGATTTATCACTCTGAAAATCAAAATCAAATGAAAGAACTTCAAAGATACAAAATTTTAATTTGATATTGCTAGAAGTCCCATCCTCTGTTGGAGCAGAAATCTTACGGAGCACACATGCCTTAGTTTGGATTTGTCTTTCTTGGACAGACTTGACAAGGACTATGCATGGCATTCCGATCTTTCTCCATCAGCACAGTTCTTGATAATTTTCTAGGTTTTATGCAAATGCTATTACGTAGTTATATATATAAGAGAGCATATATTAAAACATACAATATCCGTTGTACATTATGCTACATATACCCAGAAGCGGAGTTCTCAAATCAGCTGAGAAATTCCATTTACCTTCTCTCTACTCTTCCATTGTTACCTGTTACTGTCTCCTGCTTTTTCTACTTTGAAACTCTTCTACTAAATCCTCCAGTTGGACTAATCATTTCTAGTGTGGAATGATGACCTTATTTCATCTATTTTTTCACCTCAGAATTAGTAATTTTTATCATATTACCAGACCCAAAGTTGCTTTCCTCATTTTTGCCCCTTCTTATATATAAACCTTAAATTTGCTAATCTCCAGTTTTACAGTACAATGATTGCAGTCTAAATGAGTGGGAATCTATACAGCTACAGATCACAAACTTTTTATGCTCATGGGGATGCTGGCTGTGCAGCACTCGGCTCTGCAATAAATCCATTCCTAGCCTTGGCTTCGTGCTGACATGGACTGCTGCTCCTAATGGTCCTCTGGGAAAGGGCTTGGGTATGCAGAGAGACAACTGCAGCTGCATGGTTCAGTCCCAGCCTTAGCTACAATAGGAGCAAAAAACTGTGCTCATGTGTGCTTGCTTCTGACTTTCATGTGATATACAAACAGCTAAGTTTGTGTACGGCTCAAGTTCAGCTTGTCTCTGAACTTGAAATGCAATGAGCCAGTTCTTTCGGAATTGGTAGGCTGATGTTTCCCAGTCTCTTTAAGCTGAAAATTTGGAAGTGCTTCCATGTGAAGTATTCGCTCTCTACATTCTTATCTCCACAACCTTCATAGCCTTTGTCTTCTACTTTATATTATTCAACACTGAAGAAAAGTATTAATTTAGGTTGAGACTATTCCTAGTTTATAACTAATCTTTGTTCTGTTTTCAAAATGCAGTAGTCTGAGTTCTTTTCTTTATTATTTTTTTTTCTGTCCCTTTCCCACTTTTCAAATTATGACTGAAGAATTATTTGCTGTGTTTTAGTTTATCTTAAAGGAGATACTGCAGCTAAGTGGGATGCTGCTCAGGGTAGAACACTGGAGAATAAAAGTTTAGGACTGAGGCATGTCAAAGATCCCTCTAAGGACTTCCTTATCACTAGCCAAAAGCAGATATCTAGGTGATTGGAGTAGATGATCTTTTAAGGTTCCTTCCAATCCCTAACATGCTGTGATTCTGAGACTAGCTACGAAGAAAAAAGTATTCACTTGGAGGGCAGCTGAACAAACCCTAGAACAGGTGCCTGGAGAGACTGAGTTATCTCAATGGACAGACTCCTGCATAACCTGATCTAATTTTGAAGCTAGCCCTGCTCTGAACATGTGGTTGGAATAGATGACCTCCTGATATTTGTACGACCTAAATTGTTCACTAACTGGGGCGGTTAGGGCATTTCCTTCAAACCCACCTTACTGCTGCAATCCACAAAGATGTAATAACCCTTTCCAATTCCCTTTCTGGACTTAGCTCAGAACCTTCCTGTCGTGGTTTAACCCAGCCGGCAGCTAAACACCACACAGCCGTTCACTCCCTCTCCCCACTCCCTCTCTGGGATGGGGGAGAGAAATGGGAAAGTAAAGCCCGTGAGTTGAGATAAAGACAGTTTATTAAGACAGGAAAATAATAATAATAATAACAATAATAATAATAACAACAATAATAATAACAACGATGATAATAGTACTACTACTAATAATGTGTACAAACAAGTGATGCACAATGCAATTGCTCACCATCCGATGACTGATGCCCAGCCTAACCCTGAGGAGTCCAGGTTTATACCAGCAGACAACTGGGTTACAGCCATCCACTCACCATCTAGCCACCTCAGTGGGATGGGGAAGAGAACTGAAAAGTACAAGAACTCATAGGTTGAGATAAGGACAGGTTAATAAAAGAAAAAAGGAAAAAAGAAAAAAAGGGGAAAAAAAAAAAAAAAAAAGCAAGTAGTAATGCTCAATACAGTTGCTCACCAGCAGCTGACTGATGTCTATCAGCTGGCTGTCCTTGCTGTATCTGCTCCCAGCTTCTTTGTTCCCCTGTCCTCCTTGCTGGCAGGGCAGCACAAGAGGTCAAAAAGTCCTCAAGTATAAGCACCACTCTGCAACAACTAAAACATCAGCTTGTTATCAACTTTGTTTTCATCCTAAATTCAAAACACAGCATCACACCAGCTAATAGGAAGAAAATTTACTCTCCCAGCCAAAACCAGGACAAAATTAAAGAAGTCAAGTTTCTCAGAGTATGAAAGAAACCTCATGTAGCAAATAGCTAACAGAGATCAGGCATCTGAATGAAGAATGACAACTGTAGAAGTAAAAATGATTGAATCAGGTTTGTAATTAAATACAGTTCAATTAAAATTTTAAGTTTGCTTGTTCTCCATCACAAGGATAGCCTGCTTAACAAGACAACATGGTTGAATGTCATAAAATTACTTGACTGCTTAAGGGTTGTGGTCAACGGTTCTATGTCTTGGTGGAGGCCGGTCACAAGTGGTGTCCCTCTGGGGTTGGTCTTGAGTCCAGTGCTCTTCAACATCTTTATCAATGACATAGATGATGGAATTGAGTGCACCCTCAGCAAGTTTGCAGATGACACCAAGCTGAGCGATGCAGTTGATACAATAGAGGGAAGGGATTCCATCCAGAGGGACCTGGACAGGCTGGAGAAGTGGGCCCATGAGAACCTAATGAGGTTCAACAAGGCCAAGTGCAAAGTGTTGCACTTAGGCTGCGGCAATCTCAGGTATTTATTTAGACTGGGAGAAGAAGAACTTGTGAGCAGCCCTGCAGAGAAGGACTTGGGGTCCTGATGGACAAGAAGCTGGACATGAGCCAGCAGTACATGCTTGCAGCCTGGAAGGCCAACTATGTCCTGGGCTGCATTAAAACAGGGGTGGCCAGCAGGGAGAGGGAGGTGATTTTCCCCCTCTACTCCACTCTTGTGAGACCCCACCTGGAATACTGCGTGCAGGCCTGGGGCCCACAGCACGAGAAGGATGTGGAGCTCTTGGAACGGTCCAGAGGAGGGCCACTAAGATGATCAGAGGGCTGGAGCACCTCTCCTATGAAGAAAGATTGAGGGATCTGTGAAACTAGCTGACAAAGTGTTCTCATGTGCAAATTTATATGAGGGATAAGATTGTGCTACTACTGTTACTCACCCCTAAAGTGGAATTAAGATTTCAGCCCACTACAAAATACACTTTCCTTACCCGTAGGTTTCATTACACTGACACGGGTTACATCCAGTGATGACATACTGACAGTATACTACTTGAGTATTTCTGTGTTGAGCGTTCCCTTGTATCTGAACACTGGTGTCTGGTTTTCTACAGCTACAATCATTTGAATCAGAAATCGGAGCAGGCAACTTGATCTTCTGGCACCATCCCTATCTTTTCTTGTCAGACCATTATTTAACCACTATTACCTCACAAGGATACACTTTCCACTGATGAGTAACTTACTTGTGTTGTTACTGAGATAATTAATTATCAATGCACTGAAGACAGAATGCATTATAACAGTGGCTATCAAAACTAATGGTGTTCATACAGGCAATCACCAACAGGAAAATAATGCCGTGCTTGCTTTGGTGACCTACAGCATAAATTCATGCCAATAAAAATAAAATCAGGTTATAATTGTTAATGGTTATTACACATTAAGAACAAGGTTGTATGTTGAAAGAAATGACTTTCTATGTGGTACCTTGAAATACATATTTCACTTAGATGAGTTGGTGAGATATTTTTTATCTACCTGTAGATACCAACATTGCAAAGCGAGTTTGCTGTCCCATGCTCCCTTTGCAAAACTGTGCTCTCACCTGTGGGGAGCTTTTCATGTAGTCTGTTTTAGGCATCTCTTTTAGCATAAGACTGATTAGAAGATTAGAAGTGTAAAATTAGTTCCGGGGAGTGTAAAGAAAGCATTTACTCACATGTAAACATCCATATTTGTTCAGGAGTCCCGGCTGTTAAAAAAAAAAAAAAAAAAAGCTTCATTCTATTAAGACTGGAATTAACCTTACAAATTATAATTATCTTTTTGTAAGTGACGATAACCTCAGGAGAGATTATACAAATATGTACATAAAGATAGCACCATTCCAGATAGATTACTGTGGTTTCCTATTTGACAATCTCCCCTATAGTTACAAAGAGTACTTGCTTAATGATGCAGCATAATTGTAACAACTCTAAAATATTAAATATTAAATATTTTAGAAATAGTATTCAAAACATTAAATTACATCACATATATTAAAAAAAAACTTGCAAAAATAGTCTTATTGATGCTACACAAACATGCAGAAACTTAAAAATGTTAAAATGTTATTCTCAAACATAAATACATAGTTCCAGAAGTTTTTGCCCCCACCTCACTTGTTAGAATGTGCAATGTTCATATGAATGAGCAACTCCTTAGTATTTTTCTTAAGATCTCAAGTTTAACTTAAAATTTTTTACTCAATACAGAATTATATATTGTCCTACCTGTTTCTTCTACAGTTAACACTACAGATGTATCTAAACTTCAGAAACAGCGCTTATCTCTGCAACTACCTTATGGGAAGTTTGGAAATAATGGAGTTTTATGGGAGGAGAACTGAAGACCAGGGAGGTTAAGAATCAAAAGGCCAGTCAGTCTCACTTGTGTGCCTGGCAAGATCATAGAGCAGATCCTCCTGGAAACTCTGATAAGGCACATGGAAAATAAGGAGGTGACTGGTGACAGCCAACAAGGCTTCACTAAGGGCAGATCATGCCTGACAAATCTGGTGGCCTTCTACAATGGGGCTACAATATGGGTGGACAGCAGAAGAACAACTGACAGCTGGACTGGATGTGCAAAGCATTTGACACTGTCTCCCATGATATCCTCGTCCTTACATTGGAGACACATGGGTTTGACAGACCACTCAGTGGATGAGGAACTGGCTGGATGGTCACACTCATAGGGTTGCGGTCAACAGCTCAATGGCCAGGTGGAGATCAGTAACAAGTGGCGTTCCTCAGTACTGGGAGTGGCACCGTTTAACATCTTTGTTGGTTTACATGGACAGTGGGATCGAGTGCACCCTCAGCAAGTTTGCCGATGACACCAAACTGTGTGGTGCTGTCAACACAATGGAAGGAAGGGATGCCATCCAGAAGGACCTGGACAGGCTGAGGAGGTGGGCCTGTAAGAACCTCACGAGGTTCAACAAGGCCAAGTGTAAGGTCTTGCACTCAGACCAAGGCGATCCCAAGCACAAACACAGGCTGGGTGGAGAATGTCCTAATGAGGAGGAGCTGGGGTTGTTGGTTGACAAGAAGTTTGACATGAGCCAGCAATATGCACTTGCAGGCCAGAAAGCCAGCCACATCCTGGGCTGCATCAAAAGAAGCATGGCCAGCAGGTCAAGGGAGGTGATTGTCCTCTTCTACTCTGCTCTTGTGAAACCCCACCTGGAGCACTGCATTGAGCTCTGGGGCCCCCAGCACAAGAAGGACATCAAAGTATTAGAACGAGTCCAGAGGAGGGCCACAAATACAATCAAAGGGTTGGAGCACCTCTCGTACAAAGACAAGACAGAGTTGTGATTGTTCAGCCTGGAGAAGAGAATGCTCCAGGGATACCCCACTCAAGCCTTCCATTATCTAAAGGGTGGGCTACAGGAAAGTGGGGAGGGACTCTTTGTCAGGCAGTGTAGTGGCAGGACATGGGGTAATGGCTTTAAACTAGAAGAGAGTAATTTAGATCAGATATTAATAAGAAATTCTTCCCTCTGAGGGTGGTGAGGCACTGGAACAGGTTGCCCAGAGCAGCTGTGGATGTCCCATCCCTGGAGGTGTTGAAGGTCAGAGACAGGATGGGGCTTTGAGCAACCTGGTCTGGTGGGAGGTGTTCCTCACCACGGCCATGGCAGTGTCGTTGGAACTAGGTGATCTTTAACCAAACCATTCTGTGGTTCTATGATAAATATTAACTGCTTTTGAGTGCTGACTCTGAAATGCTTTGTGACTGTTCAAAAATATGTAATGCTATGTAACGTCAAATATGTTTTCACACTTTTATCAAAATTGACTAGTCAGCACTTTTGAGAATCAGGTTCAAAAGAATCGTATTTGACTTTATACATGATTTTGGATGCCTGGTCACAGAATATCTTGTTTCACTACCTTTCCCCAGAATCATTTAGGAAACGCATGACAGAACAGTACAGAGAGTCCATCAATTTTCTGCTGCAGTAATCACAAGATCATGCTCTCCCCCTCTCTAAATATTTACCATAGATATTTAACTTCTGATACAATATGCTAAGGAATCTTGTAATACTACCATTTACAAACTATACTTACCCAACCCATTCACAGTCAACTAGATGAAACACAGCCTAGTAGAAGAGAATGATATGCTATTGTGTAATTAAGTACTGCCAAGAAAATAGAATCACTTAAAGAAGTGCAACATTCAAATGATTAGGATCACTATAAAATTACATGCAACAGTATGGCATTTTCTTTCATGTGAGGTTTTAGCCTTAATTGAAGATACAGTAATTCCATTTGTGTTTCTTCCTTTTTATTTGTCAGTTCATGTAAATTATACTGAATTTTAACTCACTTTATATTTTCATGTTATCTTCATATTTTGAGTATAGCCAACATTTTAGTGCCTAAAATCTACCAGAGTTGTTATGCAAAAGAAATTATATTTTCCATTACCTAGGGATTCACATTTAGATATGATTAACATAGTTCAGAAGTTGACTTGAGCTTTGCTTGAAGCTGATATGCACATGATGCAGTTTTACTCTTTAGAGCAGTTTATGTAACTGATTAAACTCACTAGTAGGCTTGAAATAAAACAGTCCAGAGGACCAAGCTACCATCACAAACATGTTACAGCTCTCAAACTAAATGTAGCCTTCCCTCGATTTAAAATGTACTGGCATTGCACTAATGATTTAAGTAAAAAAAAAAAAAAATTACAAGCATTTTACCAGGACTTACTGGAATACAAGGAAACTAAGATATGTGAATAAATTACTTTTTACCTTAGTTTGGATACCAATTAATACTGGATAACAATAGCCTGATGAACTCCTGAGCTACCAACTTTTTGTAGATTTGCAATTTTTCCCAAGTGCGGACTATTTTGACAATTGAAACGCTGATGACACTGGTCTTCATTTTAAAAGTCTCATTTTCTCAGACAAATGGACATACTGTCATGTATACACAGGAGGAGTAATAAACCAAATAACCTAGAAAATGTAGAGTTGTATCCTGTCAGTTTTTATTTGCACAAAGCAGTAGCCCCTGTGCAACCAGTTATATTAAAACTGTTCAAGGACCAGTTTATTCATTTAACAAAGCATTATTTGAATACAGAAGACAGTTTTATTTACCCCAATAAATATTTGGAAAGTCTCCTCATGTGGTAGGTGCCACAGTGATAGTAAGATACTAGAATATTCCTCTGCTCACTCAATGTTAACTTTTTCCGGAAGTATAAGATGATCCCAGTTCTGTTGCACAAGGCTTTGATTATTATTTATTTATTTTGCCAGGAAACAGCCTGACAAGACACAGTAATTTAGGAGAAAAGAATGGATCAGCTTTGCTATAGGATCAGAAGATACTCTAGTGTGCCAGATCTCACTGCATAACATGAATCCCCTGCAAGATTCTGGCTCTCAGTTTTCAGCTACCTCCTCCCCATTTTTCCCTGACTTTTATACTTTTAAAAAAGTGTTCAGATTACTTTAGAATTTACTTTTATATAACTTTGAATTACGTTTGCAGTACAAGAAAGTGCCCTTAGCTTAGAAGACTTAATTACAGCAATTGAGCAGATGGAGAATTTCCAGCTTATCAGAAATTCATAAGGAAGCAGGTAAGTAGAATAGACTTTGACGCCTTTAAGCTTGCCAATTTCAAAGTAATAATCTTGAAAATACAATAAACATTAAGATTTATTCATTTAGTCAAAACATTCTTTAAACCAAGTTTAATTTCCTCTTAAGAGTTTAATTTACTACTGTACAGAACTCATGACAATGGTAAATTATATTCAGTTGCAAGCCTTTTTCAAACAACACAGAATTTCAAAGTGTTCTCTTTAATGAGACCTCTCCAAAGTTCTTCTGAAGTCTCATTAAAGCTTCTGTTGTACATAGCATTCCACCTCACCTTTTAGAAAGGCAAGATATACTTAACCACAACTTTAATTTTTGAGCAGACATATGCCTGGGGTTTGTGATCACTGGTAGGAACAGCAGCCCAGCTGACTAATAAAGCCAGTTTCCATCAGGAAGTTCAACCACCACTATGGAAACTTGGAATTGCCTAAGTTTTAGGTCGCGTGATTTTTGGAATACATTCTGTTTGTACATAGCATTTCATTATTGAGGCTAAGGCTATCGTATTATTTGCTACACGTATCTGTAAAGCCTAGACAACACTTACGAGTATCATTAGTTTTATTACTCCTCTGTATTTATTGCAGCATTTCAAGAATGTTAAGTTAGTAACTTACCTTAGTACTGGGGACAGGAAGTCAAAAGCAAGCTCCATAAAGAAATAGCGTACTTTCTACTATTAATTTTTGTCCACATTTATTTATGAGTAAAACAAACAGCAAACATTACAGCAAAGGGGACACTCAGGCCCAGATTTAAAAAAAAAAAAAAAACAAAACAAAACAGGTGCCTGGATAGATTCTGATTTTAGGCACCGTAAGATTGCTGACAAAGTACACAAGAAGAAGTGAAAGTCATGAGTGTTTCAGCAAACTTTAAGTGCATTTCAGTATTTATTTAGATGTTTAAGCTCTCGCACTAGATTTTACAAGCTGGTGAACACTGGCAAAATTATTTCTCCCACAGAACTATAACCACACATTCCCAAGACAGTATAAATATATGGTTGAACTAACATTAATACACATCACCATTTTATCAATTACATAATAAAACAAATTATCAAGTATCCAAATATTAAGTTACGCAGCTTGAAAGGCATACAAAATATTACAGAGGTCTGCCCAAGTCATAGCAGAAACTCAAGGAGGGAAAAACAAAAGAAAAAAAATAATCACACTTTCAACAAAGCAATAGTCGGTAAACAACTTTCAATAGGTACAGTAAAAGAAACTACAAGATTTTTCAGAAATTTTCTGATTAAGAATTTTTAGCTACAATAACAAAGCATTTCTACGTTTTAAAAAAATATTTACTAAAGTAAAGGGCATATTCTATACTTCCTGCACAAGACAAAGGCAACATTTTACTAGAAATATTAAATAGCCCCTCCCAACCTTTTTAGGCCCTCTGTTAAGTTGCACATCAAGTGCCAACATTAATTTTACTGTAAGGCTTTTTGTCTGGAGACATTAAAGACTTGTGTGCTTCTGTACAATTTAAAAGATTTTCTACATGAGTAACCATAGAGTAATGATTTGTAAAATGGAGAGGTTCAGGTAACAGAAAGTACAGACACTGGAGAAAAAGTTGCTGTAATTCATAGTATTAAAAAAACAGACTGTGCAAATCCTGATAATTCTAGTGCGATTGTGGGAGACGAAACATACAGTGAAGCAGGCAAGACTATCTTAGAGGCCATATTCTTCAATATTGAAATGACTAGAAAAAAAAAAGTAAGGTCCAGATAAGCTGGTAGTTCTTAATTCATCAGAACTATGCTCATTTATAAGGAAAAACATATAGCTGATATGCTGGGTATTTTGGCACCTAATCTCTCTACGGATTGATTTACTTTAGTACCCCAATTTTTAGTAGTAGAAACTAGGTGGGTAAGACTCAATGGCATGATTAAAGGATATTTGAACTGGTAATTAATAAACAAGGAGACAGCTCAGACAGCTCAGGGTACAGCAAAAACATTTACTGGGTCTCCAAACAGTTGAGTATTTATCTAAACATACAGTTGCATTTCTACTAAGCTTTTAGCCTATTAATTACTCCTAAGGAAGCTTCCTTTACTACTAAAAAATATCAGACCCATGTCTTTGGCATGCAGTCTGCTTAATTCTTAGTTCCCGTCCTTTAATCCTACAGTAGTAGTATAGGCTGTTGGGCTTTACTGAATGCAACAGTTATTTCGGTGACCATTGGAGTCTTTAAAACGGAGGCGCATCTTGGGGCGGTATTTCTCCAAGTACAGAAGTTGCTTGCTGTTAAAAGCTCCACGACGTTTCCTAAATAGAAGAAAAAGTGTCTTAAAACATTCAATTACTGCCCAGTGAAATAATACCACCCATTGGAGAAAAATATTTTTAGGTCACTTGAAAAAATACCATTAAGTCAGGACTGTAATGAAAATAACAGTAATTAAAAGTTAAGTGCCAGGAAAGAGGGTGGTAGCTTCCTTTCACAAATACCTAATTGGACTACATAGTATTTTAGATAGTGTTTCCACCTCTGATATATACAAGAGAAAGATCTTGCAGATCTTTAGAAGAGACTTCAAAAGAAAGCTACAGAGAGCAGATTTGAGACCGTTTCTTCCTTAAACAAGCTAAGGTTATGTAATCTCTTAAAATAATTAAGAATACTACAATATTGAGAGAGTATTTAGCATTTTAAGTTGAACTTTCTTGGTTCTGCTCAAACCAAGAACCTATGAAAGAGCTACGTTTTCCTTTATTCTTTGGAATGTGTACCAGGTTTCATATTCCTCACTTTGTATATACCAGCCTGAAGATGTGCAAGCTGAACATAATTCCTCAAAGGCTTGGCAATTATACAAGTATTTTGCCATTTTTAGTAGGCACAAAAAATAGAAGGAAATACTCTTCTTAGGTAGGCTACCAGAAAAAAAAAGACATGGGGGAAAAACTGTTTAGCACACTTTGATCTAATAAAGAAAGGAGCCACAAAGGGGAATGAATGAATGTTAGCTCCAGCTAGTAGACAGAACCTAAGTCTCGAAGGTGTTGTGCCTCTCAAGAGGAAATACCAATCCCACACGTCAAGTCTTAGAACACTGACTGTTATGAAGAATGTCTGAAGATCAACAAACAATAATTTAGAATTCCCTGCAGTACCCAAGGATATGTCAATGTGTTATATCTTGGAAACAGATGTTAGCTTCGTACTTACTGTCTTATAAACTGCACTGCATCTTCATACTTCATTCCACATTCTATCAGTGCAAGAGCAACTAAGACTGGAGCTCTGGTTAAAAAAAAAGTTCAATTTAGCATTTACCAGTGCATACTCAGGAAAGAATTATACTTCCCCCACTTCTTCCCTCGAGAAGCAAAGAAGACATGCATAAGGACAGAAGAGAAACATAAGGAAGACGGAAAGGTTTTCTACATAACCGGGTGATTATACCATGTTTTCAAGCTATGTACTGCCCTTAAAAAAAAAAAAAAAAAAAAGGAAGAATTAACTATGGTTAACCATAGTTTTGTTCACCTGACTTCAGGTATATGGGAAGACAGCAAGAATAAAATGTAAGTTATTATTCCACCCAAGCCAAGGATTTCCTTGCTTGCTAAAGTGTTCTTCATCTGACAGAATGCTGTCTTCAGTTAAGAAAGCCTGGCACAAATTAACAGAGATTAACAACGTATGGCTCCATTTATTTATTTATTTTTTTTAAGAAAGTTCCACATGCAAGACAGAAAAAACATGCCATACTGCAGCAAAAGGTATGCACACCTAATAACAAGCTTACTAAATGGTTTCATATGCTTACTAAATGATTTTATAAGGATTTAACAAGCCTTACATGTAAGATAGATTTTTTTTCCAACTAGTTAACCACAAAATTTTGAGGGGGAAAACCAGACACATCGCTTGTTTTGGTGGCATTCAGCAGTACAGTCAACTCATGTGAAGCCATAATGCAAGCAGTGGATAAGTGACGCCAAGACCAGAAACCTCCATTTTATATTAGAAATGCTGAAACCAATGGCTAAAATATTTCAGCTACCTTTTGAGCAGACTTATTTCTAGGTAGTCTAAAAAAGCAACAGAAAAAACATTTTGTCTTCAGAACTTTTAGAGCTGTATTTAAGAGCCCCAGCAGACAGAAGAAGCAGAGTTGGTAGGGTATTTAGCTTCATCTGTATAAATTTTGAGGCTGGTGTCACTGAAACAGGGCTTTTAGACTTTGGAAAACAGCCAAATATCTGGTGAGTTAAAGTTGTTCTTGATATGCCAAAACACCTCACTCATTTGGGGCTAATAGCTATAGTATCCTCATTACTAGGAAACTGACAATACTGCTGCAATATGGATGGAAAAAGACATATAGATGAGAATCAGTAAAAAACAAATCCATACAGAAAAGAAAGCCTGTAGCAAGACAAAAAATATCAGGGGGATACTCATTAATATGCTTGGTATAGGAATGTAGTTTTTTACTTAATTTAGTAACTCAATAGCTGTGATAACAGCACAATCTTTTGAATAACCTAAGTCCCATATTACATACAACAGTTTGCTGTCATTTAACCTACTCGAGTGTGAGCTCATTCCAATGCTGGATCTGTTACTATTTTACATTTGCCTCAACTACGCTTTTGTACTAAATATTCGAAAGTCTGACAAGGGATAACAGATCTTTAAAACTTTACCCACCGTCCAAGACCAGCAACACAGTGTACAGCAATACAACAACCAGGTTCTTCACGAAATTTAACTTTAAGGAGGTTTAGCCAATCATCAACAATCTGGTTGGATGGTGGAGCACCGTCATCAAAGGGCCAGTCCTATAATATAACATGAGACATGCATAATTACATAGAAGATGCAACTACTACTGCTTTGTGCATAAAAAAAAAAGTGTGCATAATTGACGACAGAGCTGACAGACAAGGGAACTGCTCAAATTTATGTTTTCTTATAAATAAAAGCATAGCAATATTAGGAGTATATTCCTCTCAACCAGTTTCATTGAGCAAAGGCATTTCCACAAAAAATGTTTTTTTCTCCTAAGAGAAGAGGTCTATGGAGCTATGCACTCATCAGCTGCTGGAATATGCTTATAGAGTGAATTAAGCTGGTGACTAATAACTATAAACATTAAGTGTCAAAAAGCATCTGTTACACTACTTACCAAAACCTGAATGCCTTCTTTTTCCACCGGAGCAGTGTCATAAGTAGCTTCACACACTCTTACCACTGTGGTAACACCGTATTTCTTAAGTTCCTAGGGAGTGAAAAGAACCGTTTTAAGAGCAAGATGACATTTTCTCAACTGGTTTGCTTATTAACTTCTTCCTAAAGTTTCAGTAAATGAACTAACACAAATGCTTGCCAGCCTGTGAAGAACACAGCTGAAATCAAAGACTACTGTGCACTAATGCCAGATACCTGTAAGCTCTTCTGCAAACATATCTGAAGTGGTTTGCTTCTTAGATCTTCCCCTTTGCATACTCCACTTAAAACTAGCAGTTTGTAACACACTTTACTGATAAGAATTAGGAGAATAGGGCAATAAATCATTCCAGTTCATGGGTTTTCATTATTGGAGAATAAAAAAATAATTTTCCATTTTACTATTAAGCCTCATTTATGAGAAACAACAGTACAATCACACTTCATTTTCCCTGCAAAAAAACATCATTCACACTGTCTGTGAACACTTCATCTAGCTGTGAGAGTATAAAAAATTTATTAACTCACTGTATTTCTTGTAAATTAGCCCATACTAAATGCATATATGTAACAGAGGTACGATAGACCTTAAATCTTGCTAATAAGATTGCATTACAAACTCAAACCTTACCCATAGGTAACTCTAGAAGAAGGCATTTTTATCATACACTTAACTATACAACTTATGCCTCCAGCATGTTAGCTGCAAGGTTCAGATGGAAGATTCAGATACAAGCAATATATGCTAAGACATGCTTTAGCTGGGAAAGAGTTTCAGCATATACTGGAACACTTAAGTAGCATCAACAACTCAGGATGCAGAACAAGTTTACTACTATAAATTTCAGTCATGTAAGCAATGACACTCAAGAGGATTGTCTTCAGCTACACTAGAACCCTCATCTACTAATACTCAATGGATACAGGCAGTGAAAACATGCTGCGATTCTATTATTTATTCCTAAGTTGCTGGTGTACAATCTATACTGAATTATTCTCTTTGTAAGCAGTATTGCAATAAAGGCAAAGAAATGTTACACTGCTTAGATGAATCTGAACATGGGTTCCCATCACTAGCAGATCCTGGTACTGTTCTACAGAACTCAGCCAAGACCATTCCTGATTACGCTCCTAAGCAGCGTACTAAATACTAGACAACAATTATTTCTGTGCTTCACTTTCAGAAGTATGGTTTAGTGAAGGCTTAAGTCTCCAAGTAGATTTGTCTGTAAAGCATGGCATTGCTACTTGAAATGAGTTAATATATGAACAGCCTCATCACTACTTCATACAGACTCTGTAGTTAACAAATACTGAGGAAGGAAATTGTTAGTATAGTCTGCTGTTGAGGCATAAATAAGAACACATCAGTAAGAACTTTGGCCCAACCTTACCTCTATAAATTTGTTTAAGGTTGCGTTGGTTGGATTGTGTGTGATTAGGAATCTCATGTTCTTGTAGGTGATTTCCACAGGAGCTGGGCGGTTCATTCGGGCCATATTAATTTAGTTAAACATGCAACAAGATTATGAAAGGATTCAAAAAAATCTAATACAGAAGTGATGTAGAGAAACTGAAGTCTACTTCACTATACTCCACGTGAAATTCTCAGTGCTTCGAAGTATGAAGTTGGGAGCAATGGGAAATGAAATGAACCTCCTAACAAGAAGCAGCAATTCTTCAATCCAGTAATACTGAGGCAAAAGAAAGGCAGTGCACTGAGGTTTACCCCATCCAGGTCTGAATTCTTTTGTTAAATGCTCTGCCAATTTCAATTCAATACTTCTTATCCTGGTCAACCACTCTTAGGGGGGCTTCTTGGTGGAGTAGTAATGAATTTCTACAGTTCACTTGTCTGCATAGAGGTCGTGCTGTGCCTGGCAGTAGTCTCCACTGCCCTTCAGAAACTCCATAAATGTGTGACCAAGAACACCACAGAACTGCTGTAAAGAGAAAGGAGAAAGAAGCAAAATGAGCATACATAAAGTAAGGTTATTTTTAAGACAATAAGCATTATAAACTGAATAAATGAAAGGAGAAAGACCAAGTTTCACAAGGATTATTCTTTAAATCCAAGAATTAGGTTTGCATAAAAATCCTGTTACCTTCCCTGACAAAGAAACTAAATGTTTACTAGAAAGTCAATATATTTATTAAAACAAAGTTGCTGCATCAAGTACTTTAATACTGAAGATTTAAATATTTTCAAGTATAAACTCAGAAGTGCTAACATTGCAAGAAAATATGAAGTTTTAAGAACTCCCAGTGTACCTATCTTCTACTGCAAATTAAGAAATATCACAACACCTACTGAAGTTACACTGACCTTAAGCAGCCACACAAAGGCACACATGAGATTCCTTGAATGTTCACTCTGAATATTCGGACAACTACTGTTTAAACCAAACTACCATTCTCTACACAGAGACAGAATAACCTGCCTTAAAGGATAATGCAACGGACAGTTTGCATGTAGGAACAATTAACTCACATGCAGAATAGCCAGTTAAAAAAAAAAAAAAAACAAAAAAAACCTGGAAATGCAGGAGGCCTTGAAAGCAAACCCCAAAATCTTTATGGCCTAACAAAGTAACACAAGGTTTGAAACATGTTTTGAGACTTAAAGCGTGCAGACTTCTAAAGGAACATTTCACATACTCAAGGATGAAGACATTATATCAAGATAGTGGCTATACTCTAGCTAAAAAAAATATGAAGGCAACTTATTGGCTAGGTTATTCCTGCCCAGTAGCCTGCTATTTCCCTAAGATTAAATTTGCATATAAAGTTACTGCAAGATGCACAATCAGGAAGTAGATAGCTGATGAACTGCCATAAGTTATGCATTCACTTGCAGATGTTGCTGTGAATATGATCCAGGAATACATGCTTTCATGCACTCTGGAATCTTATGGCACAGGAGTTAGTTTCGTGCCTAGCCACATTGGCAGTGCTGATGACGATACCCAAAAGCCCCTTTCTACCTGGGGAACAGAGGGTAAAAAGAAGTTTTGTTTCCCAAAAGGATAGATACAGGCTGAAACAGATGCCCACAAATTATTCTTAGGTATAATGAGAAACATCACCAACCCTACAACTTCTCAGGAAAAATGAAGTATGCTGGCCAGTCAACTTCAAACACTGGGAGGAATTCAAATATATCTAAGTCCAAACAAAATATCACCCAACATACTTTGGGAATGGGTTAGCTGAGCATGCAATATTACAGAAGAGACTTACTATCAGAGACTTACTGTTTAAAATGGGATTTTTGGTAGGCTAGGAAATGGCAATATCAGTTCTTTGCCTTCATATATCTAGCTACGTTGTATATTTTTCTAGTAAGTAAACTGTAGCAATCATCAGACTTTATTTTTTTTTAACCACAAACTCTATGCATCCATCCACATATACGATCATGGCAAGCACGCATGAGAAAATAAGCAACAGAATTTCAGTGCTCCTACACTCAACTTTCTTTCAAATAACCATGAAAGAACCAGCCTGTGCTGAAAAGCAGCCCAACCACAAGAAAGCAAATTCAACAGATGAGAACCTACAGAAAACTGCACGATAAAGCCTGACAACTGCCAACGTCTTAAACCACTTCGTTGAAAAGGGCAGGAAGAAAAAGTTACATGCAAATAACTCACAGTTGCTAGCTGCCATCCAGGATTTGGAGTCACACCAAGACCCCACTGCAGACGCTAAAGCATACCCAGAAAGACGACAGCGAGCATATTCATAACAATGCTGAGTATTAAGCAGAAGTCACAACAGATCAGATGACCTAACAATTGCTGGTTTTCCCAAGAGGCCTCCTGGCAGCACAGGAGTTCTCCAAGTGCTGTATGCTTTTAAAGAACTGCAACAATGTTTTATGTTGCAGACAGGGCTTTGCTCCATTCCTAAGTCCAGAGGAGAGGAAGTCCTTGTAACAGGGAAAAGTCATTCCAGTTTAGACTGTAGCAGAGATGAACCATACAGTTACCAAGTACCTGTACAAAAAGCACACCAAATGCCTCCCCTGGTCCTTTTCACATTTTCAGACAGCTTTTTGTTACCAACTTTGAAGGATGCACCTTACTGGCTTAAAAAGAAGACAAAAAAATAAACAACTGCTAACCAGTATGACACAAAAAGAGCTGCACACACGTTGCTGCCATTCCAGAGGTTCTATCATCACCATTTTTATGAAGACTAGAGGATTAATTCTCCAAGTAATTGTGATTTATTTGTTACGTAACCTAAGATCTTGAAATAAAATAAGCATGAAAAAGGAGCAGGAAGGATCCCTTGAAGAGTTAAAGGGCAACAGACTAACAGTAGCCAGCAGAATGTGAAGAATTTCAAGCATCATCATTGACATACCAACCATACCAGCAAAAGGTAGATGGTGCAATAAAGAGTCCTAGGACCAGACTTAGGGAACACCTAAAATAGCAACTGAAGAGGGCTTATTTAAAGTCACTTTCAATTAGTTTAAGAAGCAGAACGCCAGAAAAGCACAGGGCAGCTTTAAGCAGATCCATCTGCGCAAGGTCTTACACTGCTTTTCTCATGTGCTGGCAGATCTCATGTTTATCTCTTTGTAAGTCTTCTAAGACAAGCTGGCCATTTTCTCCAGTAGAGGATGAGGGAGAGAAAAGTGTCAGAAACAGAAATAACAGAAAAAACGTGAGCTCGAAATTATGAGACAGAACTGGGTCACTAGGGTAAAGAAACAGTTTTTCAATCCGCAAGATGAAGAATTTAGAGGGAAAGGAACACAGAGTAATTGGAAACAAGGCAGCACGACCCCATATGGTGGCAGGTAGGAAGTAAGAAGCCATCGGGTTTCATCCAGTCCAGTAGGTTGGCTGCCCTCAGTGCGCGCCTGGGAGTACTCAATATAAAAGCAGACAAACACTTCGCAGGGGTAAAGAGGAGGGCAGGCAGCAGAGCACTGGTTAAGCAGCAACGCCTCCTTTTTCAAAGCAGATTGTTAATTACATCCAGAAACTGCGTTCACAATTCAAATTATACGAAGTTGAAGGGACTATATTACACGATGTTAAGTTTGAGTTCCCTGTGCAATTAACCCCTACAAATGGATTCATTTCTTTAATACTGGCTTAGCAGTTAGCAATTAGACACATCAGCACCTTACTAATTCAGAGAAGTACGGACCTAACTAAGCATGCATTTCGTTCTCACTGTTTGCCTTGGCAACAGCTGCTGCCACATTATAAAGGAGCAAAGCTCACATTTTCCTTTGATGAGTATGCCATCTCTTCTCATCACTGCTAGCTGGAAAGCTCTGTGTGCAGACCGATTCCTTAATGCTATAATAGTCTGTACTATGCTAAGATAGATTTTGCCAACCTAATTTAGGTCTGTTCTGGGAGTTAAGTTAAAATTACAAACAAGTATATTGGCATGCTCTTTGTGTTAGGACATTAAGTTGGAGTACAAGGTTTCATCCCTCTTCAGCAAAAAGGTCTGGAAGACAAAAAGTCAGCTATAAACACGCTGTTGCAGTAATTAACACCACCTCATGCTTGGTGAGAGCCCAAATGACTTCAACTTTCAAAAGGCTTGGAAGTACAGTTTAAGTCACTGTATTTTTTTAGATAGTTCATTATTTGGTAGGTGATTTATCAAAAAATCAAGATGCCATATAAATGCATAAGGCTGCACAAGTGAAACCCAAATGCATGCTGTTGTATACAGAAGTTTAACAGAATGATATCAACCAACAGTTTGTACTGTTAATTTGGGTACTCCGTCACATGGCTTTCCATTTCAATGTGAGCTATCCTTGAGGAAATTAACACTGAAGGATTTTTGGTGATGATAGCAGCACTTTCTATTAGTAACAGAAAGCCAGGCTACATTTAGACTCTCAGATCCGTCAAGACTTGGAAAACAAAATGAAGGTTTAATATGCCAAGACCTCCTATTAAAAGAAGGTATCCCGTCCAATAAGGGACAAAGTCATGTTAACTATGATTGCTCCATCTATCATTGAAATTACAAGAAATTACAGAATAATTACTCAAGCAAGAGGAAGACATCTCATAAAGAAAAGCTTTAATTCACACCCTTCTTTGGGATAGGAAGCTAAATTATTTGTCTTTGCTGACAGGAAGATTCAAACATCAATTCTGTTTGAAACAATCATTTACATCTGGCAAAAAGTGCTTATGAAAAATCTGTTAGATTGGTACCGACATGTGGAAATGGAAGGCCTGTAGGGTTAACCCATGGTGCTGATGTTCGTTCAAAACCTGGTAGCACCTTTAGAAGTGTGCAAACCAGAAGCTCTGGTCTACACAGCTGCAGGGCACTTCACTTTCAGAAGATGTGTAAGATGGCTCTCAGCTGCTCAACCCACCTGCTCCTAGACTGAACATTTATGTCCAGAATCAGCGATGTGGGTGTCACATTCTCTGAAACCACACTGTAATACACTTTGTTACTGAAACTATGGAATAAAAGCTAGAAAACTGAACTTCATTACAATGTGACAGTGCCTACAATTGTTCTAACTTGCTACTTGTCAAAAAGCTACTGAAAAACAGGGGGGCAAGTATCCAGACTCTCTCTTACTACTCAAGGCCTAAGTGGTAACAAAGGCACAAAGAAGTGGGAGGGAAAGGGGTACTAACTGCAGAGCCATTACATAAGGTGATGGCACACCTTCATTAGGTGTTGTTGACAAGATTCTCCTTTCATCTACAGGGTACGCGAACACCTGTGTTATATCCACGGTGACAGGGCTACCCATTTTGGCTCAGAGAGCAACTCACAGCCTAAGAAAATACACTCTGATAGCACAAACAAGAAATGCCAGGGGTTTATCACAAATTCGTTACAACATGCTCCACAAAGGACATTTCTTGTGGTTAAAGCATGCAGTTCAGGGGAAGAAAAGATTATCTCAAAACTTCCTGTATAGAAAGTCAATGCAACTTCAACAGATGATGAAACAGAGGCCTTGTGACTATATTCCCAGTTCTCCTGCTTGCACCATGAAAGAACATGAAAAAAGCCTTAATTCCCTACTGGGGAGAGCAAGACGTGACAATCCAATTCCACCCCTTTTCTAATGCATCCTGAGTTTCTGAAAGTGAGGAAGGACAGACTCAGAAATTACTTAACGCTTCTGTTGCTTAGACAGCAAGCTACTTAATTCCTGTCATTCTACTCAAAACTTACTCCATTACATTTTAAGCATATAAAGGCAAATACAGTTATTGCTGTATTTTAAGTGTAATACAAATCCCCAAGAAGAAGCCGCATCTGTGAGAGAAGCTGTAAGAAGTTAGGGATCTACTTGTAACTGTTACCTTATTTATTGATCTTATAGAGTGAGTTTTATCTTCAAATATAAGGTATCTACAACTAGCTTAGAATTCAGTAATACCCTGATCAGGGAGTTCTGGTTAATCTTTAAGAGACGTGATCACTTACAGTCAGCCTACACACTGGGATAGATCCAGCATTATTACGTGGCATGTCTTTGTCATAAGAAAAAGGTTTCACAAGATAGGACTTATTAGATAAGGATAAGTTTTATTTATTTACTGCCATACTGACACGTTTAGTTTCACTAAAACAATGATATCCTTCTCCCTCAGCCCTCGCTACAGCTGTCACTCATTTTTCTTCCTCATTCTCACATTTCCTCCCTGCATTCTTTCACATTTTCCCCCTGAAACAATGCCGCTCCTGTACGACAATTTCAAAGCGCGCTGCCGTTCCGTCGGTATAATAACAAGAGCTGACATTTGAGTGTCATCTCCACGCTGTTTTTCTTTTTTTTTTTTTTTTTGATCTGACAGTTTAATGAAGTTACGAGGAGACAGTGTTCGTACTTCTGAGTCACTGCTTCGGCGACTCCGCAGACACAGGTAGACATATTGAGAAGTTGCCTCCGGCTGCGGCGAGGCGCAGCAGGATCGCCGAACCCTTGCGCCAGGGTCAGCTCAGAGGATTCGCTGTGCAGGCAGCTACGAGCCGCGCACAAGTGACCGTGCTCCTGCTGTTACCAGCTGACAGCAGCCGGATTTTGATCGCGTTTTGCTTGCTTGCGGAGGGCGCACCGCCACCTGCCAGCTTTGTGGCGTTGCTGCTTTAACACACAGCGTGCTCTGCGGTCACGGAAGTTAAGCAAGGGAGAGGTTACGAGGGGAGGGGAAGAGAACACCACAAAGAAAGGTCTCAACGACAGGCTCCGGCAAAATTCACGGCTTTTATTACGCTCGTCAGCTCGCAACCGCGAAGCGGGGCAGGCTGCTACGGCGGCACCCGTCCTCAACCTGCCTTCAGCCGCCTCCTCCGCAGCGTCGCTCTCCCCTCAGCCCGCTCCCGGCCTCGTTTGGGGGAAGGCTCCGCGCCCCGACAGCCGCCGCCCGGCGCAGACAAAGCGCGGCCGCCCCGCCGCCCTCCCGGCCTCCCTCATGGCCGCCGCGCACGTGCCCGCCGCCATGGCTCCCCCCGGCCGCCCCCCCCCGCCCACGCGGCCGGACAAGCCGGGGCTTGCCCCAGCGCCCCGCGGGCCCGGGGCCGCGCCGAGCGCCGCCGAGGGGCCGCCGCCTCCTCCTCCTGCTGCCGCCGCCGGGTCGGAGCCGCGCTTCTTCCCCCCGGCTCCCGCCGCGGAGCCATCTTGTCCCCCGCAGCCGCCGCCCGGTCCCGGCCTCCCCCCGGCAGGGGGCTCCCGGCCTGCCACAACGCCGGGGCGCTGCGGTGCCCGCACCGGGGGGGAGCCGCCGCCGCCACCACCGCCACCGCCGCCAGACGGTGATGCGGAGCGGCGGACAGGTCAACCCATCCCCTGGCGGCGCGGCGAGGGCGAGCCCAGCCCGGCTGCCCCGCGCCAGAACAAAGGAGACAACATGGAGGAGACGGAAGGGGCCGGGGAAAGGGGGGGAGAGGAGAGGGAGAGGCGCCGAGCCCGGCACGCCCGGGGGGGTGAGGGTCCGCGGGCAGGGTGCGGGGAAGGGAACGGGGGGGGGGGGGCGTCGCGTCGCGGCGGCACTCACAGGAATATGGTTACTCATTGAAGACTGTAGCCTGATCATACAGCCGGGGTGCGGGCGCCACCGCCGGGGGCAGGAGGAGCAGAAGCAGGAGGACGCGGAGGCGCTGGAGGCCGCGGAGCTGCCGGAGGGGGTTCGGCGGCGGAGCGGGGCTGGGGCATACAGCTGCGGCGGGCGGCGGCTCTGCGGGCTGGCGCGGCGCGGACGCGGCGGCACAAGGGGGGAGCCTGGGCGCCGCCTCCTGCACTAGCGCCGCGGGGCCCGCCCCTCGCCGGCGCCCGGCCGCGACGGGCGTGGCGCTCGCCCAATCGGAGGCGCCGCCGGCGCGGAGGGGGCGGGAGCGGCACCGCCCGCGGGGCGGGGCTTCCGCGGGGCGGGGGCGGGAGGGCGCCGAGAGGCGGAGGCAGCCGGCGGGAACCGGTTGCTGAGGGAGGCGGCGGGAGGGGGGCGGGGGCAGGGCCCGGCGCGATCGCGCCTCGCCCACAGGGGCGGGGAGCGCCGCCCCCGGCCGCCGCGGAGGGGAGCGGAGGGTGCCCGGGGGGGGCGCCGGAGGGGGTGTTGGCGGCGGGTCCGGAGCGGCGGCCCCCGGCCGGGCACCGTCAGCCCGGGCAACAGCTCGTGTGGGGCAGCTCCGCCTGAAGGGACGGGCTGCGTGAGGCAGCGCTGCCGCAGCCGGCTCGCTGAGCCGTTCTCCTGCGTAGTGCGTTACTGCGGGTCAGCAGTGTCCCGTCCTGACAGACCCGTGTCTTGTCTAAAAAATAAACAGCTAATTCTAAGTCTTGCCTGTTTTATATTAAATTGCACGAGGGCACGGCGCCTCCCTGGAGGTGCTCAGGGCCAGGCTGGATGAGGCCCCGAGCAGCCCTGTCATGATCCTCGATGATCTGCGAGGCCCCCTCCAACCCAAACCATGCTATGATTCTGTGACAATTGGTTTTGCCTAAATTTTCTATTTTTGTATAACCTCCATGGCATATTCACAGCCTTTGTTTCTTTTTTTTTTTTTTTTTTGATAACTTGCATATAAAAGAGGTGTTACTCAGAAGACGCCTGTACCACCTTTCACTCCACCTGCCTCCAGACTACACACGCATCAACTAATTTCTGTCCAGGAGTCACGTCTCTGCTGAGGTTACAAACTCAGCCTTTCTGGGCTATAAATACATCTGGCCTGTGTTTATTTACTTTTGCGTTTTCTATTTACTGACTGACTCAGGGCGCGTGTCTGGTGAACTTGTAGCTGCTCCGTATAAAGTTTCTTGTAAATGTGCTTGGAATACTATGAAGTAATAAGATGATCCCAAGGTTAATGGCTGCTTGGAATACTGTTTATTTGTCGGCGGTTACGAAGTTAGGAAGGTTTCAGTGGAAAAAGAGAAAATGCAGACAGACCTTCCCTCTCTCATCAGTAAAGCCTGAGGAATTTGCTTTGGACAGAGTTCTGAGACAGATTAAACAGCTCTCTACCTGCTTTAATCTGTGCTGGTTTTTTTCCTCCAACAATGCAAGCTTTTGTTTACTGTTTCATTGCACATTAAACTGATCACGATTTTAGGATCAAATTACTTTCTGATGCAACATCCTTTCAGTACTGCAGCACAGTAGTGTACACTGGAAGTAAGGGTCACTGGCAGCTTCTTTGAAATTGTATTCCCTAGGAGGAAAGGATTTAGCTCAGAATGCTTTTAGTCTAAAACTACATTTTTTGAGGAAATAATGCTGGTGTCATTTAAGCGATTTATATTAATTTGTTTTACGATATTCCCTATCTTGACCCCTTTGTCATGGTCAAATATGTCCTACTAATCACTACATAAGATACAGTCCCTGTGTTTTACAGTCTAAGATGTCAAGACATACATGGAGTATTAGAAGAGAGATAATAAGCTGCTATTTCATACAACACAGAACAAAGATATTTGCAGAAGAAATAAAAGTGGATTGTTACAAAGTGCAAGGCAGTGTACTGATGAAATGAAGTGAGCTGAGGAGGCAGAAAGTAACAGATAGAAAGAGACAAGAACTCCTGAAGATAAGGAAAAAGAAATGCCTGTAAAGAGAAACCTGTGGGAGAAGAGACCAGGATGAACAGTTTGAGAGACAAAGATGCAGTCACCACAGTTGTGATATTAGGAAGACTAATATAACTTTTATGATAAGAGGTTATAATGGGGAACAGTTGGACAACTTTGACAACCTTCCTGTACTTTTCAAAAATCCATTATATTGTTTTTTAACCAAAGGGACCATGACAAGAAGTAGTCTTCAACATGCAGTCACTGTGACTGTGCATCACTTTGCTCATGTGAACCTCAGGAAGCTGAACAAGGCTGAGTGCAAGGTGCTGCACCTGGGTTGGGGCAATCCCTGGTATCAGTACAGACTGAGGATGAATGGAGAGCAGCCAAGTGGAGATGGACTTGGAGATAGTGGTGGATGACAAATTAGACATGAGATTTGTGTGCTTTCAGCTGAGAAGGCCAACTGCATCCTGGGCAGCCTTAAAAAAAATCAAGGGCAGCAGGTCAAGGGACCTCCACTTCACTCTTGTGAGACTCCACCTGGAGTACTGCGTTCAGCTCTGGAGCCCCAAGGAAAAGAAAGACATTGGGGTGAATCCAGAGGAGGGCCACAAGGATGATCAGGGGGCTGGAACACCACTCCTTTGAAGAAAGGCTGAAAGAGCTGGGGCTGTTCAGCCTGGAGAAGAGAAGGCTCCAGGGAAATCTCACTGAAGCTTTTCAAGACCTAAAGGGAGCTTATAAGGAGATGGAGAGAGACTTTACTGTAATGATAGGACAAGGGGTAGTGTTTTTAAACAAAAAGACCTAACAGTCTTTAAACTAAAAGGTAGGTTTAAATTAGATATAAAGAAGAAATTCACTCTGAAGGTGGTGAGGCACTGGCACAGGTTGGCCAGAGAAGCTGTGGATGCCCCATCCCTGCAGATGTTCAAGGCCAGGCTAGATGGGGCTTTAAGCAGCCTGGTCTGGTGGGAGGTGTCCCTGCCCATGGCAGGAGGGTGGAACTGGGTGGTCTTTAAGGATCCTTCCAACCCAAACCATTCTATGATTCTATGAAATGTTTTTTCTTACTTTTTTGCTTGTACCTGCTTCTAAGCAATTTGTAAAAGTTAAACTCCAAAATACTACATTTATGTTTGAAATATTTATGTATCAACTAATATAGATATTACTCAGAGACTAAGTAAAAATATTGATTCTTAACATATTTGTCTTTTGCCAGCACTTCCTTAGTCCTTCTAGTCAGAAATCAATTTTCCCTGCCATTTATTTGGGTCTTCTGTATCATAACAGGAGGGTAAAGAAGAAAAGTCAGAAATCTGGGTTTGTTTCAGTATCAGTTGGATGTAATTTCACTGAATTTGGTGTTTATATGGACTAATCATTTAAATTTGAATAAATTCAGGGGCATTTTATATCAATACCATTTTGCTGTGTTTGTCACTAGGCTATCCATATGGAACTAACACACTGAAGAGTTTGCTGGTTAGATTTTTCACTTGTTGATAATAACTGTAGCTTTTTGTGGTGAAATTTCAGAAGGCTGTATTCATGGCCATGTCATGCCAATGTTTAAAAAGGTGAAGTGGGTTGACCATGAACTACTTAGACTGTCATCTAATAAAAAACTCGTACATGACTAAGCTGATTAGAACAACAAAAAAAAAAAGAATTAAAGGATGAGAATTTAATTAATGCAAATTTTTATAGTTTTAGGGAAAATAGCTATTGTCAAAGAAAACTGGCTTAATGCTTTGATAAGATTACAATGTTGGCATGAAAGTAACTACATGGCTGGTACACTAAATGTTCATGTTTTCAAACAGTTTTATCAAAGGAATATAATCAAAGATCACTGAAAAAAAAGTGTGACTGATGCAAAGACTGATGAATAGCAAGTACCAGTGATGTCAAAGTACTTATGCAGAGATTGTTCAGTAACTTGTGTTCACTCAAAAATGTGCTTAAGTACAGCCACGAGCAAAGTCATATAGCTAGAACCTAGAACTTGAGATAGTTTTGTGCATTTTTAAGAACACTTCTGTTACTCTGAAGAGAGTCTGGAAGTCATAATGGACAAATATGAATGACAAATATGTGACAAGTATATGACAAGTCAATATGAACTTCCAAGGTGGCATTATGGTAACACTAAAAGTGATCCTTATGTGTTCTGTAGATAATAACATGAAATTGTGAGAAGGGCTAGAGAGTTTTCTTTTCATATAGCATTGATTCTGACTATTATCAGGTCTGTGGCCATAAACTTCTCAAATTACCATATTTTTCTATATTAAAAAAAAAAAAAAGTGCCTGGAGCCTGTGTGTAGCATTTTGTTACTTGCCCTGTTAAATACCCCTTTCGTTACCTTTATTCCTCCTACAATTATCCCTTTTTTCTCTTCCTTCCTCAGCTTACATTCAGTGCCGTGGCCTCTTTCAGATTCCACAGTCTTTTGGTTTTCTGTTGAACAGGGTAATGGAGTGTGAGTGTCTGCAGGACAGTGTGAGGCACAAGTCAATAGTTTGTGTAAGTCTTGTGTTTGTATTGTGAGAGATCCAGAGCCATGGTTTAGAAGATATGTGGACATATTGATGAGAATGTAAGCTGAAAAAATATTTGAAGAGTGGAAGAAGTTGCTGAGACATGTGAAGAACTCTCCCTATCCATCTCAAAAAGTAGCTTCAGGAGACCTTGCAGATAGAAGATGCAAGCTACTAAGTTTCTTAACTTGAAGAGAAAGCTGGGATGTTGTCTGACAACAGGTCTGACAAACTCATGTGCTCTGAAAAAATACAAATTACTGAGTTCAATACAGGAATAACTGGGTGAAATTTCACAGACTGTGACACAAAGACTGTGACATAAACCACAAAATACATTTTATTTATTTATTTATTTATTTTTTTCATCTTGAGGTAAGAATCTAATGGGAAAAGAAAGCTTTTAATAGAAGATCCTTTGAATTTATGTATCTAGTCAAACTCCACTTCATATTTAGATCACAATGGTAGCATATAATTTCTTCTTTTTTTTTTTTTTTTTTTTTTTCCTTATATGAAAATTCTGCTTTTAATATTTCCAGAGTTCATTAATATCTGCAGATTAACTGATTGATGCCTTATACTTTTCCACTGGTGATTTTTCCTTAGTGTACATGAAATTGTTCTAAATTTCTAATTTATTTTTTTCCCTTGTCAGATTTTAACTGTCAGCTTCCTTTCCATGGCTTGATTTCTCATTTATTCCATTTTTGTTTAGCATGTTTTCTTCTTATTGTCTGATGGATGTCTCCAGTCAAAGTCTTTCAAACTGCATCCTTTTCTTCAGTCCCTTGAAAAGTCTCATGATTGTTTTTCACTTTGGATTAAAAACATTAGCTGTTTTCTCTCCTGTTTCCAAGTTTCACTCAACAGTGCAGTGAAGCTGCTTGTTCTGTTTCCAAGGGCCTGGGCCAGCATGGTCACAACATGCATTTGAGACCTCTGCTGCTTCCATATAACACCAAGGGAACACTATTCTAGTGGAACCAGACCTATGTTTTATGCTAGAGGGGGGAACCTTTCTGCCATGGAAATTTCTGCACTGATGTGTTAGAGATATATTTGATGTGTTTGTGCTTTTGAAGTAGTTGAAGTGTGACACAGAATTCAGCTTATTGTAGGAAATGAATGTCTGTTGCTCTAGCAAATTATCAAAACTGAAAAATTTGCCTTGGATTCTTTATACACACATATATATATTTGTCTATGCATATTTATTAAAATAGTCTGAATTCATTATCAGGATTTAGCACAGACCTCTTCACCCATTAATGTAAACGGGCACTTTTACAAGGTGTGATATAATTTAAGTTTTGATCTTTGGCTACATCTTGTCTGTATGCTTTAATGATAGCAGCAGTTTTCCATTTTCAGCTTCTAAAACTTTCTCTGGCTTTGGAAGAGAAGGTCATTTCTGTTTCTTTCTGGAACTCTGGTTATATCAGCCATGAACTGGTTAGAGGTAGTAGAGAACTGCTAGGCTGATAACTCATAAATACAAGGACACATCATGAAGTCCTTTTTCAGTTGTTTATTTGGAAAATTCAGTGGATTCCTCATGTTGCTTCTGTTTATTCAGTAGAGGTATTGTTTCTGGTGTGGACTTCATTCCCAATATGCGTTAAAACATTGGAGATCAGCAAATGAAGGATTTCTTGTGACTGAAGAAGTAATCTAAATCACAGGCTGATCTTTAAAATACATGTGCTTACTGTAGTGCTTAGTAGCTATAGCATGGAGTGCTGTAGCTAGTAGAGCTGCCACGCTGCAGGTTTAACATTTATAATTGTCACTTAGGCAACAGATAAGCCAGGTAGATGGTGATTTAAGCAGTGCTACAGGAGTAATCCTAAAGATGAATAGTCTCAACAAAATTTTGCAAAAAACTTCTCACAAGTTCCCTCTTGTTACCCGCTTTTACAATGTCTACTTATTTATTCCTACTATCCTAGCAGTTCCTTGCTAGCAGTTTAGGCTTACGTGTTAGGAAAGCTGGGACTTGCTGATTTGATTCATGTTAAATTTTCTCTACACTCTTTTTGGAACAATTCGATGGTCTGACATTTTGGATATACCACGGTGCTTATCTCAGTAAGCTGTTCAAGATGACAGCCTGGGAATATTTTTTGAGGACATGTTAGGAGTGAATCAGAGCCTAGCCATAGGGAGGACGAGCAGAACCTTTGGTGCTAATCATGCTTTCCCTATTTGCTATGACTGTGTAGGAAATTGTACGTTAAAGATCCCATACAACAACTGTTACAAAGCTGAAATCTAATTCTAATCTTTCTGCTACTGCCTCGCACCAATGCCACCCGTGAAGGCTGCTAAGCTAATACCTTAATAATAGTATATTTGACATTTTAAAGGCAATTACAAGAGTATACAGCAATTACAAGGCCTTGTTACTGTTCCCATTTGAAACATTATTCTGGATGAATGTGAAAATTCATTTATGCTTTTGGTCTAAAATGTTAACCACAGATTATATCGCCTTGTGCTGTTACTGCTGCAGCCAGCACTAAACAGCACTCTCTTTCCTCAGTCTGTTCAAGCTGTAGGACTTTAGGAGTTTTCTGAAAATGTACCATTAGCTTTCAGTATTCTAGGTCTGTAAAGATTAAAAGACTTCATGAAAATGTCTGTAGAAGAGTTCCCAGACTTCAGCTTATTCCATATTCTTTACTGCAGATAGCAGTCACTCACTGCTTGTTCAGCGTCTTACCTGCACTGCTCCTGTTTTTTTTCCCCCTCCATTGCTAGGAAGAAATGTTCAAGAATATTTATTTATTTATTTATTTATTTATGTGCCAATTACTAAGCTGTACTGTTACTATCTGTAAAGTTTGTCTTGCCATTTACTGTTTGAATTTCATTATTATTATGAATTCCTGTGTTTAATTCTGAGATTTGAATTAAAAATTGCAAGATAGAGGCAAAAGGTGGTAACAGGAGTTCTGTTGCGGTTCCGATCCATCCTCAAATACGTCATTATGTGACATTATGTTATTAAGTGACAATTAAAGTTATTACAGGAGATGGAAATTTAGAACATGTCATAGAAAATAATATATATATATATTTTTTTTTTGCTTGGTATACATGTTCCCTTTCTTGCTTTTTTGCTTAATGGATATTTCACTTTTGTATAGTATCATAATTGTCATTGTACTAGAAAGTACAATGTATTCATACATCTGAAATTTTTAATTTAACAGAAGAAACAAAACACTTGAAAACCAAAATACATGAAATCCTATGATCCAAAACTCACCAACACATGAAAACCAACATGTCTTTAAATGGAGAAAACCAACTACCTTTCAAATTCAAGTTGGAAGCCATAACCCAGTAAAAGGGAATGATTAACCCTGGCTGCATGTACAGACTGGGCGATGAGACGCTGGAGAGCAGCCTAGAAGAGAGGGATCTGGGGGTCGTGGTAGACAGCAAGTTGAATATGAGCCAGCAGTGTGCCCTGGCAGCCAGGAGGGCCAACCGTGTCCTGGGGTGCATCAAGCACGGCATCGCTAGTAGGTCAAGGGAGGTGATTGTCCCGCTCTACTCTGCGCTGGTGCGGCCTCACCTCGAGTACTGTGTGCAGTTCTGGGCACCACAGTATAAAAAGGACATGAAACTGGTGGAGAGTGTCCAGAGGAGGGCTACGAAGATGGTGAAAGGCCTTGAGGGGAAGACGTACGAGGAACGGCTGAGGTCACTGGGCCTGTTCAGCCTGGAGAAGAGGAGGCTGAGGGGAGACCTCATCACAGTCTACAACTTCCTCGTAAGGGGGTGTCGAGAGGCAGGAGACCTTTTTTCCATTAACACCAGTGACAGGACCCGCGGGAACGGGGTTAAGCTGAGGCAGGGGAAATTTAGGCTGGACGTCAGGAGGGGGTTCTTCACAGAGAGGGTGGTTGCACACTGGAACAGGCTCCCCAGGGAAGTGGTCACTGCACCGAGCCTGTCTGAATTTAAGAAGAGATTGGACTGTGCACTTAGTCACATGGTCTGAACTTTTGGGTAGACCTGTGCGGTGTCAAGAGTTGGACTTGATGATCCTTAAGGGTCCCTTCCAACTCAGGATATTCTATGATTCTATGATTCTATGAACTGTTTTCTCTACTTGATAAGAAAAAAAAAAATCAGCAGCTTTTCTATTCAGTTTTAAACCAGAAAGCACCTGAGAACTACCATCCTACATGGTATGGTGCTGGGATTATTTACTATCGCTCATTTCCTTTGTCTGTTGCTTCAGTAAGCTGAATCGAACAAAACAGAAGTAAGGTAAGTCTATCTTATATTAAAGTACTTTCATTTGGTCTTTCAGTGAGTTGGTAGAGTATATCATTAAGTACATAGTTTTTGCAACACTGACATTCGCATAGTTTTGTAGGCCTTATGCTATTTTGCTGTCAGTCTGGCAGACGAACTCTGCAAGAGGCTTCGCAGATGCTGTATGTGTAATTAAATTTTCCCAGGGCTTGAACAGAACATTGCTTTGGCCATCAGTCCCATTAATACTGTTGGCCAAAATAATACATATTAAACTAGTAGTAGGAACCCATACCCCATTAAGAATATGAGGAATATACATTGTGGTTTGCCTGTGCAAGTAGTTTCTTTCTGCAGAAGGGCCTCCTATGTATCCTTAATGACATGTGCCTTTAACATTTTTCAAACTAGTATTTCTGAACCTGCCATCAAGCCCAAGACTGGGGAGTAATACTGTTCCAACTAACATGTTCATATGTGTTTTCAGCAAAGCAAGCTGTAGGCATATGTGTCTCAGCAATAATGCTGTTCTACAAAAAAGCTATTACCTCAATATGTTTCTGATGCCACATGGGTAACTTTTTTTTTTTTTAATTAATGGCAGTTAGCATCCCCACACCACGGGGAGTGGGACACATTTATTTCTGCATCTGTTTAGATACAAAATTCTGGAGCCACCTCAACCACTCCCTGTCTGCGTTTTGAACAATCCTGTTGTAGAATTGCACAGTCTTTGCCTGAAACACTAATATATACTTGGGGATAGAGTAATGATTGCAGAAGCTTTTGTGGCCATCTGGTTTGCCATGAAAACATTATGGTAGTCTTTTTCTTTTGTTATTTTTTGGGATCTTCTCACTTTCCAGTATTGTGCAAAAAGCATCAAGCATCATATGAACACCTCCATCTTAACATAAACACTTAGAATTGGAGCAGCTCTTTTAATATCAGTGATGCAAATTGAGAATAGTAAGAACTATAGGGCCAGAAGTACTCCATGTGCATTTGATGGCAAGCTGAAATAACTTCTGTTCTTAGAGCATAAAGGTAAAATAATCCTTTGGCTTTGCACCTAGAGACACATCACTCATAAGGGCACTACATAAATTGGAAGATATATTTATAACCGTTGGAGTAAGCGAGTGCACCTGTTATTATTATGATATACATGTTTTATGGGATTGCAGGTAATCAGAGGGCCTTTGTGTGGTTTAAGGAGGCCTGAGCAGATCTGAAAATACTCTGCCTTGTGGACATGCCCACTGTAGATAATCACAAGTAGTGAAACCTACGTCTTTAAGGCTGGCCTTTGGAAGGGGAGGAAAAAGTGCAGAAAGGTAGGAAGCTAAGTACCAAGTCATACTATGTTGGTTATGACAAGTAATTCAGAAAATAACAATATGTTTGCAATGACAGAAAAAGGTCAATTAGCTCTTTTAGAGGCCAGCAAATCCATTATTTCCTCCAGAATCTTTCTCAGATAGTTTTGAAAGATTTCAGCACCCTGAAAGAAACTCCATGAAAAGTCCTTGTAGATAGTAGAGGAAAATTCTTACGATACAGACAAGATGGATGTAAAAGTAATAAACACAAATGGACTAAGGATTGTTCTACAGTGCTTTAGAGTAAACAATGCTGACAGCTTAGGAGGAATTTTCAATACATAAAGTATTCTTTTGGAAGAAACCAAATTCTAAAACATTACATCTTCCTTGGAGCTTGTAATTCTATTAGAAATTCTAGGGTTTTTGTTTGTTGTTTTTACTGAACTCCATTGTAGAAAACAACATGAAATTCCAAAACTTATAATGCCTAAGCATCAAGATACATTTCAAGATTTAATTTTATTTGCTGCAAAAAAAATTATTTTTAAGCAAACAAGAAACAATCTAGAGACATTTTCAAAAGGCTGGGCAATGTGACACCAGAACTCTACATATTCTGTTGCTAAAACAATGTTCTCAATACTCGAGTTTGCTCTACAGACTTTGGCAAAACCCTCAAAAAATAGGCATGTTATGCTGCTCAGTGCATGCAAATACAAACCGGAAAACCTTTGCTGTCCGTATTGCTAAGCTTATAAGTGAGCTTTGTGAATCATGTGTTCTCTGAAGCCTCTCAACTTGTTAGTGACTCAGTAAGTCCAGGCTTGAATAGAAGCTTTCAGAACCATCCACTGTTTGTACAGGATAAAAGGTATAAATCTTCCTCTGATTTAAGTAAAATACAATGAAAGCTAATGCAGGAATCATGACTTTTTGTTGAAGGTGCTGTTTTGTATACAACTTGACTGTGGTATTTTCCATTTTGATGTACTTTCACTATCCTTATTTAGGAAAAGTCAACAGATACCCTATTTTTTTATTTTTTAATTTTTTTTCCAGAAAACAATCTGAATCCTTTATTCAGGTTTTACTCTATTAGGGCACATAGGAAATTTATTTTGGAAAGGTGGATAGGACTTCATCTCCGTTTAAGAGTTGAGCAAAATGTAAGTTCTGACTTTAAAATTAGTTTCTTTAGAATCTGTTGCTTAACAGAATACTTTTCTAAAGCATCTAAGTGATCTCAGAGCACAAATCACATTTTCCAGGGCAATCATCTCTTGGGGATGCCCAGCTTTAGATGGTTCCAGTGCAATGGAATTCACACCCTTAATTAGATGGTAAGGACTCCTGTCCAAAACATGAAGAGAATTAGGAAACTAAGAACAGAATCAGTAGGAGTCATAACAGCTAGCAAGGAGATACCAGACCAAAACATCCAGAAGGCTTAAAACTTAAAACTTAAGTAACTATGAGTCAACTCTTGGGGAATGAAAGTGTCTTTCTTTACTCAGTTTGCAATGAAAACAAAGGAAGTTTTTTTAAAGAAAATAGGCAGACATTGGGGTAAAAGTTCTTGAACATAACCAAGAAACTTTTATTTTAAAACATTTTGAAAGCATACTATGGCCTCTAAGAAAGCTCACTTTCTTAGAAAATGTTGTTATGTAAAACAAGTTTCAGTACGGCCTGCAGGTGAATGAAAATATCAGCATAGAAATGGCTTCTTCAGCCAACTCAAATATATTTCAGCCTGTGCAGTAAGTACCACCAGAATAATATTTCTTGAAACAAACTTTCAAGTTTTCTCTCTTTATCCATTATAGTCTGAGAATGGGAAAAAAATAATCTATCTATCTATCTATCTATCTATCTATCTATCTATCTATCTATCTATCTATGTATAAAGGTAGGTACAAGAAACTTCCCACCTACAATTTTCTCGTTCCAACACTGCCTCACTCAAATCTATTCTTTACCTAGAAACTAAAGCCATGTGTCTTGTTTACTGTTATGATTATGTAACATCTTAACTATTTTTGTGTACTCTGTTGCAATACAAATTCTTTATTTTTAAGGATTAAAACACACGTACCTGTGTTTGACAACCCTTCCTTCTGCTTTTTTTCCCTGCTGACATTATAGGGACCAACCAACAGTAACAATAGTGTTTTCTTGGTCTTATTTGCCACAAAACTACACATTTATTTTTTCCTTATTCCTGTGACCTCAGTACTCAATCTTGTTCACCAGGCTACCTCAATCTTCTTCAGAACATTCTTCAAGGACTGCAGTTTTCAACCTCAGAGTCAGAAGTGAAGTTTTATTACTTCATTTCCCCCTGCTGAATGGTCAGGAATTGAGTTTTATATCCAGTCTCAGGAATCAGTTAGTTTTCCCCTCCCTTAGGCTCTGTATTTCTCTTGTGCTGTATTTAGCACAGTCAGAGCGGTCTATTCCTGACTACTTGTGGCTTTCCTTATATTGCCTTCTCCCATATTATTATGTGGCAAAAAGGCTATAAATGTTGCCTTCAAATTAACTATCATTGTCTTAAGATAGTGTTGCATTATGTAAGATATGTAAATGTATTGCAGATGTTGTTTACCTGGATTTTAGTAAAGTGTTTGATGCTGGTTTCCACAGAGTTCCCCTGGAGATGCTTGCTGCTCATGGCTTGGACAGGTGTACAGTTCAGTATGGGAAGAATAGGCTGAATGGCCAGGCTCAAAGAATCACACTGAATGGAGTTCATTCCTGTTGGCAGCCGGTCACCAGTGTTTTTCCCCAGGGCTTGGTACTGGGGCCAGTTTTAATAGTTTTGTCTGTGATCTGGCTGAGGGGATTGAGTGCACTCTCAGTACGTTTGCAGGCAATACTAAGTTAAGAAGGATTCTTGATCTTTAGAGTAGGAAGGCTTTGCAGAGGGATCTGGATGGGCCAAGTCCAGTCACAGGACACTTAACTGGGTCCTAAGTACTGGGTCCTGTACTTGGGTCGTAACAACCCCATGCAGTGGCTTGGGGAAGAGTGGCTGGAAGGTTGCCCAGCAGGCAAGTACCTCGGGGTGCTGGTTGGCAGCTGGCTGAACATGAGCCATCAGTGTGCCCAGGTGGGCAAGAAGGTCAGTGGCAGACTGACCTGTGTCAAAAATGGTGTGGAACACCTAGCAGGAATTAGGGATGGGATTGTTTTTCTGTACTTGGTGATGTCTGGTGAGACTGAACTGCAAATATTGTGTTTAGCTTTGGGCCTCTCACTACAAGAAAGACAATGAGTTGCTCAGGTGTGTGTAGAGAAGAACAACAAAGCCAGTGAAGGGCCTAGAAAACGAGTTAAGAGGAGTGGCTGAGGAAACTGGGGTTGTTTAGTCCAGAGAAAAGGAGGATGAGGGGAGACCTCGTCATTCTCCACAACTACTTGAAAGTAAATTACAACAAGGAGAGTGTTGGGTTCTTTTCTTAGGAGACAAGTGACAGGACACAAGGAAACAGTCTTAAGTTGCACCAGGGGAGGTTTAGATTGGACATTTGGAAGAATTTCTTCATGGAGAGGGTGGTGAAGCCTTGGAACAGTCTGCTCAGGGATGTGGTGGAGTCCCCATTCCTGAAGATATTCAAGAGACGTGTGAACATGGCACTAAGGGACATGGTTTAGTGATGGGTCTTGCAGTTCAGGATGATGGTTGGACTTGCTGATCTTAAAGGCTTTTCTAATCTAGATGATTTTATGATTCTATAACAGGAAACAAAATGATAAATACATTAAACCTTAATCAGAGGACATATTTGTAACACGGAAGATTTATGAACTGGTATTCACACAAGTTCAGACATCTATCTCAAGTTAAATCAAATCGTTAGCCCTAATGTGGAAAAACAGACACCAAATTTTGAGTTGCACCTCATATAGAAACCTACAGTAGGATGCATCCTGCTTAAGTTTTGCCATTGTAAATTAGGTGTCAAATGTGAGTTAATGATCTAAGTTTCCTCTATAACTAAGAGAGAGATAAGCCCTTCTAGAGATTAATTAATCCTGTTGTGAAATAACTATTTAAAATGAAATGAGTTGGTTTTCAACAGTATTTCTCTTGACTGCAGAGAAAGAATGAACAATTAGAATAAGCACCTATATTTTAAACTAGTCACATGTGCATGGGAGTGGTTTTCAGGATTAGCTGCTTCATCATCTTCTGAAGGACTGAGGTGAGGTTAATCTGCCTATACTTCTCTGAGCACTCCTTCCTACAGTTCATGAAGATAAGAGTGACATTTGCCCCAGATTATTGACAGTGGCCTCCCAATGACATCAGACATCTTCCTCAGCTCTTGATGATTAATCCCATCATGGTCAATGGACTTCTGTATAGTACATTTTTTTAAAGTATTCCCTGATCTCATTCTCCTCCATTAAGGATTTGTATTCATTGCTCCAGACTTTCCCTCTCATCCCCAGGTCCTTGGATTTCTAAAGGCCAGTCTTGCTGGTAAAGACCAAGGCAAAGAAGACATTCAGTACCTCAACATTTTCCACGTCACCAGAGCCCCTGTCCCATTCAGCACATTTTCCCTAGTCTTTCTTTTGTTCATTGTGTACTTAGAGAAGCCCTTCTTGTTGTCTTTGATATCTTCAGCCAGATTCAATTCCAAATGGTCTTTGGCTTTCTTGACCATGTCTTTGCATTCTCAGATGGTGTATCTCCATTTCTTCCAAGTTACCTGTCCCTGCTTCCACCCTTTTTGAGTATTGCCAAGGTGTCCTCATTAATCCATGCAGGCCTTGGCATTTTTGCCTGACTTCCTCTTTGTTGGGATGAACTGCTTATCGCTTCAAGGTGATCCTTGAATATTAACCAGCATTCTTTGGCTTCCTGTCCCTCCAGGGTCTTATCCCACAGTACTCTGCCAAGCAGATCCTTGAGGAAACCTCAGTCCACTCTCCTGTAGTGATCTTGCTTTTTGCTCCAATTCCTCCTAGGATTCTAAGCTCCACCATCTAATGATCATTGCAGCCAAGGCTGCCTTCAAACATCACACCCTCAGTGAGCATCTCCTTATAACTGAGCATGAAGTCAAGCATAGCACCTCTTGTCATTGGCTTCTCTACTGGTGGCAGGGGTGGCATCTGTAAGCTTCCCTGCAGCCTGTGGAGGAGCCCCCAGTGGAGCTGGTGGATGTGGCCTGGAGGAGGCTGCGGCCCATGGAGAGCCCCCACAGGAGCAGGCCCTGGGCCAGAGCTGCAGCCCGTGGAGAGGAGCCCACACAGGAGCAGGGGGAGTCTGGGGGGAGCTGCCACCCATGGGGGACCCATGCTGGAGCAGTTTGCTCCTGGGGGATGGATCCCGTGGTACAGAGCCGTGTAGGAGCAGTTCTTGAAGAGCTGCTGCCTGTGGGCAGCCTCCGCAGGCTCAGTTCAGGAAGGACAGCATCCCGTGGGAGGGACCCCGCGTGGAGCAGGGGCAGGGAGTGACCGTGAAGGAGTGGAGATGAAACATTAGGGACTGACTGCAGCCCCCATTCTCTGTTATCCTCTGCTGCTCGGGGAAGGAGAGGCTGGATGGGAGGAAGGTGGTTTTAGTTTGTTTTTTATTTCTCACTACTCTAGTCTGCTAGTTATAGGCAATAAATTCCAGTTATCTCCCTTATGCTGAGTCTGTTTTGCCTGTGATGGTAATTGATGAGGGATCTCCCTGTCTTTATCTCAGCCCTTGAGCCCTTTTTCATCATATTTTCTTCCACAGTTCCTTTAAGTTGGGATAGCAAGAGTGCTCTGTGGTGGAATTTAGCTAGCTATCAGCGTGAAACCACCACAGTAGTCCTGAGCTTTGCTAGGAATTATTCATGCCAAAGTTTCCACATTCAGTGAGACTGTGTGTAATAGTCTAGATTACTGTCCATAGATATTTAAAAAACCTCTTTCCCTTCTGACTATTCTAATAGTATTGTCTCTAGACAAAAATCTAAAAGTTAAAGAAAAAATTCTAAAATCACATTGTACTACCCTGAATGTATCCAGTGTTCACTATCCCATAACATCCAATGTAGTGATATGCAAACAATGCCCACATCAAAATGAAACTTGGTCATTGCATTGTAACTCTTACCATCAAGTCATGGTAGGAAGAGAAAACAAAACAAAACAAACAAACAAACAAAACAAAACAAAAACACAAAACAAAACAAAACAAAAAACATTTTGCGTTCTGTTGAAGCTCTAGAGTTCATGTGGAGTTGAGTATCAGGCCAAAAGTAATACACCAAATCGTGCCAAGCTAGAATGTCATGGATTCTTATGGTTATCAGTGGCTTTAATGTCTCTCACATCTGAAAGAATAACCATGTCAATATCTAAAACCATACTAGATTTTTAGCTTAGTTCTGAGTCAGAGGAAATAATATCTACTCATCAGTAGCTCTTCCTACATTCTGCCCAGTGTTTTACTTTGAGCAGCTCTATGTACCAAGCAGATCTTAATGCACTTGACTTGAGAAAAAGGAATTCCAGTACAGTCAAATGTGACTAGTGATAAATATATTCAGCCACTTGGCACAATGCATTTAATATTCCACAGGATGTGATTTTCTATCTTTATTACCTAAGATATCAACACTTTCTCTTAACTCACTGTCCTGATATTAAACAGTGACACTGTATTTCAGAGCATCAAATTAAAAGGACAAGTCTACCTGCAAACCCTGAGAACATGTTAGTATTTCAGACCTATGCAGTTGAATCTAAATTTCTCGTATTTGGATGGAACCTGTAATCTTTAAGCCTGTGGGAGGATTTTCTGCTTTTGCTAAGGCTAAAACCAGTCTGATCCCTTCTGAGGGATGGAAAATTAGAGAAAAAAAAAAAGGCTAGCTAATAACATCAGGAAGTCACCCAATACATTTTCCTGTCCCAAGGAATTATGTATCAGTGAATATCATTCCTGACAGATGCTTTTCTAATGTGTTCTAAATTGTACTCCATTGTTTGGGATACTACAGCCTCTCAGACATCTCTTTGAGCTCTTTGTTATCCTTACCTAGGAAACATTTAGAAATCATAAGGAACACAAAATGTCACCATTTCATCTCCGCAGCATAAAAAGGTGTATTTGATCTGAAATTATTTCTGCACTTTTAAGAAAAGCAAAATAAATTAAGGGCCTCACATGGTCTCCAAATACAACTGTGTAGCAGCGTTGATCTTATACTGTTAGGGCAGTCATTAAGAAATACAATACCTTAATTTTAATCTTCTGTTTCTTTTTCTGGGATTTGAACCTGCATCTCTCAGAAGACTATCTTAATCCTAAAACTGTACTACATCTCAAGTACAGATTGAGTAGGGCCTCTCAATCTCTCCTAGTGCTCCTCCACTCTGTAGCAATAACTAAAAATGGAACACATGCCATACCTATTATCTAGGTGTCTACCTTCCTATTCTTTTGGTCTCTGACTTACTGATTATTTATGCATTTTATCCACAGTGGAATAATATCACCACTGGTCCAGGATGCTCCAGGAAAGACCAGAAACAGGAACCGTGGTTTCAAGTCAAGTCTGTTTGATTCTGGGTAATGATTTAAACAAAAATCTCAAACTTTTCAGGAAAGTGCATTAACTACTGGCAATTTATTTCTTATTGCTGGATTTAGAAGAGCAAGGAGTTAAAGTGTATTTCAAACAGCATAATAAAAGACTGAACACTAAAAGGCTGGCAATGAGTTTTATGTCAAATTAGAAAGGACAAATCCCTAGACTTCAGGGTTGATGAAGCTCTGGAGTGTACTGTGGATATACTTGATCTGAACTATGTACGTAAGTTTAGTGTGACACAAAATTGAGGAATTTGGATTCCGGTTACTGCTTTCTGGTGGGGGACATACAGCCAAATTGAATCCTTATCTATCTGTTTATCTAAAAGGTGCAATAGCTTACTTAGTCTTTAAACATTCATTTTAAAACATGGTTTCAACCATACATGGTGTTGAAATAAAAAGTATAATTTTGAGCAAAGGGTTTTTATTTGTCATGCTTTTTAACATGAAATATATATCTTAGGAAACACCATTTTCTGCATATTTTCATACCTACATTGATTAATAACACCTGAGATCTCCCTTTAATTTGCATTATTTCTTTAACATTTTTTCTGCTTATGACAAAATATATGGTGCCTTTTGATTCTTCTGATATTAAGGCCTTCCTAAATTTGAAATATAATACTGAAAAACAAGTTAAAATTAAGCATTATTAGTTATGTTAATTAATTTATTTTTTTTTATGACTTTTTGTCAAATTTATTCTGCTGGACTAAACAGCATACAGAAGACTTTGCAAATGTCCTCTCTGCTGTTGGTAGCAATCAGTCATCTATTTAGTTTACGAGAGAGTATTATTGCTTAGGTGCCTTGGTTCTCTAACTTATAAATAGTCTTCTAATTTAGAAGGGCTAAAACTGACCTTTAAAAGTGGATTTATAAATATAGTTAAAATGTTTTAAATATTAAACTAATATTCTTTTTTTTTTGTTTGTTTTTGTTTTTGCTTTTACAGTTTACAATTCATTTTAAACTTACTGTTTTTTTTTTTTTTTTTTTTTTTTTCTCCCCCAGATTTTGTTTTCATTTGCATTTACTTTTTTCTTTGTAAATAGCATGTTTGCTTCAACCCTATGTACTTTTGTACATTTTTTGCTGACTTTACATTCCTAATGATGAAGTTATTTATGGAAATATGCCAGACATTGTAAATAAGGAGTAAAAAAAAAAAAGGAAACCTTATAGCAATGATTTAATAATGGTCCTAGATATGGATGACATGGTTGCCCATAAAAGCAAATCTTTTATTTTGGGTTTTCTCTTTTGGAAGGAGGACTCTGGAAGGAACCTGATATGTCCCAGAACTTCAGACACAGCTTTGGAAATTTTATAGAGCAACTAAAATAACGTCTGCCTAAATCATTGCTGGGATTCTTTAGGTTCAGGTTTCTTCTGAAATTTATCCAACCAAAGTCCTTAAGTTTTTTGCTCCAGAGCATATACTTTGCCTTTTATCCAGATCGGACTCCTTTCCTGAATTTAGCTGCATGAAACAGGATGCAGTACTCAAGCTGAGGATCTATCAATGTCTGTGGGAGTAGAAAAGTTCTTTCATATTGCTTTACTTGTAACACTTTTATTTATGCATAAGACTTATTTTTTTTTTTTTCACAATAGTAAGAGTGTTGGTTCACCTTGACTTGTGAACCACAGTGATGCCCAGATTCTGTTTCTGAAGAAATTCTACCTGGTAATCTTGCTGTTGTACTTTTGGTAAACCCCTAACAGAGCAATACTTTGACCTTGCCTTCTTTTAATTGCATTGATTTTTTCTCCAATTTCTTCAAGCATTCAAATTCTAAGTACGCCATTCAGTCTGGCTAACACTCTCCAAACTCCAAGATAAAATACAACTGTCAAAAATTACCCTTTTATTTGCTAATCTAATTTACTGATTACACATTTTCGAATAGTACCAGATGTAATGAATATTTCTGTGATTTTATAGTTAATCATCCCTCCCTTTAGACAATAAACTATTAATTTTATTTTTTCTATTAAAAAAATAATTAAAATAATTTCCCAAGTTTTGCACCCATTTTCAAAGCTTTCGAATCTATTCTATTTTAGTTTCATCAAGATTTTTTTCTGATTGCTTGAAATAAAATATCAAGAAAGTGTCAAAAAACTTTTTGCAGGTTAATGCATGTAATTTTTCCTACTTGTCTTCTATTCAGAAGGCCTATTGCCTGTTTTAGAAGAAGATTAAATTGGTATAATGTGATTTGTAGGGAATCCCTTACAAATATCTTAGGCTGTCCTGTAGAGACCTTCAAATTCTTTGATTGTTTATTGCAGTATTTTTCTGAGGACTGTGGTTGGCTAGCTAGCTCATAAGTTCCTAAGTCCTTCTCCACCTCCATTTAAAATGTGCTATTTTTCTTTCTGGAGCCTTATTCACCTCATACTGATAGACATAGGAAAGTTTCTCTTACAATTAAAGATGAGGAAACATGGGTTTGAGGTTGAAAACAAATTTTAAGCACAAGACAATCCTTCCCTTTTCAGTGTACTAACCTCAAGGCAGTTATGCAGAAACCATTCCATTGATGTCTATGCGGAAGGGAATAAGTCTGGATCCAGCCAACTCTCAAGCAAGAATTCATGACTGTGGGTCACAAATGGACAGGAATGCCTTACGGCAGTCTGGCATGACATGCAATATTTCTGGGAGGATAGATTTCAGACATGTCACTGTCTTCAGGATTTTTTATTGCCTGGGCAGCAAGTTTTCAACTTTTTCTGTTGTCATTGTCATTCCAAGTCACTTACATATTGCTATGTGTTATATTTATCATATTGATATCAAATCCTCAGTTTTGAAATTTATTCCTGGGGCCAAGTGTTTAAACATTTTTATTGTGTCTCTTTTCAGATCTTCTTTGAGCACAAGATGCAAAGTGCTTTGAGGCTAAGCATTTCCAGCTGAAAATAACAGGGGCAGGGAGGTCACAAGAACAAGCTACTGGAAGGACAGGTGCTCTTCAGTCTTAGGAGCAGACCTGCTGGACACTATGCTGAGTTTTCTAACAGAATAACAGTCTGACCATTGGCTTACTGGATGTTGCTGTCTTTTTGCAAGTTTAATAACACCACTAAAAAAAACAGTCAAGGAGGAAAAAGAATAGATGCATAGGGAAATTCCCTTAGAACAGGAAGCTGATCTCTTGAAATGCTTCCAAAGCTCCCAGTCTGCTGCATGGCAGAAGCCCAAATTTTTTTTAATTTTTCTTTATTTATTTATTTTTTGGGACTTTTAAGATCATTGCTTCCTATACAAATTGTTCTTTGTCCCACAGATCTGGGCCAGCCAAAGACTAATTTGATAGTGCCTTTCCTCAGGCTGGCCAGATCACATGGGCTATGGGCCAATTGCTGTAGCTGGTAGGCTCCCGTTGTACTATTGCTGCCATTAAGTAGGTTTGGTACACCCTAATTGTCTTAGGGATGTGACGTGCTCTGAGGGCATCTGGAATAAAGCAGCCCCTGTGCTGCTTTATAATGCTGCCTGGCTCTTTCTTTGGCTTTCATCCTTGCCATCATCCCACGAAGCACTCGTGACCATGTCAGTGCCAGGCAGAAATGTTGTCTGAAGAAATGTGAATGAGTGTGAATGAGTGGTAGTGCAGAAAAAAAATTACAGAAAACTATTTTTAATCTCAACTATTCTTTAACATACATACCATTACACTTTAACATTATTTTATGAATCATTCCCACAAAATCCAAAAGAAAAGGGATGAAGTTTATTTCTAAAACAAACAGGGCACTCTAGTACTTGACTGTGGTCATTGCAGTAGTGCAAACAATAATTAGACTCCAGCAAAAAGTTCTCACTACTGGTTCCTTCCACCTTGTTTGCAACCTGTTTTTGTACAGATCACTGCATCTATTTATAAACTGCAAGTGGGAGCTGAGAATAGGAAAAGCTTTGTGTTCATATAGTGACAGTGTCAGGAGAACAATTCTTTAGCTAAATTAGGATGGCCTCTATACTGTCCTATTTTTATTATTGTAATACTATTGGTATTTTGGGGACTGAAGTCTCCCAGACACAGGTCTAGCTTTATGTGATTTATCTCTTCTTACATACAAAAATAAACCAATTTATGTTAAAAAGACATATATTTTCTGGTTTTGTTTTTGAGTAAAGCAAAGCTTAGTGCTGTTTTTAATTTTAGCTATATGAAATTAGTCAGGAGGACAGACTGATCACTGGACAATACAAGCAATTTACCAGAGAAGGCCAAAAGGTTGTTGTTACAATACTGTTATTTTGAGGAGAGAATAGGGATGCAGGGGGGACAGATAGTTGCATTAAGAAAAAAATGTCTTCTCTTGCAGTAGTAGAAAATACAGTACAGTTCTAGCTAGTGTGCATATGCCTGCAGATGAGCATCTCAGATATTATTTTTTTCTTTTGCCTTTCTTTTGTTCTAGGGAAGGCACAGAACAAGGGAATGAAGAACCTGAAATTTCAGTCTTAGTCATTGCAAGGAAGATATTCTAAAGTTTTATAGTAGAAAAGTCTTCTCTAGCTCAATTGCCACACAGACCTATTGTGTTTTGTTTGGAGCAATATCAGACTGGAATAATTACCTGGCATATGCTGGCTTGTAAGAAAGAAAACAAAGTAAGACAGAAGCCTTTTTGCACTTGCTTTATGTATCCTGAGGAAAAAAAATACAGTGGAAATTTGCTAGAAACAAATTGTCTCTGTCAGTTTGAGATCTTACAGAACTGTTAGACTATCAGTAGAACACAAGCCTGCAACCTGGTATACCACCTGTTTTTGCCAAATAGTCATTATAGAACAGTACATTAAAAGATGTGCATTTTTAGTTTTTTCTGATTTTTATTTATTTATTTATTTATTTTAAATCAGTGAAAACAACTCTTCTTCAGATTTGGCAAGACACTTGTCTCTCATTTGAACATACCAACTAAGTAACATTAGGACATATTTGATTTCTTTCTTAAAAATAAGTAAAAGAGTTTGCAGTTTTGATTTACGATCTTTTAGAATGGGCATTAAAAACAATGTATTACTGCTCAGTTCATGGAAAAAATACCTTTGAAACCTACTATTTGTATTCCTACAACACAAATGTCTAAGGAGGCAATGGGGAATGAGTCAGCACCAGAGTCACTGTTTTTGACACTTTTAGATATAACTAGAAAAATACAGCTAAGGAAATGATAGCTTCTCAATTTCTGCAGAAGGACATTTAAGAATAATGGAACTTACAAAGCATTTTTAAAATACAAAGCAAATACAGACAACTCCCAATTAACAGTTGCCCATAGCTTTTTGTCACTGTCTAGTGACTTGGAGGTCCAAGGCAAAAAAAAAAAAAGAAAAAAAAAAAAAGAGAGAGATATTCAATTCAGCTGCCAAGCTGGTTAAAAGAAATAATGGAACACAAAAGAAGAATAGTGACATGAAGTTCAATAAAAAAAGAGGGTAAACTTCCTTTTTGATATACACAAGAGTTAAGTAAACTCTATTGCCTAGATTGGAAGCAGGTGAGCTATACTTATCAGTGTCAAAATCTATCACCATTATCCGGTGTTTTCAGCCTGTCAGTAGTAGATGTTGACCATAATTTTGTGTCAGTAACATGAATTATAGCTACTACTCAGAAGCTCTAATTTATGCCAAAGTACACACTTGAAGAACATTAACTGGCTCCTACTGATTCTAACCTTTGTTAGCAGTTAGAAAAGCCTAGAATCCAATTACATCTGAATTTTGGACCCAGTTTCCATAATCAAATGGAAGTTTGCCTACTCTTTTGGGGATCCTGAACTGAGGTGTTGATACCTTATGAATTTGTTGCCTGAATTAAAGTTAATTTTCATATACTATTGCTTGTACATCTGCAGTATTTCTCCTGCTTGCTACTACATAAGATCTTCACACATACGGATCAGGCTATAGAAAAGGGTTTGTATGTTGAGGAAAACGTAAATACTGACATAGTTTAAGACCAAGATTTTAATAATTTATTTTAGTAATGAAGGAGTAGTCTATATATGCAAGATCCCTGAATTCATTCTGAGGAATCAAAGGATACTTTGTGCAGATAATCCATTAAGGATTTTCTCTTGCGGTCAGGACCTTAGAATTTCAGTCAGTAAGATACAAATATTTGGTGGTTATAAAAAAGAGAAGAATGGGGCAGCAATCTCTTAGCAAATCTGTTTCTGAAGCATGTAGCTTAGAACTACATCCTACGAGTATGCATTATCCCATATACTGAGTTAGTCCAGTGCTCTTTACATTCATTCTTAACTATGTACCTCATTATTAGCTCTGTACTATTGCATTAATCTAAGACATAAGACACAGGTGTTGTTATTAAAACTGTTGCTTTCTTCTGTTGTTGCTGTCTTCTAATCTGATTGGCTAAATCATTATTGTATGACTGAAAAATAAGTACTGCTCTGCTCAATGATTGTACACTGGATTTTCAAGGAGTTCAAAAGGAGTTCATTCTTAAATGTTTTCAGAAGTCTTTGATTATCCTCACTTTATGTCTGAATCACTGATATTGAGAAGTCAAGTGTTTAATAGGTATGTATGTAAAATGAAATATACAGTATTTTTAAAGAGTAAAGGTAAGAGAACTCTTTCTTTTCCATTTTCAAGTCTGAGTCACTGTTTAAGAGAGGGAAATGGTGTCACTGCTTCAAAAATCCAAGTCTGAACCACCTGTTTTCATATATATAAGCAGAATAAATACATGCTAATACATATATACATACATACATAACATACATAATTAGCTGGCACTAGTTCCTTTAGTCCCAATCAGTTCAAGTAACCTCAGTGAAGCTAGTCACCAATTTATAATTTTATTTTATTTTTTTATCTTCATAGTGTAGATGAAAAGTTAAGAAAGCATGTTGCAAAGTGTCTTCAGATTCATTCTCAGCTTCTTTTGAAAACTAAAGAGACCAAAGTGCCCTAAAACTTGGGTTTAGAAATTGACCTTTCAGAATTATTTTTATATATCCTTCCTACTTTCATGGTATTTTGAAAATCTGATGGCAGGTGTTAGGAGTTACATATATTATTACAGTTACTACAATCATTAGCTGATTCAGATGCTGAATAGAAAAATACATAGGAGAAACAGTTTTTAGATAAAATTATGACAAACTGAAACAGGTGGGATCTCTGGAGGAAACTTTGGAAAAGTACAGTCTGGGATCAAGTCAGGCATGCAACAGAGTCAGTCAAGCGTTTACAGTGATTAGGTAGACTACAATGCAGAATGTAAGGTACTAATCTGTAATCACTGCCATCCCTCACTTTATTAAAAAAAAAAAAGTACTTCTTGTCTTTTGGGAATTCTGATGAAGCATTTTGAAGGATACAATAGAACATTATTGTTATGTTACTTGAATTGTTAAACATTAACTGTGCTGACTGCAATGCAAACTGCCCTTTATATATTTCATAGGAAAGCTGAAAACATATTGCCATTAGTGATATAACATGGGAGCCACAATGCAGTACACAGTTAATTGAAATTTAACTTTGGTTACTTTTAGGCTGTAATGTTGAAAAGCTGCTCTTCTTTGTGAAGTGTATGGAACAGTGGTGTATTTGGACCTCAACAGCTTGCTAAGTGTATTTAACACCTACACATTTATTTGAATGCTATCCTAAAACCCGTAATTTGCAGCACCTTTGTTATGGATAAACTTGTAGCAGCACAACAAAATTAATGAAAAAAAATGACATGATTTTTATCTCATAGCAACTCCAGTGAATAAAACAAGTTAAGTCTGTATCCTGCTCATACAGCAGTGCTTAGAATGGTGATCATGATTTTTGTACATTTTTGTACATGGGATTCTGTTTCAGATTGGGCTTTGGGGTGCTTATAGCATGCATATTATATTTGGAACACCCAATTATTCTGATCTCAAGATTCATCTGAAGTTTTATGTTCTCTTTATATTTTTGATCTTTAAACTTATAAAAGCATGAGTAGAATTCTATTCTGTGCTTTATTACACAAGAGATTCAATTTATTCTTTTGCATGATTTTCTCCTGCATACAGTTTGTCTCTAATTTATCACTGGGATAAAGGACTTTTATTTTGTAAAATTGATTTGCTATGGTGAATTTCTCTTGCTGCTATTTTAATCTTTGTTGATCTGGATTTATAGTGACCTCTCTTAGAAAAATTGTTTTGTATAACATCCCCCTGCCTTTTTTTTTTTTTTTTTTTTTTTTTTTCCTTAGGTTTTAAATGATTGCTTCAGCTGCATCCTGATTTTTTTTTTATTATTTTTTTTTTCCTGTCTAGTTTTCATCTTTGGGACTATTTTTGTTTCACACTAGTGAGGCTGTTGTTTTCCTGGTTGTTTTCACTTGGCCGTCACAATGTCAAGACTCAGTTTTTTGGCTATACTCTTTTTAAAAATGCTGTTTCTAAAAATCTGCTGCTAGAACAGCATGCAAATAAAAGGACAGTTCAAGTTTTCTTTGTGGTGATGTGCAAAATTTACCACTGCATCTGTTTGTGTTTTTTCCTCATTGGCTTTCACTGTAGTATTGGAGTGAATATATACTCATGTTGCCTTTTTTTTTATCGACTCTAAGCTACTGGGTACTACAAGTGCCACTCAATCAAATTCTAATTAAAGGGTCAAGCTGTAGCTTTCCTTGAACAATATTTATGTAAATATTACACTTTCTTATCAAATAATTCTATTCCTTAATTAACCAAGAGCCACAACTGCAGACATAAACCCAGTGGCAAAACAAAGTAGAAAATATATTCATGCTAAGCCCTTTCACATCTCTGGATTTAACATCACGGATATATTCATATGGCTGATTTTAGCTGGCAGTAGTTAAAAATATAATTAAGTGTATTGACATGTAGCACAGACAGAAATTTCCGACCTTCCTCAAGGTCAAAAAAACAAACTGGTTGGTGAAAATGTCTCAAAGGTGAAACAGGACAAGAAATAAACAGCAAACTGTTATCTGTTATGTTTCTCTTTTATCTGATTCTATAGCCTTTAGGCAAAAATCTGGAAGTGAATACTTTCTCCAGTAGTTTATTTTTCATTCTGGTAATTAACTGAAATATTAAGTTGTTTATAAACAGAGCTCTGTGCTCAGGTAGTACAAAAATGCATCAGTAAGTAGGTTGCAAAGCAAGGGTGGGCAGTGTCTCTGAAACAGTGTCAGTTTGTACAGGAGTTAGTTGCCCTGCAAGGTGAGGCTTACAGTGAGAAAACAGGCTGTGTTTAAGCAAACTACAGTCAACCATGATAAATAACAATTACAAGGAAAAACCATAGTGGGAGTCATAAGTAAGTCCTTTTAAGTAAGTAAGTCCTTTTCTGTTCAAGGGCTGAAGAATTTGCCATTAAATGTATTAAACTGCTGCTGCAGCAAAATTCATTTTTAAATCTACAGACACACACACAAACATTACAATTGTAAGTAAGGTTGAGAAACCAAGCATTAAAATGTTTGTAAGTGCCCGAGTGAAAAGTGCTTTTGCAATCTTAGTTACAAGACATCTAAATCCCTGTATAATATGATATAGGAACACATATGCAAAATGTTGCCTAATTCTTTACAGATGATCATGCACACTATTTAAATTCTTCTCTGAATAGTGAATCATTACCTTTCTCACAGGTTTTACTATGAAATGTATTGCTTGCATCTGAAATCACCACAAATATTCATTAATTTATTTTCCCAATGCCCATGTGAAAGTGCATTCTATCCCTATCTGATTTGTAGGAAGCTGAAGTATAGTGAGGTTAAGGTCAAAGGTATCCATTAATTTCATGTGTCTGAAAAGGCTGAGACTACATTTTTCAAGTAAAGTAGTATTTTTAGCAATTCACATGTCTAGAGCAGAGGTCCTTCTGACAACTGTTACAGTCTGAGTGCATAGCACTTGAAAAATCAGACTATGTGGTTGCAGTTTTTCCTTCTTGTAACAGAATCTCTCTAAGGCAGAGCAGCTGGGGACAGCCATAACAGGAAAAAAAAATCCACAGTCTGTGTATCATCTTAGTCATTCACTTTATGGAGATGGTTCAGGAACAGCCTACTCATCACTACAAACCTTGTAAAGCTTTAATGTGTTCAATGGGTATAGAATTTTTAGGGATTTTAACTGTTCTCTCTCACAGGTCCCTATGGGCATATGTGAGTTTTTAAAGGTTTGCGATGTAGCTATTATGGATGGAATTTCACAGTGAAAGGTCCATCCTTGAAATGTCCACATCCTGCTCAAGTTCAAAACCATGGTACAAAGTATGGAGAAGGGGAAGACAGAGGGAAAGTGAGATAGAATGCTATCTCACTCTTGCAAATATTGCAAATAAAAGGTCATTTTAAAATTTATTATTATTTTTTTTAAATATATGTCGAAAACAATCTGTTTTTCCTTGCTCTCTTCTCAGAAAAAAAATGAATTGTTATGGCTAACATTTTCTAAAAGTTTCCAGGCTAGAAATGCCAGCTTAAAAAATTATAGTTGGGCAAGTTTAAAATAAATGATTCAAGTATTGGATTAGGAAAGTATTGGCTATAGTTATGTCAGCCACCTGCCCTTCCAGTAATTCTGAGGGGCTCATTCCGCTCTACATTACACCAATACAAGTTCACAAAAATTTCTTTTTTGTAAATGAAATGATATCAGTGCAAAAATGATATCAAATAATCAAAATAATGTCAAATAAAAATGATTTGAAATAATGTCTTTGGTTAAAAAGCATGCATGTAGTTGATACTGAAAAGCTAAAAATGAGATAAAGAAATAGGGTTTTTTACCTCATTAACTATTTAACAAGTATTTCTAGGTCCAGTTGGTTTTCCAGACACATTCTGGCCATTTTTCTAGGACCTCAGTGTCAGCAATGTATCAAAATGAAAGTTTGTTTTCCAATTTGCCTTCAACTGTCTGCATCAGAAATCCCAGATAAGCAATTTAACTCACATAAAATCTTTTTTATTTTCCAAAACCAGATCAATCCCTTAGCTAACAGACATAGACAAGTGCATAATTTCTGGATCTGCTTTAAAATGAAATCCACTGTTGTTCATAAAAGAACAATCACATTCCAATGTACCAGCTATCTCCTGCACTTTTGTTGTGTAGATCAGTAGTTATTTCAGTGTCTTAAAAGAAAATACATGACTTTTAACCTGGGTCAAAAGAGACAAGTGAACTATTTTTAATGAAGTTACATGGAATTAACACTATTAGGGCAGTTTCTGTTCTGTTTTCAAAAGTAAGTCAGAGGAGAATATAATAGTGTATGTCAATAAAGAGAAGGAAAAAATAGTCATGAATATAGACTTGAAAAAAATGTACAAATTATAATAAATGTTTTTTTTTTTTTCCTTTAGTACACTGAAGTAGAAAGTTAAATGTCTCTGAATTTTTTTGTCTCTATGTAAATTCTGTTGTCCAGAAAATTTATGATAATGAAGAATTGTACGCAGGACTATGACTTTTGCCTTACCACTGCTGTAGCAAAAACAACACCAAGACTATGATGATTCTTATCCTGTTTATATTGCCTTTATTTTCTTCCTAACTGGAAATTAAAAGTATCAGATGGTATCTTGGACTTTGCATGTATCTGGAGCTAATCCAAACCTTTCATGCACATACATTGCAGTCTTTTTTCATCATAGCAGCAGCTGGCTTTCCTTCCCTATACACTGTATTTGAATTGTGACTTGTTTATTATCACTTTCATAATAAGAGAAGTATAAAGATAATATATTACATTCTTGTGAAATTAGTTAGTTCAGTAATTGATTAAAAATATTAGGCTTATTGTGAAATGTCTGGCATTATAGGTACTATTAGCATTATAGTCATTACTGGCTTCTGTCAAGGTTTCTTTGAACTCTAAGGAGAGTTGTGTGGAGCTAGTTTCTTTTTCTGAAAGAACATAGCAGAATGAGAAGCCTTAGTTCCCTTTTTGCCTCACACGTAATTCATCTGGACACAGTTACATTTTTTTAAAATAGCAGTCACTTCACGAAGTAATATTGGCAATTAGGTGAAATCTCTAAATTTTGAGAAGTTGTATATGCTAATATATGTAAAATGTATACTATTTGTAAAAATAAATACTTAAAGCTGTATAATTTTAAATTTCATTTCTTTTGCCAAATATAAGTTTTGCAGTATGACCACAATATATATTTCCTTAAACTTGTGATATTTGCATGTGAATTACTAGTATATATTTAGAAGGAAATAATCATCTTAATTTCAAGGGAGGGTTATCTGAATAGAAATTCAGAAAAAAAAAATCATAGAAAAACTGTCTTCCCTGCCACTGATTTCAAGAGGATCTAGTTTTAAGTCTTTTAATTAAAATTAAGTCCTTTAATATTTTTTAATTAATGATGAGCTTAAGTAATTTTGACTTTCTATAATAATAACTAAAATATTTTTGAAAGATTAATTTTTATCACAAATCTAAATGAAAGAAACAAAATGCTTTTCTTTTATTTTTTTCTTTTTTTCTTTTTTTTTTTTTTCTTCTTCAGGAAAGAAACATGAATATTTAAATAACATTTATAACACTTTTCAAATAGATCATTTCTTTATAGCTAATATCAAAAAATATTTGCAAATATTACAATTATTTTGTTATGTACTCTAGGTATTAGGTGAAAGTTTTGTGTATTTTCCTTTGCTAGCCATGAATTCCACAACTGGGAGTGGCCCAACCACATTGACTATTGGCAAAATATCTATCCCTAATGTAAATAATGTAAAATATCCATCCCTAACCTTATATCCTTGTGTGGGAAGACTTAGTATGAAACAACCATCCTGAGTTGGCATCAAGCATCCCAGAATAAGATAGGCAGGAATAAGATTTTTTTTCTTTGATTTCCTTTCTGAAACTGGTGAACAGGCAAATAACTGGGTTAATATAGTTGTATTTTTCCCCTGGTTTATTTTTAACCTAGATCAGCTTCAAAATCTGTCACACCCATGGCCACACAAATAAATGAAACAACAGAACAATGGGGGCAGCACAAACAGAAATGAATAGCTAGGGTGGAGAGAAATGGGTTGTTTTAAAACCAAACTAACATCAGAAGAAATGGTTGTGAAACAGACTTTAAAATTGTGACATATGTCACACAGGAGTTGCTAATCTTTTCTTATCAAGTATGGTGTGAAATCTGAAGTGGTCAGCCTGGTTAGGCTTAGTCCCTTTATGGTAAACATCCTGTTTTTAAAGTTCTATCCAACATGAGAGTGTTAAGTCAAGATTATTAACAACAGAATACCTCCTAGACTATGATTAATTCAGTGTTCCTCCAAATGTAGAAGAGAGTGCCTCCCCTTTCACATGGTTGAAACTCTGTTTTCATGAACTTTGCTTTTGCTCTTCATACGTTTAGTAAAATAGAAGGAGACAATAACGGGGAGGAGAAGAAAACTGAGACATAACTGCCTACCACCAGGCTCTCTAGCAATATTAGATTTATGTACTTAGTGAGAAGTACATGCTTAGCCATATTGTTCATATCCTTCCTTTCCCTTATAGATGGTTTATCCTAATAACACGAGCCATTATGAACATATATTCTATTTGAATAATATATAAAATGTTAATTTATTTCCATCCTGTTAGCATACTCAAATATCTTAGTTTCTGCTTCAGTGCAGTTTTAAGGGCACAAAAACAGAAACCTTGCATTTTCATTGAAGTAAATATGCATCTTGAATACAAGAGATCTAAATCAGCCTCTGAGAAAAAAATGAATGTGAAAAACAAAAACCCGCCTTCTCCATTGCATTCATTTCACATTATTTTTTAACCAATTTCCTTTAGAAGTGGAAAAACAGAAGTATTACTAGTTATTTAGTTGAACAGCTATAAGAGAAGAGCGTTAACATTCATATTAGTTTTCTACATAATTAAAAGAAATATGTTGAAATATTCAGGTTTGGCATAGCTGGTATATTTCTTGGATGTGTACATTTTCATTATGTTGTCACAGAATTTAATATTAAAATGGATCTGTGACAGGGTTCACTGGTTACTTCTAGTGGTGACACAGCTTTAGTTCTTGAAGCTCAGCGTTGTTTCAACAGAATTTCATTTGAAATAAAATAAACCACTTGTTTTGATAAAAATAAAATAATTTTGAAAGCAGTTGGAGAATGGAATTGTTTTCCAGATAATCTTAATAATTAACTTTCTTTCCAGTATTGTTGTCAAGTATCACAGCTACTGCAGTTCATCTTTATTAAAGGAAGCATGGCTGGCAACTCCACTTCTGGTATATTCCCTGAGATGCAGTTTAATAACTGATATGTGTCAAATGTCAGCTCTGCTGTTCCGCCTGGGATTTCCCCAGCAAGAGAATACATATTCCGTCTTTACTACACAGGCATTTTCCAAAGCTATCCTCTGACTTGCTTGCCCAAGACACACAGAGAATTCAGAAAAACAAATAAATATTTGTTGTTGTTGATTTGTGTGTGTGTGTGTGTGTGTGTGTGCATGGTGTTGTTTTGTTTTCCAAATTACTGCATAAGCAGTTTTAAACATATGGCACTTTCATCATCACCAGTCTGGGAAAGGAGAAAATATCATTAAAACAGCTGTTTCATAAAAACCTCCCTTACTGACCAGAAAAAAGGGGTGCTATTCTTGTATAACAGCCATCAGTGAGACAAAGCATAGTGCAAGAAGAGAGGTACAGCTTACAGAGGCATTCTGTACTCAAATGTATTCTGGTTCCTTTCTGAATTATATATTGTTGATTGGTTATACAGCTTCAATTAACTTTCTGACAAGTAGTTATTCCAAACATGCTAACAAGGGCTTAAAAAAAAAAAAAAAAGAGAGAGAGAGAGAACATGTAGAAAATTTACTTATTTCCACACAACCATATAATCACCTGTCTCCAAATATACTTTGGAAATTCATTTCAAGAGCTGATTCATAATAGATGTTTCTGCATAATAGATTAAGTATGCTATGGTTTAAGAAATGTTGTAGATTTAATTAGCTTTTATTTATGAATGGAATATACTCTATCTATCATGAAGAGGCACTGCTAACACTGCAACAGTATCCACAATTTTCCAAGAAAACTCCTATTTAAAATATAGGAAATTTACCCTCAGCAACTGCAAGGCTGGTCCAAGTTTGGTAAAATGTTCATATCTTTTCTATATTCACAATTTTATATTCTTTTCAAAAAGAAAGAATATACTGAAATATGATCTGTGCAGAAAAAAAAAAAAAAAAAAACCACAAATGAAAAACCAAACCTTAAGCATATTCATGGATATGTGGAAACTAATAACTAGACCCCAATTTATTCTAGTAAGTGTGGGAATTAAATATTAAACAGCTGCTGTTTGGACAGTAAAAGTTCAGTCACTTGAGGGGGTTTATGTGTTTCTTTGTCAGATTCCCAATTTGTATATCATGTCTTGATTTTGAAATGATAACATATATCCACACATGTATACACATGCCTGCCCCCTCACATATATATACAGTATGTATATATAAAAAGTGCACAACATTGTTTTTGTGAACTACACAAATGAAGATATTGAAATATTGTATCAGACTTTGCCATCAATTCTTAATAACACATGACATTATTCTGCTAGAGAAATCCTTCCTTGTATCATTAGACAACGTTATTCTGAAGTACAAATAAAAATGGTGAAGAAATGTTGAAAGTTGATTTGATCTTTTTCTTTTAGAAGTAAAAAATAGAGCTAAGGCATAATGTTGGGATGGGGAAAGAGATAAGACATGAAGAGGACAGGAAGACGAGAAAAAAGAAATTTTAAACCTATAAAATAAGGGGTCAAGTTAAAAAAAATAGTGCTGGGATACAACAAGAAAAAATGAGAGGAGATTGAAACAGTTTGTCCTGAACTCATTCTGCCTGTCAGAAATAGCAAATACTATGTTCAGAAATCTGAATACAGTTGATCCACTGACTTGTCAGTCACATGAGATTTCAGGATGCTGGTTCCAAAGTCTGATCTACACCACTGTAGGAGTTACTAAACAAGGAACGGGGAAATGGGAGGTTTGCTAGGGAACACACTATCTGAAGTAGGTTAAATGAGGTAATGAAATGGAATGAAAAAAAAAGAAGGAAGAAACTAAACAGGGGAGGAAAAGAAAAAAATAAAGAGAAACAGAATTATTTTGATTATTTTAACACAGACCTTTATGCTTGCTATTTTCTTGTGATGAATTTTTGTGCAAAGTGATAAGTTGATGCCCATATATGACAAGTGCTTGGTGCTCTGATGAGGTAATGAAAAGTGATTGTTTTACCTGGGATTCTGGCTCCATGAGCAGCTGCTGTCTGTGAATATTTCATGGCATAACCTGCTTGAACTACCTTCCTCCTGGTTTGAAAAATTATAGTGAGCAACAGACAAACATTTTCAAGCTTGAATGCTCACTTAAGTCCTACAACTAGAAATGAACATGAAATAAATAACCAGGGGAAGTCTGTGTTGGTGGAGCTGACACTTCTGAGCAGCTTTTTTTTTCAGACAACATGCTTCTTTTACTGTGTGAAAGGGTTTTAAGGATTTATACTTGAAAATGTTGGCTTTGTTCCACAGTATATTTCTGTGTCGTCTATAAATTTTCCACCCCATTATTTTGCATTGTCTACTTGTTTAAACTAAACATTTTCTTGTAGGTCCTGAATATAACGTGGTATCCCATAAAGCTACATGATTACATGTTGCTGTCGGGGCTTGCAAATTTTTTTGGCATGTGTATCCCCACAAGACCTGCAAGATTTTTTTTCCACATCATAGAATCACAGAATCACAGAATGGCTTGGGGAAGGGGCCTTAGAGATCATCTAGTTTCAACCCTCCTTCCACTAGATCAGGTTATCCAGGGCCTCATCCAACCTGGCCTTGAACATCTCCAAGGATGGGGGCATCCATGGCTTCTCTGGGCAGACATGTAATACCAAAAAATACTAATGCAAAGTAAATACAAAGAAAAAATGTTTCACTCAGGTAGTGCTAGCTTCATGTACTCTGTGAATTTCTGCCACTGAGGATGCCACTCCATCACCTGGGGACCTATGCTGAAACCTCTGCCCTGACAGGATTGCCATACCAGACATCTTCCCATCTATCTTCTCTTGGATGGAGAAAGGATGCTGTCATACCATTTCTGACAAATAATGGAGACTTTCACAGTCTATGCAGTAATGGATATATACATTAACTCCAAAAAATAGGTGGTGCCTGCTTGGTTCCTATGAAAAGCAAAAAGCAAATATTCACATTTTTATTTTAATATGTCAGGATCTCGAGGACACTTCTCCCTTTATGTGAGAACACTTTAATCAACAGAATATAGAGGAGAAAAAAATAATTGAAATAGTTTCATTTTTATAAAGTAGTTATTCACTGCTACAGAAAGAAAAGACAACAAAATATTTTAAAACCAGGATATAGGAAAGTCAGTCTTAGATTTCTATTTCAGTGTCTTTTATATTTTGCAACAACTTTGAAAAATAAGACTTTCAGCTGTACTATTAAATAAAACACTGAAAACCTATATAAGCAGAGAATAAGATATGTAATATTTCTAAAATAACATATTTCAGAAAATGTAGTAGGCAGCTATTAAAAGTTAACAGATTTCAAACGTTTCAAAACAGAAGAAAAATTACTACAGCCTTTATATTATTGAAAACCTGCCCTGAGGATAATTTATTTAGTGACTTTTGTCATTTTTGGTGGAATTAGCTAGCAACAGGATATCCTCAAACTGTTACTGGAGACAGGCAAGAAAAGAGAAGATTCGTGTTCTGCCACTCATCTTGCATTTTCTGTAGATATTTTTTATGTCCTACTGCTTCTGAAAAACATTAAAAATAAATGATGAGACTTTAAAATTGTCTATATACTACATCACTGCCAGGATACACGTGGGCTAGTTGAAGGCTATTCCTATTCCTGCCAGAACTCATTTCCCTTGCACTTAGACATATGCCTTTTGGATGCAAACCAGAAAAATTAAATGTACCAAAACCACGTGGGAGTATTCAGAACTATAAAGCTATAATCAGCAAAGAAGTCATGTTCAGCTCAGTCAAAGGTGTGTGGGTGGAAGGATGCTCATGCCAGTTTTCTTCTCCCCACTGACCATAAAGGCCTCTGTAAAACTCTGTAGGTTACAGCCCTAGTTAAGGGGATGGAGGGCAAGAGGTGCCTGCCTGGGACAAGGTGTTCCCATGTAACTGCTCTTCTTGCACTGCCTGTGTGGTATTCTTTCCTCTGCTTCACACCACCACCACTGGGAGGGAACAAGGCAGATGTGTGTTCATGGAGCTCCTCAAAGTTACCCAAATCAGAGTGAGCATAAACACAACCCAAATGAATTTTTGAAGGGTGTTTGTGAATAAGAGCAGAAGGAACAATCAGGACTTCATTTAAAAAACAGCACTGTAGTGATGTTTAAGATGAATAAAAAGTATTTTAAAAGCAACACTGTGAAAGCTAAAGTAATTTTTAAAATTTGTTTTCATGCTGAAGTATTTGAGATTCTGTATTATACATAAATAGTATACAAACAAAAACAAACAAACAAACAAAAAAGTTAAGGGACTGCACAGATCTGAACATACACCAAAGAACTGTCAATAAAACCCCAAAATCTTGATTTCTACTTGTGTTCAAACAAATGTATAGTCAAAGTGAGCTTACTAGCAAGAGTAATGTAAAAGAAGAGCCAGAATTAATCTGATTCTTCAGTATTTTATTGGGAGTATTTTATTCAGCACGGAAACTACCAGCAACCAAATGTGGAGGAAATTTAGTTTGTCTTTAGATATGAATGTTGCTATGTGACTCAACAAGAGATTTCAGATATCATTGTTGTCAAGACTTCCAAGAACAAGAGTTTACCCTCACCATAAAAAGAAAAATGCAATTTGATCAGTTACAATAGAAGTATCTGCAAAAATTTTTCCATGCTGTGTTATCTTTAAATAATGGAAAAATGATGGTAGCTAAACAGTAAATAATTCTTCCAGACTAAATTTCATGTCACATATTCTGTCCATTGTTAACCTTTCAGGAGGCATTAACCCAGAATATGGTATCCAAACAACTAGAGCAGTTATGACAATTTTTAACTGTATGGAACAGTTCTACTCTGCAAAATGAAACTTGAAGAATTAGATAATTTAATGCTGTTATTTGAGTGAGAAAAAATATAAATTGCTCACTGTTAAAATGTTGTTGATCATGACATTCATAAAGGTACTATTGCAGAAATGTGATTTAGAGGCATATCCAAAGAAAGACCAATGGCATCTATAGCAAGACACATACAAAGTCAGAACACAGGAAAGTGATTCCTGGTTAGACATTAAGAACATTAAATTTTGAATTTTATACTTAGATGCACACAGGCATGCCTATTATTATAATAATAGGCAGCTATTATTATAGTTGATGGAAGTCTAATCAACACAGTTAATGGACTCTAAAGAGCAGTTCAGCTCACCTTAGAGCAGATATTATGACTGTGACCTTAGTAGCAAATAAAACAATTCCACAGTTTTGATACCTGTAATGCTTAAATTTAGCTGCTTTAATCTCATACTCAATGCAGCTCCAAAAGCCTTCATGGGTTTGCTGTAAATGTTTCATTTCAGCAAGTCCTCCTGCCTCTTTCCTTGGTGCTCAGTGTTTTTGCTTCTGCTCTGTCCCAGTTTAAGCATCTCAGTGCTTTGCTTCCACTTTTGCCACTAGATTACCCAAACTATCCCAAACAGCTCTTAAAACTTCAGAGCAGTTCCATGCTCTAAATGTGCTCCAAATGTGTGTGTAACTCCATGTACAGATTTGAGATCATTCAAATTCAGTCAAAGCTTCAGAGCTCTAGCTTTGTGTTTTGAAACATAGCTAATAGAAGAGATAATAGTCATGATATGCATTCTTGCGTTTTGTGTAATGGTTAGAGTATTCTTTGAGGATATGGGAAATTTGGTTTCCAGTCCTTTTTCTGGTGCCTTTTTAAAATAATCTGCTTATTTCAAAACCAGATTTTCTGTGGGTCAAGTTGGGTTGATATTGTTGAATGGGCCTTATTCTGCAGAACTGAGTTGGAGCTACCTATCAGGAAAGACTGTAGTCAGGACAATAACTCTGTTGCCTCATGGACAAGGCACTCACAGAAGGAACAGATTTCTTAAACAATGTCCTTTGCTCAAGTGTTTATGTTTTATTTTAACTGGTCTCTCACTGGGGACCATTTACAACCAATTCAATATGACCTTCCCTTTTCTCCTCAACTTTGTGGGAAATTAATTTAACAAAATTCAGTGTGAGAACTTACAGAAACTCATTTTAAACAAAATTGGTTCCAGTCATCCCTAAGCTTTCACTCACTCGTACCCTCATAAGCATAGAGATGTGTATGCCACCTGGTCTGGAAAGAATGATTTGTATGTCTTATGTGGGTAACGATGAATATTGGTTGTTGAGTCCTCGCTATGTCTCTTGACTTCTTCTTTACTGGTGATGACAAATGGATTTTTGGGCTGGTCTTCAATATCCTTTAGAAACCAAAAATTCTATTAAGGTGGTTCTTGTTTCAGAATTTAATTTCACTCTCCATGAATCTTAGGTAATGTGTTGCCCATTGTATTATTTTCCCATCTGAAGTATCTTCATCACTACAATTTGTTTTCCTTTTAGGATAAGAGGAAAAAGAATTATGCATATGACATTGTGCATCTTTATTGCCTTTCTCATCAGACCACAGACCCTCTGGTCTTTACAAAAACACATTCTTCAGCGTCTGCCAGTTGAATTGCTGTTGGTTTTGTCCTAAGTTATCAATACAGGCTGTTATTTAACTCCTGCTTGTGGTGCTTTTGAACACAAACTTTTCTGTATATCCTTCAATGATACCAATCTTCATATTTCTGCTACAATTCTGTACTGTTGGAGAAATCATGAAGATAAAGAAAATTAACCTTTCACTTCACGTGTATAGCCAAGCAATTTTAGTATGTTGAACTTACTAACAACCACTTTTCTCAGTTGTAGTACTTGCCTATTTCTTACAAACAACTTAGCCTCACTAGACATGATTTTGGGATAGTATTTACAATTAATGGAAAGAGTCTAGTAAATAAAAATCTAAAAATATAAGGCAATCTAAAAAATATATATATATAGTAAATTTACTTATTAGGTAAATGAAACACTGACTAAGGCGTATTCATTACTAAAGCTCTTAATGACAGAATAGACAAATTTATCAACAGTAACAAAGCTGATCTTGTACTGCAGCAGAGAGAAAGGCTGAAAATGACCTCCTAACATCCACAGCAGGCCTGCTTCTTATTGGTTTATTAGTATCATGAAAATGTCACAATTTTAGGATGCTGAAATTCCTGTAGCTTCAGGAAGCTATTACATATGTATGTGGAAATGTGTGTTTCTGTACGTATATATGCATATACACAGTTTATTAGTCAGTGGAAAAAAAAAAAAAAACCCACCTCAAACTGTTGTAGTGAAAGAGATGCAAAGCACAAACTTTCTTTTCATACTTTTAGATAAGTAATCCCAACAAAATGAACAATTAAGACAAAGTGACAAAGTGTTCTTTTTTTTTTTTTTTTAATTTTTTTTATCTGGTGGAATTTTAAAATGAATTTATAACACTTGCAGGCTTGAGGACATAGAGTTTATTTGATTTTAGACCTAGCTAAGAAGTCTAATGATAAGCAACTATGTCATATCTGTGCAGAACCAGATAATTTGGTAGAACAGATAAAGAACAATTCAACATGTACTTGCAAGGTCAGGTCATGAATGGTCACTGCCTGCATTAGAAAGATCATACATTATGTGTTTATGACCAATTCTGTTGTGCATTTTATGTGATATTTTGGGTTGTCTTGTATCTAGCCTTTCCTCTACTTTCTATGAGATTGCCATATGCACTGCTTTTCTATCTGCTTTTTGCTTCAGAGCTTGGCTGCTGCCCCTGGAAGCAGCTGTACTGGAAGCTGACTCTGCCAGATATAGCCACAACTTTTATTGATCTCCCCACCTGGGCAGGAGTGACAGCACAAGTAATGTGCTGGAAGGAGTCTTGCAGATGATATTTCTGTTCTAAGCATACCAATCCTGATGTGTGCCCAGCCACTGAATCACTGAGTTTATGATAAGAAATAGTGCAGGCCAGGCTGGGACCTGCTAACTCCATCACCACCTGTGCTGGTCCACTCCACTCAATTTCTGTGTCTGTAAAATAAATAAATAAATCATCCAGACTCATAAATCTGCATTCAGAGCATAAAATTTGAGAATACTGCGTGAATCTTCGGAACAGATCTGTGATATAACAGAAGGGACACAGGTTAAAGGCATCAGCAGAAGTGAATATAGAAGCATACAGAAGTATATACTTTCATTGGATCAGTCCTACGTCATGGAACTTCTGTGGTTTGGCTGATCTAGTTGTGCCTAGACAAAGAGCTCATTTTGAAAGGAACTGCTCTAGGTGGATGTATCAGAATCTCAAATGCATCAATTTGCAGCTATGTCTCACACTATTTACCAGCTAATCAGAATTTATGATTACACTTATTATAGTTAATTGATTACCAATTCATCAAAATGTATAGTGCAGTCCTGCCTTGGCAGTGACGTATTTCAAGTCTCAAAAATTCTTACAAGACACATTGCCAATAGATTGTGACTGCAAACACCTCGGTGTTGATAACCTAGCAGGAAAAAATGAGAGGAAAGGTGGTTGCATTACCCTTTTGCCTCTGAATTGTGAAAGAAACACGGTTCCAAAAAGTTTGAATGAGGAAATATCACATGGTGAAGGCAATAAAGCATAACAGAAGAACAAATAGAAAAGCTCTAATGATATTTAAAGGATTAAACTGTTTATTTGTGTGCCTCCAAAGGTGTATAAGACACAGTAGAACTGAAATAGACTGACAAACCAGTTCACAGAACAAAAGGGAAGATTCAAGGCATAACATGATAAAAAGTGATGTGTTCATACCCTAAAACAGAGAATAAGAAATAGGATGGAAACAAATCATTTCCGATTTCATAGCTTTATCAACATTCCCAAAATGTGAAGAACAGAACTTATCCCTTCCTTTTGCAGATGCAGTTCATTTCTAAGTCACAACTAAAACCAAAACCAGAAAAATAAATTAATTAGGCAAATATGATGAAAACGTTTGGGGGCATACTGATTTTGCCACTTTGGGCTAAGGTAGCAGTTATCTCATATAAGGGCAGAAATGGACAGCTGTAGTGAAAATAAATAAAAAGTGAGAAAACCTCTCAAAGTTCCAGCTAAATCAGAGTGCTCTTCAGTTTGGTTGCAACATTGTCAGGTGGCACATGAGTGAATCTACGCCTGAGCAATCCATCAAAGTGTAAACACTACAGATGATGAACTTCATTTTGAAAGAGTGAATTAAAACGTTATTATTTCTCATTTATTTGTTTGCTTTTGTAGTGAGAAAGCTGTAATTTAAAAAGAATTAATTTACGTTCTGTCTGATTGTGTAGCAGTGGCATTAATTTTAAATATCATTAGGTTAGTATTTGCCCTGTTGAACTGGTAAACACAGTAATTTACAGACAATTAGCTGCTCGCTGATGTCTTTCAGATGCTGATCACTGTGAAATGTGTCCCCCGTGCCATGCCTGCGCAAGCAATTCCTGCCATCCTCCCACTGCAGTCTATTCATCGGGACCTTAGATTTGATAGGCTTATTTCAGCAGTAAGTAAAGACTTGGCATTGTTGGCAGAAATACAACTATCTGGTGCCGGAATTACAATGAAGCTTTGAGTTAATCTGACTAAAGCAAACTGGCAGAAACCGTGTAGTCATGTCTAACACCAGCTAGAATTTTGCATCAGTCAATAGATTGTCTGTTCCCAATATTTCTAGCACCTAAAACATACTAAATTATTAGAAAACAGTCTTGTTTGTTCTGTTCTCTTCGAACTTCATGGTTATGGCTTTGTCAGTGTTGTAACCGTTCAAACTTGTTCGACCACTTTCCTTGGCAGGCATTTAAAACCGATCGCTTCTCAGTATCTCATATATAATCTGTGCTATCTAAAACATTAGTGATTGTTTGTGCAGAGCATTATATGCCTCAGTGTCCACATGTCCAGGAGTCTGCCTGGCTTCCAAGTGACATTGTTTAATAGCACTGATGAAAAACAGGAGTATTCCACCAAATAACTATTATGGCATTCAAATTCCTCATAGCAGTCAATGAGGAAATATATGCAAAGCAAGCAGAGAAATGAAAAAGAGCTGCACAGATTATAAAAAATGATCAGCATGAAACCTCAATAATATTGTTTTTTCTGAACTATTAGTTAATTTTCAACAATTTCTTAATCCTCCACCACCTTTGAGGTATATTACATAAATTAAAGTATTAATAATAAAGATGTGAAATGATCTCTGCTTCCGTTTTGTCCTTTGTCTGCTTGCCCCACCAACTTCCCTTGACTATTGAACAGTACAGTGCCTCCTTACCTGTTAGGAAAACACATATTTAATGAATGGGCCAAACTCCAGCTCAGCCTCGTCTCTGGAAGTAGCAAAGTCAATTTACACTGGCTCCATCAATTCTCTCTACAGTAACACCTGTCTTGTCACGTGCTGTTCTCCAGACTGAAGCTCTTCTAAGGACTCTGAAAGCAGGAACGAACTCTGAATTTTTCATTTCCCAGACTACTTAAAATTTGTCCAGAACCACAATCCTAAATAATGGTAGGTGCAGTGACTAAAATTGGATAGTAACATTTATTTTCAGAAAATTACTCTTCATTTACATTACTAAGGATTTACAGAAACACATTGTAAGATCTTGCACAGAATTGCAAACATTGTGCAATCTACCTTGCTAACGAAGAAGGCTTCAGTATACTGAGAAAAGGTTGTTTTCCTTGGGAGTTTTAATTGTGAATGTGTCTTTATGATGCAACATCTCATCTCTGGGACACAACCCATCAATCCTATCATATAAGAATAAAACAGCTGTCAAGAGCTTCTACTCGTTGCTGAACCTGGGACAGCATCAAACCAGCAATATCATCATGATCTTGCAACCACTGTCTAACCACTGATACAAAGTCCAGACATGAATTTTGTTTCAAAATATGCTTACTCCAGAATAGCAGCGAAGATCATATTTCCAACAAGAATCTGGTTGAATCCTGCTGTCAAAACATAAGAACAACTTTGTTGGATCAGAACATCTATTCAAGCTTTTATAACCAGAGAATCATAGAATGGTTTTGGGTTGGAAGGGACCTTAAAGATCCATCCCCCCTGCCATGGGCAGGGACACCTTCCACTAGACCAGGTTGCCAAAATCCCATCCGTCCTGGCTTTGAACACTTGCAGGGATGGGACATCCACAGCTTCTCTGTTCCAGTACCTCACCACCCTCCGAGTCATGAATTTCTTCTGAATATCTAATCTAAATGTACCTCTTTCAGTTTAAAGCCATTACCTCTTGACCTATCACTACAGGCTTGAATAAAAAGTCTCTTCACAAAGTATCATCAGCAAGTGAAGACAGGTGATCCTTCCCCTCTACTCTGCATTAGTGAAGCTGTCTGTGGGATGTTCAGGGACCGTCAGTGTAAGAGAGACCTAGACAAACTGGAGAGAGTCCGGTGGCCACCTAGATGCTGAAGGGACTGGAGCACCCCTCCTATGTAGAGAGGCTAAGGGAGTTGGAGCTGTTCAGCCTGAAGAAGAGGAAGGTGATGAAGAAGAAGGTGGATCTTATCAGTGTCCATAAATACCTGAAGGGAGGGTTCATAGAGGCTGGAGCCAGGCTCTTTTCAGTGGTGCCCAGTATCAGGACAAGAGGCAACAGGCACAAACTTTGGGAAAGATGACAAAACAAGGTGAACACAGAATAATTTTTTCCCTGCTTATACCTTTATAGCTTTCAATAATCTGAGACTGAAGGACTTTCAGTACAGAGATCTTCCATGAATTCTTACATAAATTTTGTCTAATTGCTTTTTAGGCCCATTTATACTCTTGGCATCCACAACATCCTATGGCAATGAGTGCTACAATGTGATCATGTGTCACAAGAAAAATACTTCCTTCTATTTGTTTTAAATCTGTTGCCTGGTAATTTCATTTTTTTTTCTGCACTGTCTTTATGTTGTGGGAAACAGTGAATAGTTATTCTCTATTCACCCTATCAATGTGTATCATATATCCTGCATATTTCTCTCCAATTTCCCCATATTTATCTCTTTTCCATAGTGAAGATTTATTGAAGTTTATTTAATCCTCAAATGAAGACATTCCAAATCCCCAGTGATCCTTTTTTTTTTTTTTTTTTTTTTTTAATTTTTTTTTTAACCCATTTTACTGTGTTCTTTTTGGGTAGAATCAGAGAATCAGAGTGTCTTATTTCCATTTGATTCTTTACTGTTTTCATAATCCTGTTTTCTGTTGTGATCTCTTGAACATTGAAAAAAATGTTTTCACAGAATCACAGATGGGGTTGGAAAGGACCTCGAAAGATCATTGGGTCCAACCCCCCTGCCAAAGCAGGTTCCCTAAGGCAGGTTGCCCAGGTAGGCATCCAGATGGGCCTTGAATATCTCCAGAGAAGGAGACTCCACAACCTCTCTGGGCAGCCTTTTCAGGTGCTCCATCACCTTCACTGTGAAGAAGTTCTTTCACATGTTGGTGCAGAACTTCCTGTGCTCATTGTGACCATTGCCCCTTGTCCTGTCCACACAAACCACTGAAAAGAGGTTGACCAAATCCCTCTGTCTCACACAGTTAAGATATTTGTAAACATTGTTAAGATCCCCTCTCAGTCTTCTCTTCTCATGGCTGAACAGACCCAGGTCTGTCAGTCTTTTCCTCATAGGGAAGATGCTCCAGGCCCTGTACTATCTTTTTGGTCTCTGCTGGACTCTTTCCAGGAACTCCCTGTCTTTTTTCTACCGGGAAACAGAACTTACCATAAATTACTATTAATTACTAACTATAACTTACTATAAATTACTAACTTACTTATAGTAAGTTCAGAGAACTTACTATTAATTTTACTTCTAGTACTGTCTTCCTGATTGTCACTTAATATTTAATCTTATGTTCAACAACTTATGGTTTATTTTCATGGTATGTATGGATTTGCATTTATGAAGGATGAATTTTATTTACCATTCTATCAAACATGTATGCTGTATCATAAGACTATTCTGCAACTTTTTCTTGTCAGCTCCTGTGCTGACTATTGTAATTAATTCTGTACTATTTGATTTTTTTTTTTTTTTTTTGGTCTCACTATTTACCTCTTCACAAGTTCACTTAGGAAAATTTTTATACTATATATAAAATATCACATATACACATGATGAATATGTTATATCTGATATATAATAATGTCTATATAATAATGACGGATATATAATAATGTCACATGCTTAAACACATATACCTGAGAGACGTAATGTTCAATTCTTTTAAAAGAGCTTTTTCAAATAATATTTTCAAAAGCTTCTTGAAAATCTAAATTTAAATCAATCAAGAAAGAGTTTCAAATATTAATTCCTTAGGGTAATTTTTGCTTATGAGTTTGATGATAGGATAGAGAAAATTTACAGTTTTCAATTAAGGGTTAGGATTCAGCCATGTTTATGATGCCAAAATATCCAGAATTGACACCTATTGGTGTCTAATCCACCATGAAGAAAAGCTCAGGGGAGCAGCAGAAAGCTGTTTTTTGATTCTCTCCAGCTTTCAGTTTACCACCTTTCTGTGTTTCCAGTGGAGGACAGTGGACTAAGTAATATTCCAAATCCTGTGCTGGTGATGGACATGGAAAGACAAAAGCTGGAATTTAAAATCAGGATTTCAGGTAGCTAGTATGTAGAGATCCAGAGTAGCTACGAATCTAGAAGACTTTGATAACACTGTAGCCAGAGATACAAATCATGTTGTGTTTCACTGTTGGTCTTCACTAATACGGTTGTGCAGACAAAAATAGCTTCATATGACTGGATAGCTTTGTCAAAAGATACCCTACAGAAGAGCTCAGCAAACTGGTGGGAAGCTTGTCTGGAATGAGAATCTTCCATGGGAAGAAAAATAGGAAAATTTTACTGTTTTTATCTTTATTATTTTTGGGAGACCGTGACTACTTTTTATGTATTTTATAGTCTTGGCCCCACAAGGTATTGTTTCCCCAGCAAAGACTTTTTTTTTTTTTTTTTTTTTTTTTTTTTTTTTTTTTATTCTGTAGCTCTCTTCTGGCCTCTTTTTTGCTCCTTAAGTATATAAGCTAGACATACTACTATACTGTGATAAAGGTGATCCATATGGGATAAAGAAGAAGCAGAGATGTCACAAAATGTAAATGTATGTAGTCTTAACTTCAGGGAATAGGAGCCAAGTGTATCTCAGCTTCAATGTGTGAAACTCGACAAGTCAAAGAATACCTAAATTTAATCAGAGACAGATACAGTTCTTGCCAAACCTTCTAGTATTTCTCTCTGCAATTTTGCTGGCTTGTAGCCATTCTTGATTGGAAACAAGACAGAATTTAATCTCTGAGCAATATACAAAATTCACTATGACCTACCTTTCAAGTCATTATGGAAACGGAATTTTCTTTTTCTGGGAAAATATATTAGCTCATGGTGTCTGTCAAATATCAGTTGATTATGAGTAGAAATCTTCATGCTTGGCTAAAAGGGAAGCTCTAGATGGGGAATGAAAACATGAGATTGCTTCATAAGGTATGACAATTTAGAAGAATTTTAAATATCTGTAACTATTATGTTCTTAAAGGTGTAATCCACTAAGATATACACAAATGAAAAATGAGGGTTTCATGGGGCTGAAAATTTGATATGACCTATAGAAGAAAATACATCTGAATAGAAATATGTAATAAAGCTGCACTACTTCTTAATCTACTGTTCCAACATAAAAGAAACATAAACAAGTCCAGGTATTTTATCCTTCATTAACAATATTGAACCCCTGGAGCCTCATTATATTTTTGTTTTGCCTCTTGGACTTCAATTATGCACCTAAACTTGGACATATTTATTATACACATGTGATTTGAGATCTTGTTATGCAAAATAGAAACTCATTATAGGAATAGAGCAGAATTGTTGACTTCAAGTCAACAGTGAATTTTGAGATCAGAATAAGAAAATAAAAGTTCATTTGGTATATCATTTGTTTTTTTCTCTCCTTCCCCCCCACCCCCAATAAGGTCCTTCCGTCACAGTAGCATCCTTGTTAAAGAAGCTATCTGACAAAGGTAGTCTTTTTCTGTTACCATAGTAATCCTCATTTGTCTAAACATATTTAATGTTCAGATATTTCACAAATAATGGCAACAAATAATTCATGAGCTAAAGTGTTTTCTTTGACTCTGTATTCGGTATTTTTCTATTTTCTGTGTTTGGTAATTAGAAAATTACCTTTAGGATTTCTTACTAGATTGCTACTCATTCAATATTTGAGGTAATTCCTAATCCTGCCCATTCCTACTTCTGAAAGTGGTCCTGGGTTATATAGCAGAATCTTCTTTTTCATGTCAGTATAGATGAGAGCCTGTAGAGTTTACGGTCACAAGATATTGTTTCAGCTGCTTGGTTAGAACATAGACTTGCTTATGAAGTACCCACTACTTCATAGTGAGAGGGGATATTTTATGCTTTCACTAAACTTGAATCGAACCAGAATTCATAGTAAAAGTTATTAATCTTTCAGGATTCACAGCTTTTTGATATTTTTAATTAGTCGTCCTTTGAGTATTTGTGAAGAACAATACAGCCTGATGAAAAACTAAAGAATCTGTTATTAAACACCACATGTACATATGAATCTTCCTGGAATGAGGGTAAAGAAAAAGAAAAGAAAAAAAAAAAAAAAGAGGCTAAAAAAACATCAGAAAACAATACAATTTGCTCAAAGTGTTTGCTTCATGGTGTATCAAATTCAGATTGCTGAACTCTTGTGTAAAATGTGTCATTTAGAATACCATCTTATCTTCTTATTAGAAGCAATTATTGGTTCTTGCAGTTACCCCTTGTATTATTTGCACTTGGATTATAAAGTAGGGTTATTTCTTTGTGAAAATCTAGACCAAGAAATACTAATTTGGTTTCATTTCTTGTCTTTCAGTGCCATTTCTGAAAAGATTAGCTCATATAAAAGAACTCAGCCATGAAATGTTCTTCCCTTGAGACAACCCATTCTCATTTAAGTCCACAGCCATGTACCACAGAGCTGTGTTTGCCTCTCATTTAGCAGAGCCTGACAGGCTGCCTTCCACAGCCTTTCTATAGGCAAGATGTAGGTATGCATACTGTGTTCAGAAGCAAAACAGAATAAAATAAAATAAAATAAAATAAAATAAAATAAAATAAAATAAAATAAAATAAAATAAAATAAAATAAAATAAAACCCAACTTTGAGTCTCATCAGAAAACAATTTTGGAGACCTGTAAGAAATCATTTATATTTTTCACTCTGAAAAGCCCACAGAATCCCTGAAGTTTATACACAGGAATACTTTCTAACCCAATTACATGTCCAAGTAGCTTGGCAAATCTCTATCTGCAGTAATTTGAATCTAAAACTGAGTAACTTTTGCCCTTGTTCTGGTTACTGGTATTTCTGGAGTACACAAGCTAGCTTTTGGGTTTCCTAGTTCCCTTAATGTCATCTGATATCCCTGATTATGCTGGCCTTGACTGTAGAGCTGCTCCTTTTATTTACTCGTGGGACTCTTGTCCGTTCCCAAGGTTTAAACTGTATTTGATCCTCCTTCTGCCAAAAGTAACTGTAATAGAGCCTGAGGTTTTTAGGACCCAGTGTCATAAGCCTTGCTTTTGTCTGGTATTTTCCTTTTCCTGTGAGGAATGATGCAGTAAGCTCTCTTACTGTCTGTCCTTCAATCAGATGCAGCTGGTGTGGGTATATCAGACACGTTTACCATGTGGATGAAATGTGGGAGTAAGTCCTACATGTATGGGAACACAGGAGCATAAAGTAAGTAGAAGTGCCAACAAAAATAGTCATAATTATTTCTTATTTCAGGACATTTATTATTAACACTACCCTGTAAATTGTTAAAGGATTGGTGCTCTTTAGACATAGAAAAGCTGTGCTAATCACAGAAAATTATAGTTTCTATCTATTTTGCTGCAGCCTGCTCTCAGTCAAGTGTGGACAGTGGCATGAGCAACAAGTTATTCTGCTCATGTCCTTTGTGGAAATAAAGCATTTGGAGAAGAGCAGACCATTTTACTGGGATGTGAATAAAAAAACACAAGAGAGACCTTCACCCTGTAGCATTGTAATTAGGGCACACACCTGGAGAACAGGACCCTGGATTTTGAAAAATTTCTGTACTGGCTGTTGATATTAGAGCATCATAGATACAATATATAAACCCCCAGTCTCTGCTCCTTTATTTATCCAAGAAAGTACTTCTGCCTACTTTGTTGTGTTTCCTCTTGCTTTTTATTGTGTGGCCAAATGACTTTTATGTTCTCTGTAGAATGAAATTTCCAGCAAAAATACTGAACCGTACCATTTTTATCCAATTAATCTCTTGTCTGTTGTGTAAGGTACAGTCAAAAGTTATGTGTGCTTAAATTTCCTCAGCAGCACAGAGTGCTGAAGTTGCATATCCACCTCGCTAAAGGAGATGTGATATCAAACTGATGTTCATGTTTAAAATTTAAAGGGCAGATCGCTGTCCTCAACCTTTGTGTTTTAAATCAGCACAGTGCTCAGTGCCAAATTCTTCAGGGTGTAGCTTTAAAAACAAAGCCTTCACAAGTGAGCCTGCCTTTAATCTCAAAGGGGTAGGGGAACTTAACTACAGGTTTGAGAAAGGCACCAAATTTCCAAAACAGAGACCAGTCTCCCCCCACCTGCCTTTTGTTTTTGCGATTCTTCTTGGCTGACTTCTGAAACCATCCTTTTAACATGTACATTTTGGGGGGAATGTCATAATCTATATTCCCACGTCTTTCTATAGTCTATTTGCAAAATTAGGATATCTAGCAGAAGTTTCTGTGTTGACTGGATACTTAAGTTACAAGTTATATTTTATATTTATATTAGTTTTTTTATATATGTATTTAGTATTAATTAAATATTTAAATACTGTTTATATTTAAGACAGTTTTTCCTTAGGTGTTGAAGCAATTTATTAACTAATATATATTTTGCCTCCAAAATTCACAGATATGTAGACTTAAGAGAGAGTTTCTCAACCAGTGACACCGCTGTTCTTAGTTCATCTCAGAAGAGCAGAATATCTGCTATACATCTCATGTTCCTTGACTGCTTGTCTTCAGAAACAACAGACCTGTATGTATTTGCCATTATTATAAGGCAATGCTTTAGCCAGTAAGCAGAGGTGACTTTGGGTAAAGCTAGGTCAGATCCTAGGATAATTAAGAAAAACATATCTGTTTTAAATTCCGTGACAGGAATTCTGTTTACTAGAAAATATTTGATGACAAAGAAATAAAACAATAATTATGTGGGTTGAATTTTATGCTGAGCTGAAGCAGTGTTCCAGATGTATTAGTGGAGATAAACAGCCAAAGGGGATTTCTGATAATTAGGTGTTATTTCCAACTGAAGAATTAAAACAAAATAATGCAGATGTATTTTGCTGCCTTCTGTTAATATGCACTCAAACTTCCTTTGTCTTTTCCATTTTCTTCTACGACTCATTATATTTATGGGAGTACATTGAGCTAAACTTATTGTGGGCAGAAACTTCTGCTGGGGTAGAACCCGGGGTTTATACCTGTACAACACTTGCAACAGAGAGCTTAACTGAAACACCTATGTGGCACAAATAATAACAGTTATTATCAATGTTACATAGCAAGATAAGAAATCATGTCTGATGATGCAACATATCTGTGTTTCATCTCTCTTTGTAGCTAGCAATCATAAGTCTAAAGGGAAATTTTTGCTGGAATTGCAAAATATAAAACAGCTCTGCGGAGAGCAACATTCTGCTGGTTAAAGAAAAAAAGAAGAGGTATTTAAAAAAAGACATTTTTTTCTACTCACACTATGCTTAAGCACAACTTATTATTGACTCCTTAATTATTTGCTTTGCTTAACTTAATATTTTCATGTTGAAACACGAGAGGGAAAACAAACAAAACAACAACAAAAAAAACACGTTTCCAGGTGAAAAAAAATATTTTTTGGAATCAAAATGAACTATGAGTAGTATTTGCTGCAGAGTGTTCAGTATATGTTGAAAAATAACGTGTCTGTTGCAATGACAGAAGCATTTATGAGCAATTCAATATCCAGGTCTGGCTGAGAGGGAAAGCAGCTCTGAAGTGATTTCTTTGACCTTCAGAACCAATGATGTTTCATTAGCTTTCTGTTTTGCTTTTTGCTAATCAGTTACTGCATCAGTAGTGCTGACTGCTTGGTTCTGCTATATACCCTGTTGTTTGCCTGGGGTTTTGAAGTTCATTGTCTCTTTGTGCCTAGATGTGGGTTTGTGTGCAGGTGTCTTGAAAAACAATAACTTCAGCTGTGCACCACCATTTAATTCCTGGAAGGGAAGCTCCATATTACACGTCCTGTTGCAGCCTATGAATATGACCACATGAGCTTCTATTTGCCTTAATGAAACAAGAAAGATACCTCTAGAAAGCTTACAATAGAGGCAGAAGATTGTTTAGCAAACAAGATTTTCTTTACTGACTTCTGAAAAGTAGTGAAAACACATTCCAATATAAGTCTTCTTCCTGTACAAAATTCTGACTCTTTGGATGGGGAATGTATACTAACTAAATGACACCAAACAGGAAAACTTCCCTTCTGAATCTACCTGTGTCAGCTGATGCCATTACTGGCTCCAGATGTACCGTCTGGTGTTTTATGACACTGATGCTGAAAGGCTTATGCATTCATTTTCTAATCTACTTTCAGGCAAGGTCAATGAGGTAATCAATGATAATGATGATACAAGATTGTATGCTAACCCAAACACCTTTGCCTGAAGTAAATTAGGGATTGCTCATATGATTCTTCCCACAGAAGGGTTGTGAGGTCAGTAACCTCCCACAGACAGCCAGGATCAGACAACCTGGGATTGAAAATGTTGTCAATCACCTAAAAGAAAGCTTGTCATTGCCTAACTTGGCAGCTTTGTAATGCTACCTTTTTGCTTTCTTGCACTCAGCAACTTGTGTTATTATTATATTTCTTTCAAATGTAGTAGAAATATAGAGGAATAAAAATGTAACTATTTGTGGACATTAGAAAATTAAGTGGTGATGAGTAATCTGTGCTTTCAGATTCTCATTGAGAACAGTTCTGGAATACTTAAAGCTTAAAAGATGTGTCAAAGAGGAAAAAAAAAAGATATACCAAAGTTGAATATTAAACAATAATTATCTTGCAATTTGATTAGAACAAATTTAAACTGCCAATTCTTCTTCCTCCATATTTCTCAATAACATCTTTGAGGTTAAATCTGGAGGTCTGTCTTCTAATTTAAGATGGCTAGGTTGGGAGAACTTTTGTTTGTTTGTTTTTTCTTCTTCTTTCCACTTTTTCTTTGTGTGTATTTGAATATTTTATAGGTATAAATGCACATCAGTTTACTATTATATATACAAAATTAGACTATTTACTTGTCTCTGTTGTGTGCCACTTGTGTTTATAAAGAATAACATATCAGCACAAATATCAGATCTTTCACACATTTCACTGAAATCCCAATGAAAATTTAATCTGATTTATCAGCTTTTAAAAATATTTCTTTCAGTTAAGCTGCATTAGCACTTTCTGTTTACGGAAGATATACAACAATTGAGTGTGAGCTACTACAGATGTCAAGGACAGCATATGCTGCCTTGGGGTAGATGGTACTTGTGATGATGCAGTTGTATTATTTTTAGTGACTTTAAAAGCTCCAAGAAAATTACACAGAGAAAAAGTATTTCAGAAAGTTAGCTAAAATAGAGTGAATTTGGAAAAGTATCAAGCACAACGGGTCTATCTTTGACTTAGTTAATGTTTTTGTTTGGCATTTCATAGAGAAATGAAAAATCATATCAGAGCTAAGTCAGACAGAGCTCTCACAGGATGCGATTCTTATTCCTGATAAGGACAGCCACCTACACAAATTAAGGCCAAGAACAAGTTACACTTCTAATCAATGCCAAACATGTCTAATGAAGCAGACTTTTTTTTTTTTTTTTTTTTTTTTTTTTTTCCATGCTCTCTAATTAAGGGCTGATTTGAGTTATTGAATATTTTCAAATTGACAGAAAAAAATGCCTGATCAATTTTTTTTACCATATCATATGTTCCTAAAGATCTTAGATGGGTTACTCTGCACCTGTAGTAGAACAATCTCTGGGATTTTTCCATTGTTTTATGTCAGGCAAAGCTGCTTTTGACTTCTGAAGATAAGGTAGATGTTTCCCAAGATTTCAGAAGTACATGTATTTTCATCAAGATGGATGATGGGAACAGCCTGGTCACCAATTCTACTCTTTGTTCAATGGCTGAAACTCTGTCATTGAGGGACTCACGGCAGGCAAGTGCATCCCCCCGGGTTTCCTAGTTCTGAATTTCCTTTGAAGGAAATACCTGCTTTTATTCAGTAGCCTGGGGAAACAGAGCACTTGTTCAGGAAATACAGGACCATAGCCATCACCTTTGTTCTGGGTGAAATAGCACCTTCTCACCTAATTGCCTTAGAGTGTAGGAAGCACCTGGCTGATGGATATCTCCAGTGAGGATGAAGCTGGACAACCAAGTAGAAAAGACCAGAAAATTCATGAAGCCTGGAAGAGAAAAAATAATGGTCTTGAGGGTGGGAAGGTTTTACAGAGGGATCTGTATAGGCTGGATTGATGGGCAGAAGCCAACCTTATGAAGTTCAACAAGACCAAGTGAAGGGTCCTGCACTTGGGGCAAAACAACCCCTTGCAGTTCTACAGGCTGGTGGAGGAGTGGCTGGAAAACTGCACAGCAGGACAGGATTTGAGGGTATTGGTTGATAGCCAGTTGAATATGAGCCAACAGTGTGCTCAGGTGGCCAAAAAGACCAACGGCATCCTGGTTTGTATTAGAAATAGCATGGCCAGCAGGACTAGGGAACTGATTGTCCCTTTGTACTGGGCTCTGGTGAGGCCGCACCTTGAGTACAGAGTTCAGTTTTGGGCTCCTCACTACAGGAAGGACTTTGAGGTGCTGGAGCCTGTTCAAAGAAGGGCAATGAAGCTGGTGAAGGGTCTATAGAACAAGTCTTATGAGGAGCAGTGGAGGGAACTGAGGTTATTTTGCCTACAGAAAAAGAGTCTCAAGGGAGGCCTCATCTGTCTTTACAACTATCTCAAAGGAGGTTGTGACAGGGTGGGGGTTGGTCTATTCTTCCAAGCAACAAGCCATAGGACAAGAGGAAATGACCTCAAGTTGCACCAGGGGAGATTTAGGTTGGATATTAGGCAAAAAATTATTCATGGAGTGGGTGGTCAAGCATTGGAAGAGGCTGCCCAGGGAAGTGGTTGGGTTACCATCCCTGCAGGTATTCCGAAGATGTGTAGATGTGAGCTTAGTGACATAGTTTAGTGGTAGACTTGGTAGTATTAGGTTAATAGTTGGACTTGAGGATCTTAGAGGTCTTTTCAAACCTAAACTATTCTAAAATTCTATGAATAGGGAATGGGGAAATGTCTGTTTCCAGTACTGTCTGTGCTTTTTATCCCATTTGTCTTAATAGGTAGTGCACAAGCAGAACTCAGACAGGAAACAGAATGAAGAAAACACTCTCAAAAGGGCTGTAGACACATTCCCTCTTGTTTGCCCTCACAAGTCAGTGCTCTCTTGGAAGGCACCAAACATGGACAAATTGGGTATAGACAAGGATCTGAGGGGCTTGTTCCAGCCCAGCAACTGCAACACTTGCAGCTGAGGATATCTCAGCAGTGTGAGATGTCAGTTCTAGTCCAGGAACTATCAGACCTCAAATCCAGACTGTAAGGAGGTGGGGTAGATTACAGCCAGCATGACTTTAGTCCACTTGAATCTTTCCACGAATTGCCTTATTTCACAATCGGTGTGTAATATTGATAGACTTCATTTAAACCTATGGGGAAAATGTTGTGAAAACAGATGCAGTTTATTACAGATATGAGCCTATTAAATTAAAAGATATTAAGTGGTGAAATAAATTATTAAGAAAAAATCAAAACTAACAGACAATCACAGACATTCTCTTGGGGGAGAAATCTGTTTTCTGCTCAGCCACAAGCTCAGTAATGGTGAGATATGGTCCATTTAATGCAGGTTGAAATGTACAAACACTTGTACTAGATACTGTTGTTATGAATGGTATGCTCCCGTTGTGCACTTCCATGCATTCAGAAATAAATGTTGCAGAATGTTACATAAATGTTACAGAAGACATAAAAACAAGACAAAACAACAACAATAAAAGTGCTCCCCTTTAATAAGGCTCAGCACCCCTTTATTTAAAGAACTTGTTTTATCACCTCAGAATATTCTTCTAAAGTTAGTTATATATCTTAAGGTTTTGCAAAAATATTTACGTTGTGTTTGACTTCATTAACAAGCTAAAAGGTGCTCCTTCTTAGCATTCACAGCCAGCTCCAATACTTCAACAGATTGATTAATAATGAAGAGAAAATGGGAGAAAGTAGCTTTTTGTCCCTTTAGAGATTGTTTAGATACAAAAAATTAATAACAGCCACATGTAGATCAGAACCAAGAATCTATCTTCAAAAACTTCCCAGATGATAATGGCACAATGTCAGAGTTTTAAATAATTTTTTAGAGTCCCATGAGCTGTTCCAGGTCCCAAGATCTAAGATCTAACCCTTATATTTTAAATCTGGATGTAAATCTTTTACAACACAGGCTGGTTCGTGTGTCTTCAAGCTTTGGTTTAATGAAATCAAATCAATCTTGAACTTTCTCTTTCTCTGTCTCTTCCCCCCTTTCCTCCCCCCCCCCCCCCTTTTTTTTTTGTTTGTTAGACAGAAATAAATGAGACTTAGGCAATAGCATTTGCTAAGCTTACTTATCCGTATATGATGATTTCCTGAACGCTCTCTGATAACTTAAAACTCCTGTCTGTTTCTTACCTCATTGAACAAAATTATAGAGGACAAGAAAAAGAAAAGAAAAATAAAAGGTTTTCTGCAAATAAATGAACAATTAGAGGGGGGAAATCCTGTTAATTAAAGTCTGCTGTAGAAATTTATACTCTATTAGAATAGACATGAAAAAGAAACTTGGATCCTAGAATGAAAAACTTCATTCAGACATCACAGTTTGTGAAAAATAATATTTTTAGTGCTTACACCTGGCCAAAGTCTATCAAGCACAAGGCACAAATTTATAGGAAACCAAGCTTTATTAGCTTCAGTGTTCAGGGAGAGATTTTGTTTTACTGAGTAAATAATTTATTCCTTCATTCTTGCAGTCTGCAGTGTCTCCGTTTTTGGCTGGGTTTGGAAGAAATGTAGTAGTACTGTGAGAAAGGCCAAGGCATTTCTGAGCCAGTCTAAAAGAGAGAGTCTGGGCAGTCATGTGAAAATAAATTTGTTATGAGATTTTCAGCCCGCTTGTAAATCAAATCGGTTTTGATAATAAGCACCATTACAGTGCATCTTGTTCCAGTCTTTCTCTGTGTTGTTTTGAGCTGGTTGTCACCTCAGTAAAAGATATGACTTCTAACTATCTAGTCCAAGACACTTCTCTTTCCTTGATGCAGCACTTTGAACAAAAAAAATCGTTGCTGGGGCCTGAACTTTTATGTTTCTTCCCTCTGTTCTTCAGTACTCGAATTGAGAAACAAGGGTTTTTCTTGACAGCTCTATCAGCATCTCTGCTAACTGTGTAACCATGTGAGAGAGCGCCGGCAAGGAAACTGTAGAGATGTGCATATACATTTAGGCTTCATGAAGCAAAATCTATGAAATTATGAAGCTTTTCCCAAATGCTTATTTCCAAGGAAGCTAATATCATTGCAGCCCGATCACAAGACTGATCAAAGTGTAGTTTATGGCAGCATCACTATTGCAAATGTACTACTGAGTTGGGCAATTTTTTTCTGCTTTCTTCTCTCTTTTTCTGTGACACAAGGTAAATAAAGTTTAATGCTTCTAGCATGGAAGTGGTAGCCTCAGTAGCTACCGTTAAAGCTTAAGAATATTTGCAGTGGGATTTCCTAACAGGCTTCATAGAAAGAAAAGCCCATTGTTTGAAGCCCAATTCATTTTTTTGGATAAGACTGATCAAAATAGTTTATACAGATTTTCATGAGCTTTTTGCTTACACCATGTATTATTTGGCTTAGTGATCACAGCTGAAAAGCATGATTTTAATAAAGGAGTTGAATAAGTAGATTAAAGTAAGTTGCAGGGACTTCCTCATTCCAATGGTAAACAAAGTAAACTAGTTTAATCAAAGTAAGGTAGGTTAGCATGTGTATTATCATTAATTCACTTGATTATTGCTTTACATTTATATTTAAAGTAGCAAACATATTACAGATTATAAAAATACTGCTTTTAAATTACCAGCTGAGCGCCTTAGTTTCAGTCTCTTCTGATGAAGCAAGGAGAGCTGTTGCTGTAAACTCAAATTCTAATTAACAACCCCCAAACACCCAAGAATCAATAATACGTTTATAAGCCCCTGTAAGGAATGGCTGAGAGAATCTCTCTGAATACACTCCTTGTGCAAGAAAAAAATGTATGCTCCTGTGAATGCCTGTGCTAACTGCAGATTGATTTAGTTGACTCAACCATTTAACTCCAGGTGAAAGAGGTAGGAAAGAGACTGCTACTTCCATCACCTCAGATGATGTGTGCAGACAGGGTTAAATGGATTGCCAGCTTTGGATTTAGGAGGGATTTTTGCTCAGGGGTGTAGTGGCCAGGGACTGATGGGTCTGGGAGTTTTTCTGGCTCTGTTAAGGTCATGAAGGGTGCACCTGCAGTCACTGAAGGGAAGGTGTTGGTGACCCCAGCTGCTCCTTGTCCCTGTTGCTGAGGCTGGGTTCAGGCCTCTGGGACACTGCTTTCTCTGAGCTGCCTTTGCCTCATGGAAATCTCCAGTGTGTGTAAGATGATATGCATGAGAGCATTAGTGTAGGCACATGATTGCTGGCACCCTTTGATATTAATCAGCAAACAATCTCACGTACCAAGTGAACTCCAGTGAGAGCTTCCTGGGGAAAGAATAGCCAGTCTCAACGGGCAAAGGAAATCTGCTGCTTCTCCTGTAGCTTCTCCAGGATACTTCCCTAATGTAGAGTTTGGAAGCACTTGATCCTTGGCCAAAGGTCTGGTCTTGTCTCTAAAGCTGCAGCCCCAAACATCTGAAAGCAAATAGCCTACATCTTGCATAAAACCCAAGGCGAAGCAAACAAGTGCCTGTAAAGTAAGATCTATTTAATTGTGTCTTGTCATTGCAACAATATTTATGCAAAGGCACTGTTATATTTTGATACATTCATCAAGGAAAAAAAAGTGTTTTTTTCCAGGTTTTTCCAGCTGAATGACTAATCACAGAAATCCGTGGTTCATTTCGGATACAGGTAACCATAGCTACTTTTGTTGCCTAGCGACTCCTTTGTACAGCTGAGAGTGGTCCTGATCCTGCCACCTTCTGTACAGCCAAATTCGGCTGTCACAGCACTGCAACCCTGCAGCAGCTCCCCATGACAGAACAAGTGGTTTGGTGCTTGTCCTGCAACCCAAGGGATTAGAATTAGAGGTGGTGTTGTTATAGGAAGATAAAGAGGGCTGCCCAGCACAAGGGAGGGGACCAAATGCTGGTCTCCCTTATACATAAACCCAGCTGTGGTGTAAGGCAGGATCTGACTCAGTGTCCTCAGTTGTGCTACAACACATCTGAGACACAAATATATATGTATATTAAATCGTACCTTCTCCATTAGTTTGTATAAAACACCATTTGGGGCAGAATTTAAGGGTAGTGATCAGCTTCTCAGCCCAGACACAGAACAACTAGTAAAAAACTTAGTGTCTGACTCCTTTACTGTGTGAAAAGCAGCATTGGTTCTTTTAAAGACAGGTAATGACGAATTATGTCATTTTGGAAACAGAAAATGTATTTATTTAATAGATAAGGTTTTAAAAATAAACTTATAAAAAGTCTATGAGTCAGATTCTCCCAATTACGTCAATTTAATCTGAGTTAATTGTAAATTAACAACAATAAACTTTATTGGCCTTGGTCGTGAAGGGTTTCTCAAATGCAGCTGCTTTATGTATGATGTGACTCACCAGCATCCAGGCTTGGTTTGCAGATGTCTGTGGGTGATGTCACGGCCTTGGGCTCTCCCTTTCAGAGCATTTTCTCAGAACAATGACTTGTAACTGCTTTTCACCTGAGCACTCATCTGATATTTGTGGTCTAGCTGGATTGTTTGCACCAGAAGGACAAACTGCTTATGTAAGTCCAGGCACTTCTTGTGCAATTTTGTCTGTTTGTAAATAGGGATGCCCTTGTCTCCCTCCTCGGCCTCTCCCCTCAGCACTCAGCAAACCCATTGCTTTGCAATAGGAGCAGACAAAAGAAAATAGTTTCCATGCTCACGGATCTGAGTTTGCCCTTCCAAGCAGCACTCTGCTGAACAACAGCTCCTTCTCAGGAGTTTCCTTTCTGAAGCATCAAACTGTTTTCTGCTGCTGATACATACAGCTCTGCAGATCAATTAATGTGCTTTTGCAGTAAGTTCTTGAAAGCACTGTCTTCTCATTTTGTTAATTCTTGAGTTCTATCAGGTTAGTGCCACAGGTGGTGTCTGTTGCTAAATCTTCTAGAGTAATGAAACTCAGCCATCTGTACTGCTAGATCATTAACCTAGTCCTTGGTTCATGCTGGATCAGCTCAGACTTCTCCAAGCAGTTCTTGGGCACTTCTTAGGGGTTTGTGCAGAAGAGGCAATTCCCTCGAGGCAGTTTGGAAGCAACAACTGTGCTTTGGATAGAAAGAGTTGTCATTAGTGCAGACACAGGCCGTTCTGGTCTAGCCAGTTTGAGTATCAGAAGGTTCAGAGAAGTTCTAGGCATGTTTAATTAATTTTCAGTAAAGAGGCATAGTGTTTTGACCAGTTTATTCCAGCACATTACTTACTTGCCACCTCTTGAGCAGGTTCAGCCTTTTTTTTTTTTTTTTTCTTTTTTTTTAAAGATATATACAAGTATGGGACTCATTCTCCTACATTTCCTGGGATCTATTTAGAAAATCAGTAACCCATAAATACTGTATCAGCAACTAGAGTGGGTGCAGATGTTCTTTAATCACAGCCTGTCATGGTCAACAAGGATGTTTCAAGGTGCTTTCCCATTTACAAGGGGATGTTAGGCTGGAAAGGACCACCTAGATCCACTGAGTGGTGTTCCTCTGTGTATATCTGTTAATTCTTGTGTTGTAATTAGGTTATTAACAGTAGGGGGCTTGTAAAGTGCATAGTAAATAGGGTCCTGATTCAAGACTGAAAATAAGCTCTACAGTTCAGTGAGTAAGGAGATACCAATGACCTTAGCCACGCAAGGAGTCCAGGTTGCCCAGTATGGTGCTGGTGACCTTGTACTGTGAGAAGAGAAGGGACTACCTGCTCACATGGAATGTCTGTCCAGAGTCTTTGTAAGAAGTGCATTTCTCCTTCATTTTGATGTCTGTTACAAAGCTTATTGAAACTTTTCATTGCTTTTCTTCTACTCTTTATTTTCTATCATATTTTTGTGTCTTGACTGCTCCCAAATTACCCCCTTCCTCTCTGTCTGCTTATCCTATATTCTATGCTTTGAATTGGAGAGTTGTGTTTTTCTTTCTGTATGCTGTTCCTTGTAAAAAGAAGGGTTCCTGGTTGAATGTCATCTGTTTTTCTGTGTTAATTTAGGTTAATAGTTCCCCTTGCCCCATTTGCAGCCCACATACTGATGCAACTTCCCCTTGTTTTGTTCCCAGATAAGTATTGCCACAGTACTTTAATAAAATGATGTAGGACTCTGTTTACAAAAGAGTGCTTCTGTGGTATCTTACTGCTTTCACAGGAAGCTTAACAGCTTGCAGAACAGTAAGTGGCAAATGTTTAGTGCAACATTATGCCAACTTGAGGACAAACTGTTCCTCTCAGGAATGTTTTCAGCCTTAAATGAGAGGAAAATCCCCCTTGCAGAATGTGAATTCTTAGAGGGGGCGGGGAGTGACTGCCACTTACTCGCCTTGCCAGCAGCTCCAGTTCTCAAGAACCTTCCAAGGCTTTTATAGATCAAAAGTAGTGTATACTCAGAAGTAAGGAGTGATGAAGCTGTGACTGGCTTTTCTAGAGTAGCACAGATTCCAATATCATAGATGAAATAGTAAACCTTCTAGCCTACCTCAGACTGCAAATGTTAGCCTGCGCAGACAGGTGCTGGGAGGGTGCTGGGGAGCAAGACATGAGGCCGTGGATAAGCTATTGATGTGATTAAGCAAAGAGTAGCAGCGTAGTTGAAAACAACACGAGACAGACCTATTCAGACCTTATATTTCAGTCTGTCTCATCACCATTTGTGGCACTTCAACCATGGGTGCTAGTCACCCATCAAGAAGATAAGTGGATATTAATGAATTAAGTATTAGTTTGACTAAACAGTGAAAGGAGTTGAATTTAATACCATTCTGTCTGTTAATTCTCTTAAGTGGTAAAGAATTGTTGGCTCTGCCAATCACTGGCACTCTATATCTTCAGACCTCAACTTCAGGTTAAAATATTCTGCTGGTTTTCGGTGACTGCTGTGACCTGAACTCATTAAAGGGGAACTGGGTGCAAGTTATCTGTTGGTGGATCTAGGACGCCCAGATGGGTGGCTGAGCTGCACAATGTGGCAGAAAGCACAAGAGAAAATGCACTGAGTGCTTTCTATTTTATTTCAAATCTCTGGGGTGAGGCAGCAGTCTGATGCTCTGGAGCTAGTAGGATTCTCAGCTGAAGCTTGCATTTACCATAGAGAGAGTACAGAGAGATGCAACTCAGTGCCTGAAGGCTGATGCCAAAGAAGCATAGAAATGTCTGTGTATAGAGAGTGCCATGAGATCTTTTTAAACTGAAAGAATTTCAGCCGTGGATGCCCCAGTTCTCCACCGTAGGAAAGTGGCCTAATAAGAGAGGAAAATTCAAACAGAAGTCATCAGATGAAACCTGTGGCCTGATAAAGAAACGCTGCTCCTTCACCCTAGTAAGGGATATCTCCAGTATATCATGGGAAATATAGTCTGGTCAGGAAGCTTCACAAGAGAAAACGGGGGATGACAGCTTCTAACTAACAAGGCTTCTGAAGCAGTAGCTACAGTTCATTATGCAGCAAAGAACAATTTTACAGTCATGGTTAAGTGAATTACCATGTTTCAGTTCTCTTCATCAAGAAATAATGTTTCTATGGAACACCCAGAAACTGTGTTTTCCATAAAACATCTTAACAAAATGCAATGTTGAGATATGTGCATAGGCTTCAGCTATGTTTAGTTACGGTGGCAGGAGCTGTCCCTGGATGGACCTACAGCCCAGGCTGAGGCCCTGCTGGTGTCTGTAGGGACAATGTTCTGGCCCAGGTTGCCTTCAAGTGGAGGCCGGGGGAGGTGAGACTTTTTCAGGTCTCTGCTTGTTAGAGATCTAGATAGGATCAATGTGTGCTTTCAGACTTGGTTGCTGAAATGTGTCCCCTAGCTCAAAAACAGCCAGAAAGCACCACTTGGGGACTTGACCATGAATTGTAAATATGGTAGACAAATAGCCTTTGCAAACGTGACAGCAGAAAAGACTCTCTAGAGAAGGCACACTGGCCAAAGATAGACCTATAAGCTTAATTTACATTATGGCAAAAAATAAAAAATCAGAACCAGACTTTTCAGTACTTGGAAATGTTTGTGTTAATTTTGAACTAAGTTTCCTTCCACCCTTCCTTCTATGAAAAAGTACAGTTTATCTGTCAAACACTTCAGTCATCTTCTGTGCTTCAAAACTAACAAGAAAAACTGATAGGCAGATAAACTTGATTTAAAGGAATTTAAAACTTTCAACCATACAGAAATATTTCAGGGAAGGAAGAACTAACCAAAGATCATCCCTGATACCACTGGAACTAGATTGTACACACGGAGTTTTGCAAGATTTTGATAAATTATTTGAAAAATCCCAAAGATCCTCTAAGTCATGTGGAAACCTTTCTTCAAATGGAAATGCTTTAGTAAAGAAAAAGGAAAGAACATGGATGGTGAAATATTTGTTTTATATATAAGAGGATGTACTGAGAAATATAAAGAAGAATTTATATTATGATGTGTAATCCAGGGATTTATATGGATTTCCAGCACCAATAACTACTTAAATATTTTTCCATATGATTAAATAGAAATTATTATGCCTGTATTAAATGACAGGAATCATTATATGTACACATGATATGGCTTGTACAGCCTCCATAGTATAGTCTGTATTCATAAAAACAATAGACTGGACTTGAAAATTAAACTGTGGATACAAGATCTTTTTAATGAGAAAGTGAAAATTAAAGTGGCAGTAGTTTTGATTGCAGTATTATACCTCTGTAAATTAATTTTAAGTGTCTGAAACTTCATTAAACACAAAAACATCACAGATGAAGGTATTTTCATAATGTTGCCTTGTTCACTAAAAACTAACTGTATGTTTTATACATGCAGAAAATTAATTTCTAGCAGAAGTTGCACCAACTTTTGCTACAAAATTAGAACATTTTATTAAAGTTTTTTAAATGCTAGGAAAAATTATTTTTCATAATATTTTCTGCAAATGGTATCCATATTCATACATGCCTGATTCACTTCCACATGACATTAGGAAGGAACAGCAGTCTGAAACCAGCAAAAGTCAGTAAGTTTATGTGCTGTGCTGTTTTTTCCTTATTTCCATTAAAAACAGTTATGTGAAAGTTCTGCTCCTGCAATTCATTTATCTCCAATGTAAAATTATCATAAATGTGTGTGAAAATAGTATGTTTATGATGGTCTACTGCAATGTCACATATAATTCTATGAGTTTGGAGGTAAAAAGGAGAACATTCTTTGGAAAAAGAATGGTAAGACATCATTTATGCTCTAGTATTATGGTAGATAGCAAATAGTAACTAACAGATGTTTTGTTGCTTTTTCAAAAATGAAAAGTGCTAAATGAATGCTAAAAAGTGGTGTTCTTATGAATAAATCTCAAAGAACAAAAATCCTGTTTTCATACAAGAGTTAATTTTCATAATAATAAAAATGAGAGGCAGAATAAAAAAAATCCCTGGTAGCAACACCATAAAAAGAGAATGCTTTTCCCAAAAAATGTTTCCACGAAGCAACAGGGGTTCTCCGAAAGAGCCGTATTCTGTGAACAGTAGAAAATTTAATTCAGATAAACAAAAGCAATTAGTAATTGTTATTTCTTGAGCAGATTATTTTTAAGTAATTTTTCTGTGTGATGGATTCCATGTCCTCTACAGTAATACAACAAGATAGGACAGGCAATCTGAATCAAGCCAGATCTGATAAAACTCCTGTTTTTTAGTAGAGTAAAGTCATTTCATTAGTGTGAAAGGCTTTTGAAAAGGAGGAGTCCCATAGGAATGCACAGTATTGCCTTTTAAATTTTGATATCACAGCTATTTATTAGCTTCAGGCACAGGACGTCTGGTGCAAGCCATAACAAAATCTCAGGGCTGTACAGTGACAATCTGTTCTCCTAAAGATTCATAAAAGAATTTAATACAAAAGCCCATCAGCCAAAAGTTTGTATAATAATAAAACTTTATAAATCTCAAATATTTCCCATGTTCCATGGTAGTGTGGAATCTCCTTGACTGATTAAATAGGTTCACAGGTTAATGACGACTAGAAAAGTTTCATATTTTTTCATCACATTCCTGGGATATTTGGTTTCTTTTATGTTCACACTTTAGCCTCAGTTACAAGACTGAAAAGAGAAGCCAAAATGAAGAACATCTGCCTGAAGGCAGCCTAGCCCAAACTCCAGGTGAACCTGGAAAAACAGGCTGAAGATGCGGAGAAACTGGAGTAGAAGTGGCCATGAGTCACTTAGTTGAATGAAGAGCAAATCTGACATCCAGATCACATTAGCTCACAATAGATTAAACCAGAATGAATAAACTCCTTCAGAACAATACAAAAAGCTTTCAGGTCTGGTCAGTGGTGGTTGGAAAAAGATGCTTTTAAACAGGCATTAAGCAGAAACAGCAATATCAAAGCTTCTTAAATTACCAAGAAGAAAATGTAACATTTTGTTTTCAATCTTTGGACCCACTGACTGGCCTGGACAAAAACACAGTGTTCTTTGAGTGGTTCATCAATACCTCTAGAACTTCATTATAACTACAAACAAAAGAACTGAAGTAGGTTAAGTAAACAAAACTAGAAACAGTTTCTTCCCTTCAATTTCAAATGCAAGTTGAAGTACATTGAGGAAAGAATTTTGTTTAATTTGTTCTCTGCTGTCCTACCATTGCCTGGTAACATTTTCAAACAGTGCTAGCTACCACTTGGAAGCAGAGTAACTACGAGAGCTGACTTTCTTCCCTGAAAGAAAATATTGACTTTTTGGTGAAAAAATGAATGCAAGAAGTCTGAACCTGACCTCATAAATTTTCAACTCCAAACTTTTATGTTTATATATATATGTGTGTGTGTGTGTGTAAATTTGGAATGCTACCTTGTGAGAATTGCAGATCAATTACTTGTCTTTTTTTTTCTTTCAAGATTTTCATAGAGAATGTGACATCTCCCATGATATATGATTACATTTCAACATTTAGTAGAAACATTTTTCTTCTAGAAACAAGCCAACCAAACAATGAAACTTTTCACAAGGCAACGTGTGTGGGTTTGAAGCTTGTGGTGCATGAAAAATAAAGACCATCTACATCAGCCACTTGCAAAGCTGGGGTAAAAGACACTCTAAATTCACCTTACTTTGATGTTATCATTCCATTTAAACTTACATATGAAAAAAACTATGCCAAAAAATATAAATTAGAATGCAGGTCAAGCATTTGAAAACTAGGAATCACTATATCTAGAGTTGCTTCTGAAATCTTAATTTAGCTACCAAGGGAATCCAGTTTCTTCATTAAAAATAAGAGGCAAAAAGAGGAAGAATAGGATGTGATTACATAATTAAAGACTGCATTGAAATGTAATTGCACAAGGGAACAGAATTAAAGTTGCCAGGAAGTAATTTATCTGATGTTTCTTAACTCCTAGTGTCTGACCTAAGTTCCTAGCTTGCATTCCCCGCCGTATGGTCACACACCAGCTGTGTGCCTGTGTTAAGGTATTGTTGTGCCAAGCTAATATGTTTAAGCACTCACTTGTTTTCTTTAACTTGAGCAGGGTAAAGGAAATCAAGTGGCTGAGAGAGCAACAGCTAAAGTGACTCTCCAACATCTGATTTGAAGCTGTCCAGAATCTCTTTTGCCAGCAGCACAAGCAGAGCCTGCACAGGGGTAGCAGCACCTAAAAAAGTAAATGTCAGCAAATACCTTGCAACCTGGGTAATATTCTTTTTGCATATTAATTTTTGAGTCAATTCCTTAGCTCTCTGTTATACAAGATGACTGGAACAACAACTGCTACATGACACTGTAAGAATCTCCATTATCAAATTTGAGCCCTCAGTTATTTTTTAAATACCTGATGTCAAAACTCGTCAGAGCTGACTTTTGCGCAATATGAGCCTGTTTTATTTGTGGGAGTCCATATGCTAGTGCTTAGATGCCTTCATGAAGAAGAGTTACAAACACCGTGGTTCACCTGTGGAGTGCTTTTGTATTCCACATGGGACTTCTTGACTGAGGATGAGTAGTTGTGGCCACCTTTGTAAGCATGGGTGAAGGGACCTTGTCCATTTCAGCATGTTTTAAATTCCTACTTTTCACTCAGAGCTAGAGGTCTTGAGCTCACTGTGTGGTTATGCTACGAACTGTGGGGTTGTTCAGGTGTTGAAGGTGGGCTGTTCTCTGGCAGGAGTATGATTTGCTTCTCATTCTTAAGCATTAAAATTTCCCCCAGCCTGTAGGATGTCACTCAGCTCCCTTTCACCAGTATTCAGTGACAACTCCTACCTTAGAATATTTATGTTTATTTATTTTTTTTTTTTTCAGTGGGCTGCCAAAAAGTTCTGAGAAATAAAATTGAGAGAAAGTGGTTCTTAAAGCAGCAGTAGATAAACAAAATCTAATAAAATGCAGGCACAGCTCCTTTGTGGGCTCTGTGTTCCTGCTGCCTCCATTCCCAAATATCAAAGATTTGGTGGAAAATAAGGTATGATAAGAATTTATTGAAGAACAATATGCAATATTGTTTTGTAAGAGTAGTGGAGCCACAACCAGCCCCATGTGATAGTAACTAATTTTTGAAACAATCACAAGAAGGTTACTGCAATAACTAAATATAAGAATAGGGAGACCTTGAAAACTACAGTTATTTCTGCAAAATTATTTTAAAGATGCTCTGGTGCAATTGTGCAAAGAACTCTTCAGCTCTCTGTGTGGATGCTGAGTCATTCTGATGTCAAATGCCTGAAGCCTGCAGGAAATTACAGGTTTGTTGTTGCTGAGTCACAGTGGCATGTACATCTTGTTAACATTAGCTGGCACACAGGATACACATCTCTCACTTTCCACATGTCTCTTTGTCTCTCACAGGTTGGGAGGGCTGTGGTCTGCATTGGAGATGTCAGAGAGAATAATGCTAGGAATATCTTCAGACCGTGTTTATTTCTTTTTCATTTTTCAAGCCCCTAATTAAAACGGCATGCCAAGTTGAGGAGAAATGAATGTTATATAGGATGGGTCATTAATGACTTTTTAATGTATTCCAGTATTTGTATTAAAAAAAAACCCTTCCCCTGCTGCAGTAATGGAAATTAAAAAAGCAGGTCAGAACTCTGTTACATGTGGTGTTAGCAGCACCACTTATTATGCACCACTGAAGGCACCATTGAAGACAGCTACCATTCCCATTATGCAATAGTGTTTTTAGTTGTTTCCACCTTTTCTGAAATGCTGAGTTTAAGCCAAAACTTTTCCTACCCTGCCTGTGCCCCTGGCTGAATTCCATAATATTTCAGCCAAATCGTTCAGCCCCTTCAACAAATGAACCCAGGAACAAAGTGCCATTTTGCTCATGTTAATACTTTGAGGCCTTTGAAACACTCCAGCACCACCCTGCTTTGAAGCGGGGATTTTGTTTAGCAGAGGAATAGCACTCATGTCAAGAATAAGCCTTCCACTTTATGAAAAACCTCCCCCCCCACCTTTTTTTTTTTTTTTTTTTTTTCAAAGGCTTACTAATTATGTCAATTGCAATTCATACAGATTCAGGAAAGTTGTGAGAAAGCTGGTATGTTAGGCTTCTTATAGTTGCCTTAGCTGACCAGATATGGTATGTGTGCTTTCCCTACAGAGTCGGTGTTCTTCAGTCAATGACTTTGGGGGAACTCAAAAAATAGTCACAGAATGGTTGATGTTGGACCTCTGGAGACCCTCTGGTCCAACACCCATGCTCAAGCAGGGACACCTACGGCAGGTTGCCCAGTACAGCCCAGGGCTCATACATGGTGTCATTGGTGCTCATTTTGCCCTTTTCTTTCCTGGAACCGATAAGGAGGCGATGTTCACACTCCATAGCTCTCCCAGTAGGTATCTTCTTGAATCTGAAGATCCTGGGGCAGTGTGTGGTGAGGTACTCCTGGAACATGGATTTTCATGAGATCAAACCTGTCTAGAGTTGGGAGCAGCTGTCCCTCTCAAGCAGAAGTTTCTTCTCTCTCTCCTGTATCTCAGGAGGTGAACGGTCACAGCAAACAGTCATCACACTAATCAGGTGCTTAAACACCTGTTCTACTCTTTGTGTTAATTCTGTTTCTGGCAGCAGTACAACCACTGTCTCATTATAACAAGGTCAGGTTCCTTTTAGCTGTTTTTGCAATGACTTTTACCTTGGACTCCTACACTTAGTGCCCTGTCCTTACACTCAACTAGATCAACCTGCCACATGAATCCCAGGGAAAAAAAAAAAACAAAAACTAAATTACACTTCTAAGTAGTAGGGAAAAAACAAAGGCTTTTGATACTTGTTTATTTAAACAGATTGGAAAACTTTCCTTATACCCTCTCCAACTCCTGTTTAGAAGGGCAGTCAGATACTTGCTGAAAACACAAGCAGGTGTCTACAGTTATTATTAAAAACATCTAAAGGCTAGATGGAGTTTTTTTGTGAGTGAAAGTTTGAACATTTGGATGGGGTATGGGAGGGAAGGGTCTGCTTATGATACTGCAACTAATAAGCTTGGGGAAAGCAGAAGCATGTTAGGTGTGAATAGGCCTGAAAAGGCCAAAATAATAAATTACATCTTTACAGTCTCTTTATGACCAATTTATGCCATTTTTTTCAACACATTAAGAAAGTTTGCAGAAGGTCTAGGTGTGTTAAGTAATGACCCCCAGACTATGGTGCAGAGGGGCAAGTCCTTTGCAGTGCTTATTGGAGTTGCAGAAAATGATCTGGCAGCTGAATTATTTCAAAGGCTTATGTTATAGATCGTAAGGGCCATATATTCCATAGCTTCCTATGTACCATATAATTTCTATCTCCTTCACCTCTGATTGTGCTGTCATCCTTATAACCAGGACATGAATATCGCCAAGACCAGCTCTTGGGTAGTCAGGTTAAATGAAACAACAAGACTCATGCCCTTTTGTCTGATCTCTCATACCTTTCAAAATGGGGTTGACTTATATAAGCCACTTGTTAGGAATGGTTCCTGGCCTCTACTAAACACTGAACGTGCCCAGGTATTGCTCAGTGGAATGCCAACTGGCATGTGGGCATGTACCAAACCTACGGCAAGCTTTCTGGTGGAGGGAAAAATTGTAATAATCCACTAGGGGCAAGGAAGTGTGGCCAAAATGGGCCATCCCAAAATGATTTCATGGTATGCTTTCAGTCCATTCATCTGTTTTACTCATAGATGTTTCCATACCTGTAGTCTACAAGGGTATGAAACATCTTTACAAATTTGATTAAAACTACAGTACTGAGAATATATTAATCTTCATGCACCCTTGACCCAGTGGTATTTCAACAGATAAAGTAGATTTGTACTTTATCTGATACAGATGTAAGTATACTTATTACAGGACATCAGAGGAAGCAAACTTAGCTTTCCTCTAGTCAGTTCCTTTCCAAATATAGGTAATATAATTCTGTGATTCAGCCTCAAGGGTGTTTGGTTCTAATATGACAAACAATAAATGACACTTGTCTAATCCACTGATATTACCAGACTCAGGTAAATGTGCAAAATTGCAGCAAGATGATAAACTATATTCTCTGCTGCAATATATGTTACTGCATATATTAGTTACTTTTAACTCATATATATATATACATATATATACACACACACACATATACATGCATGTCTCTTTTTCTATAGTTATAGATAAAGTTCCAGTAACCGTAAACTACACAAAAAGCCTCTGATTCTTTTCCTTTACAGATGGTACTATTACCTAGGTAAGTGTGTAAGATATACATATACCTATGTATAAATTTTATTTCCAGGAGTACTGTGGCTTGGTTTATTGAAAACATATACAGATTACTTGTAACTTTATAAACACCATGTATTAGGCACCTGTGTGTGTCCACTCTCAATTGACTTTTTAGGTGTTAAAAGTCCCATTACATCTGGCCCATAAACATACATACAGACAATCAGAAGGAATTCAGAAACACATTTTAAGAATGAACTTGTAGCCCTCACTGTCTAGAAGTATTTTTAGTAAGATTCAACTGCAGTTTGTTGACAATTTTAACAGTGATATCAATGTGGTTTCCTTGAGAGTAATAGAAAAAGTGTACTAAGATCCTCTGCAATATTTTCTAAATTTTCTTGCTGTCATTTGATATATAATGTTTTTATAATGAATAGATCAATCATCATTAATTTAGATATGAATTAGTAATATTAGCAAGAAAATAAAAATAGTGTCTTTTGCAATCAGTCCAGTCTCACCAGGGACTCGATGCGTTTAATACTATTATGCTTTTAATAATAATTGCATGGCCATTGCATGATGTCATCCCAAAACACAGTTAAGGCTGGTATTTAAGGCCTTCCACACCTTAACAGCTTTTTACCTAAATCACCTACTCAGTTATAATTTCAATTTATCATTGCTTTTTTGTCTGTACATAAATGGTGTGGAAAGACATTTAGAATTGCTTAAGGTTTATTAAAACCCCTCCCATTGTCACTAGTTGTAGTAGGACTCAGAGGCTGTTTTTGACTGGTACCTAAAGTTGTATATTGGGTTCCCTGAAGATTTAAAAAATTGATTCCTAGTTAAGTCACAGACAGTTTTGGTCACCTGTCTCTGTAAGTACAAATGACATGAACTTGTACTGAGGGAAAATTTGATATCAAAGAATCAGCAACAAACAGAGCAGTAAAATGTGTATTGTAAATTTCAAATAGCATCTATTTGCTTCTACAAATTTGACTATCGCTCCTTAGGTAATGAAAAAGAGGTTACTGAAACTGATTACATGAGCTATGAGGGTGTTAAACTATAGACAGAGCAATGGAATAGAAAGCCACATCTCTGAGTTCTTGAAACGTTTAGACAGTTCCCATCCATCTGTTCCTATCTATTTGACTATGTATGTTTTTTTTCCAAATTTGGCAAAACGAAGCCTAAAACTTTCAAGTACTTCTCTTCCAACAGTTCATGCCAAGACCAGGAACCCTAGTGTCATGAGTCCTATAAGAATTTCTTTCTATTGAGATTTTCAACTGTGATGGCAGAGTGACAGCATGGGAACAGGAATACAGCCACATGGAACACTGTTGTCAAGGTATTGAAGTACATCAGAGTGAAAGCATTTGGCAGAAAGGGGCTGATGTATATATAAATTTTTCTTCACAAGCAGGAAACTTTGTTACTTTGCTACCCTTGGTTTTGAGGTACCACCTAAAGATGCTGGATAACCATTCCTAAGTCAACACCTCGCCGGTTGTATTTTGAGAAGAGGCTGATCTGAATTGAAAATGAAGTTGATTGCTGTGTCAACTTACCCTCTCCCTCATTTCTTTTGTAAAAGCATTTTAGAAGTTCTGACTTCACTTTAACATTAGGTGAACCACATGGTGAAATACGTTACAAAACGATATTGTCAGTCTCAGTCAACTTTTTTGAGAAATTCCCCCATTAATACCCGAAGAATGTGAGTCCTGGCAAATTATTATAATTCAGCTAAATAGTTGAACCATAAGTGGGTTTTAGCTCTCACTTTTCTGGGAACAGAACTTGTTTAGAGGTGGGAAATGCAATGCAGGTTTAATAATAAGCCTATTAAAGAGCAAGGTTTACCAGTAAATCCCTTGGCTGTTCTATTTTCCTGCTAGCTATGTCTTGCAGCATTTCTTCAGAACTGAAGATTTCTTTTACACTGAAACTAAGTAATTTTGCTTGCCTAAATAATGTAAGATGCAAGTCAAGTACCTGCCATATGAAGGGTGGTATTTCACTTGAATTCAGAATGATTGTTTTACAGCTTTTTGAGATAAACCATAAATCTGCGAGAATGGTGCCACCTAATGTAAATAGAGAACATGACAACCATTTTCCATACATACAACATTATTAATTTACCACTTGAGATCAGGAGGTTGGAAATTTAGTATTCTCTTCCTTTATTCCCTAAGCATAATTATCTGCAGGGCCATTCCACATAAAATATCAATGGAATGACTGAAAAGGTCTCATTCCTACAGGATTTGCTTCTATTTTGGGCTTTGCATAGGTAAGTTTTGAACTATTACAAGTTCTTAAGGAATATAAAATACAGACAATATTTTTAATAAAAATTTCTTAGGTTTAGCTGTATGCAGCTCTTCTGGATTCAGTCAGATTCATCTGTTACCTGAGAAACTTTTCAAATACTGCTGGAAGAGGAGAGAGCAGAATTTAACAGACACTCTGGCTCATGAGAAGAAGCGAGGGGAAATAACTCAGAGAAAGCCTACTGGATTAGGACCTGCCATGTATCCTCCTTACCCATGCTCTTTCTGTACTTGCATTTGTTGCAGTCTTAGCCCAATCATCATGCTGAATCTGTTATCTGCACCAATGGAATCTACTCAGATTTTGAGAGTGTTTATTAGGTTTGTAACAATTTACATTTTTTTTTTTTTTAATTGGTGTATTTTTAGGTATTCAGTCTCAGCTATAGCTGAACATGGTCTGAAAGGTGTTTTAAATATTTTTTTTTTTCCTGTAATAGGAAAAGGAATTTTAAAGTTCTGTAAATGCAAACAGAGATTAGGTACCTACCTTGAAGCAACACATTAAGAAGACCTACTTTCAGATGCTCTATTTCTTAGGACATTTGGGGATAATTAGCATGGAAACTATGGATCTGATTTAAGCAACATTGTTTGAAATAGTGTCTTACAAGTCATAGTGACCTTGTATTTTAGTTTGTGTAAATGAGCTATATAACTCTTCATAATTTTCAGTGCAACTAGGAAAGTTCATTCAAAAATAGTGGTTTGGGTAAGGCTGAATGCCTATATCACTGAGGGTGATTTTTTGGAATACATTTTTTAAATTATGGTAAGTATTTCTAATTAAGGAAAAAAAATCCCAAGCATAGTTATGAATCATAAAAGATAAATGTTTTGACTGCGAATGAACATTTCAATTAACTAGAAAGCCATATATTTTTTCCACTCATCCTCTATTTCCTTCTTTCCCCAGGCTTATGTGTAGTGATTGCAGAGAGCTGAATAATGTTTTAGTCATACAACCTTCACTGAAACTATCAAAAACTAACAGTTAATTCCCTGAGTTCAGCCTTGAAAACACAAAAGTTACTGTTTATTCCCATATCTAAGAGCATGAGAATTTTTAACATGTATAGGAACAAATATTGCTTCATGTGGTAAAAATCCTCTTAATCTGAGAAGATTTATATTAAAAGTTCAACATTATTGCGATACTCTTTGGGTCTTTTGACAGTGTCTTTATAGAAATATGAAGGATAAAAAAAACATAATATTCAGATCACTGGGGACAGGATTTATATGGTTCCAGCTGACCATGGTAGAACAGAGATGGCTGGTTTGCCAGACTATAACATCCATGAGAAGGAATTCATCCCATTTATAAGATAAAACATGTTTTCTTCTCTGTCTCTGTCACTTTGATTGGTCTGGAATACAAAACTTCACTTACAGTTGAAGAGTATAATGCCCAATTCAGTACAGTTTTATTTTTTCCCTCTCTTCTACCTAACCATATTTTTACATGGATTATTATTTCACCTTCTTTCTAAAACAGTCTAAAAATGCTTCTTTTTTGTCACATATCTAGTAGGGGGACAAGAATGTTCTGAAGACCACTCATAGTCCTGGTTGCTGGGTTATGCTCTTAGCTGTGTCCTGACTCTGTGCCAGGACAAGAAGTGGGTGTGGGTATATATCATCCTGTATTTGACCTTGCTTCTCTTGAAGGGAAACACAGGTTTGTGGGTAGCAAAGGAGTTAAAGCAATAGTGCACTAAGTTAGAGTGGACTATGCAAGAGTGGACTAAAACATGTCAGTAGAGCTATTGAAACCACTGAGGCAGACCCATTAATATCAGCGACAACCTGGGCACATCTGAATCTGGACACCATATAATAAAAGTCATAAGTGAAGTCATAAGTGATTTCATATACAGCATGTAAACTCTTATTTACTTACTAAGGCTGGTTTACTTACTAAACCCCTAGCACAGAGTTTTAAAAAGAGAAAAATCAAAACAAACACCCACCAAAACACCAGACTCATAAAGAGGTTATTTCTTTATGCATTGGTTTGTTTTCAAGTCTTCCTTGAAAATGTAAGACAAAGATGTTTTTAAAATGAAAAATGTTTTTAAACTGTCTTAATTGTCTTAATTGAAAATTAAATTGTTCTTAAATTGTACATGGAGTGTATTGGTGCTCCAAGAATAGACAAAAGCTGTTATGACATTTGCTATAATATTCTTGAGTGTTGTTAATAAGATGTTTTTACATTATTCCCTATGGGAATTCAGGAAAACATGACAATTGCTTAATACTTTTCATTCTTAATGAGCAGATAAGGAGCATTTTTTTTAATTTTAATTTTTATTTTTTTAATTTCAGTGATTCCTGGAAAAAAATAGATTTCAAAGGTTACTTTTGGTTAAACTCATAAATTTACATTTTTATAGCTGTGATCACTTTACCCTTGTATTCTTGTGGTTGGTTTAGATTTCTTGCTCCTAATTAGGAAAACATTTGAAAACTATTTATGTTTTTCATATAACCATTTAAAATTCTAAACAATTTGGTCTGTGGTATAGTTCTTAATGTCATCCTAATAATTTCACTGAAATCCTAAAAATATTACTGGCTTTCTACTGGTGTGACTGAGATCAGTGTAATCCCCATGGACTGAAAGAATATCATTTAAAGGGAAGGGACCCTACACCATCTAAACAAAACCTGCCTGGCACAAAAGTTATATAGAAAAACAACTTCTATGTAAAATATATAATTTTTACTGTGACAGAGATTTAACGAGGTGCTTCATTTGTCTAGCAGAGTCCCTCACTAATGATATATAGAATTAAAATTATATGTCCTTTATTTGACCCAATGAATTTGTAATCAGTTTGCATCAAGTGGAACAATTCTGACAAGGAAGATTAAGCTCCTTTATCACTTTTTCCTTTTGCAGCAGCAGCTGTTGGCCTGATTGGTAGGGGAATTGGTATAGAGAGACCACTATACTGAATGGATATTCAGACACTAGTTGCATCGAAACCATATACTGTACCTTAGGTGAATACTTTACTGAACAAATGAAACATACACGTATGCTCCTTTCTGCCTGAACAACATAAATAATGTATTGGGGAAAAGGGAGTAGGCACCTACATGTATGAATACAAGAAAAAGAGAATTTATTTTCACAGTGGACAAATTTACTGAGGAAATAAAAATAAAGAATAGTGGAGTTATGGTACAATAGCACAAACACATCAAAAGGTCTAGATAACTAGGCTAATAAAGCTGGGATCAAATTTTAATCAGCAGAACTACACTAGTTTAAAGTAAGCATAATAACACAGTACTGAATTCCTTTTCATCTATAAAGTGCTAAAAAATTCTCCATAGATAATGTTAGAGATATTTTCCCCTAGGTTTGTTTTAAGACTCCAGGTTTGTTTTAAGACTAACATGACAAAGACCTTAAACTTAGCATCTATCAAGATTTTTTTTTTTTTTTTTTACAAGCAAATGCATAAAGTGGACAGATACGTAGTTTCTCATCTTTGATTTTTCCAATTTATAAGTACAAATTAAAGTACCAGACAACATTTATTCTTCTTATTGATCACATACAGTACTGTTTGGGTAGGCAATTAGAAAATTCAGGACAGGAGAATGACTGGCGTGAGTATTGTTAGTAGTCTCAAACTATGCACTACATTCCCTAATTTTCCTATGGAATACCTCATTACTTTCAATGATTTGCATAACTAAGTACTATGAAACCATTGCTAGCTCCTCAGCAAAAGTGTTTGACACATCTGCCACCAGGCAGGCTGAAATATTTGCACACTGCAAGAAAGTTGGATCAGTCTGGTCCTGTAGTACTTGAAGGATGTTTTTCCTTTTCCCTCTCTATTGCCATAGGGCACCTCTTGCTGTAGTATTGATGCATGTCAGTGACAGCTTGTAGTCTGCTGTTTGGTTTAACCTAGAAGAATTTGGAAGACTTGTCAAGACACATCTAAACTTCTTATGTCTAAATGGAAGGCCAAGGCTGCTAGTGTCACTGTGCTCCTCTTTCTGCAGCAGGCAGGGCCACATGCACAGGGATAACCATGGAAAAAGTGAAATGAGTGAGACATAATAGTTATCTTGCTGTGGTAGGACATAGTCCTCCATGAACAACTCATGAACAAAGGCAAGAGCTGTAAGAGGTTAGAGATGGTTGAGCTATTAATTAAATTAATTTATTAATTTAATTAATTTATTAATTAATTTAAAATTAATTTATCCCATCCTTCTACTAAAATTGATCTGGCAGCCAAAATGTGAAACAGCTCTTGAAGACAGATCTGGAAAAGAAGAAAGCTGAAGGAAGCAGTGGAAAGTAACAAGAGGTAAGAAATTAAACCATAATGCAAGGATCTTGGCCCACGCTGACAGCCAATGGTAAACATCTAACCTTCCTTCAGCATGGGTACACAGCAACCTGAATTAGCACAGTTCTGGAATGAATTAAGAAGACATTACAGACCTTACATCCTTAACAAGGACACAATGAACTGCGGTTACAGCACCTCAGGCTGTGACACTGTTGTGTTGATGAGTCAAGGCGTGTGACATCTGCCAGAAGTTTAGATGGTGAATTAATGTGGAAAATCACAGTTACTGCAGGAGATTGTGTTGGTGCTTCTGTTGTGCTGTTTCCATTTCACAGCTTCTTCCATTTCATCTCAAAGAGTGCATCAGAGAGTGCAGCATTATATAGATAGCTGTAAAACTGGAATAGTATTAGTGATGCTCAAATAACATGTTTGGTAGGATTAGTAATTTAAGCATTATTATCTGGATTTAATTAAATCCAGATTAATTCCTAATTATAGCCTGCAGGGCCATGTGCAGCCACTTTGTTCACTGGAAGAAGTGTCTTGCACCTTGCTTGCTGGTTTCCCTCCCCAGACTCCACCACAGGTTATGCGATGCCTCAGCACTGGGTTGGTGCAATAAGCTTCCCATGTGATGCCATGTTGGTAGAGGCGTGGAAAAACAGACAGATTTCTAGCTGCTGCACAGCTCTGTAACTTTATACCCACAGCAACATCTGCCTTGTGACAGTGTGTGACCACCAGGGGACTGAGCATATGTTGCCATGGTGGTGGCAAAGCATGGGGAGGGAAGAATATTGGAGCAGAGCTGGAGGCACAGGCATTTGAAAGGTTGCATTTTAAAGGTTAGACTAGATGACCTTAGAGGTCTTTTCTGACATGAATGATTCTATGATTCTATTAATTCTTCTTCTAGCTATGGCTAGTTCCAATCTAATATTCTTCAACCCCTGTCTCAAAATTTTAACATTCTGTATTTTTTTTTTGATTCTGTTTCAGTGACAGCTGTATGCGGGAGCAAAAAAAAAAAACGCTAGTATATGCCTTGGAAGGAAAAGATGGCATATGAATTTTTGGTGAAAAGCTCAAAACATACAAAGAACAGCCTGATTTCCAGACTGGAAAAGAAATTCTATTTTTGACAGAGAATGCAAGAAAAAAAAAAGCAATAAAAAGCAATAGATAAAAGAAACAGAATTATTTCCAGTCACTTATTAAGATAGAAGAGGGAATGAAAAGGATGAAAAAATAACAGATTCATTTTATTAGGAATGATGCAAACTTACAAGGTCTAGGCTGTTCATGTAAAGGTATCACTTTGATTTACAGAATGACAGACCCATCATGATCTAATTAGTGGTTCTTTGTGATTTGAAAAGTAATTTTAAAATTTCAATACAGAAAATAAATCAAGTGTGATGTCAAGAGTAAAATAAACAACAGGCCTCTGTATTTCATTTTCACATTTAATACATGAAAGACCAAAAACTGGGAGAGGTATAATAAGGTCTGGCATTCAATTTTAATGCTTTGGTTATGGAGAGCATATATTAAGGCATCACCTGAAGCACAAATAGTGCTACAGTTTCCAATAATCAACATTTAAGACAACTGCAGTTCTTCTGAGTATAAAATAATTGCTTATTACCCACTGATAAGATTTCTTACTAATGTCACTGATTTAAAAAATTACCATAATTAACTCCTAATACATCTTAGACTAGCTTTTCAGTACTCTCCTTGTCTGTATCATTTGTGCCTACTTTTTGACACCTGAAAATACAGAAGAGAACAGCTTTTTACAGGGGCATTTCTTGCTACCTAACTGGAATATAAATCAAGAAGGAAGCACTGGGCAATGGATGGGAGAGTGCTAGATAAATGCTGTCATGCATAGTGAGGGCTTATTTGTGAGAGTGCTGAAAGAGAAAGTCATATGAATAAATCCTAAAAGAGGACATAGCAGATAGATAGCTATAGTAACTGAATAAAGATCAATAGAAAACAAAGCTCTAATCGTGTTTCTATGCTCATAGTTTACTAGGTGGCAATTTAAACTGGAATTTAACTGCAGTCTTCTGCAAATCTTGAGACTGGATAATATCTAACATCAGCTGTGAAGAAATGGTGAAGAAAAAGACATTTTCTACAACACAAAGTACAGTTTTGTTTAATAATGATGGCAATGCACAAGGTTGGAGGTTAAAACAGAAATATATCTCATTGTTGAAGGAACACATTAGGTTGGATCTTCCTAAAGGGATTTTGGTGTTCAGATTTCTATTTTGGCTTTATAATGACAGCCTTTTGGTATTAGCACAGAATTTTATATATTTATGGTTGTGAGGGAGAAACTTAGTGAATATCTCCTTTTACTTCTATGTAATTCCCAGCCTTGGAACTGGGGAGCTCAAAGGTTTTTGTTCTCAAAAGCTCCTGAGATAGGTCTGTAAAAAATCCATCTTAACCTGTGTATCTATACAGATCTGTGCCCTGTGGATGTTAGTTGACACTAGCCAGTTGATACCAGTTTGGAAGTCTCTAAGTGTTATAAGAATACTATAAGACTTTGAAAGACCCTTTATTTTTAAAGGCTTCTGCAAGTGGAGGAAGCAATTTTCCATTTGAACTGTTTCCTCTGTTAACTTTTAGTTACCTACTTCAGCAACCTCTAAGAGAACTACTTTTGAAACCAGTTAGGTAGTAAAGGTGTATTTTGGCATGCCTGTCAGGATTAGAAACAGGAATGGATGCATTCAATTAAATTTAGGTGATAAAAGGAAGTGATAAAATTACTGTGATAAATTTTCCAGGCCCATGAACAGATCACAGGATGTAATCCTCCCTTCCTCCAACCTGGGAATCATTAGGCACCATTCAAGACCTATCCAAGATACAGAAATTTTGTCCTGTACAGTTTATTTTTAAAAATGTAGGTATTCCAGGGAACCCACTGAAATTAACAACTGAAAGTAACCTCCACCTAACACTGAGAGAAAAAGATTCCCGATGGATGCTTAAGGCCTGACTCTTTACTACTTAAAAATAAGTTAATGAAGAGTATGTAGAAATTTCCCCTTCTGGAAAACCAGTTCGAATGGGAGAAGATTATGAACAGATTTCTTCTCTGGAAAACACGTGAAAAAAAACCCTGACATCAGTAGCTGAGATCAGAAATAGTTGTAAACCGCAGTGATGGTGAAGTGAGATTTTGGCCGCTAGCCAGCAGAGAGCTCCCCTGAGCTGGCAGTTATCTGCTGCAATAGCTGTCATAAGAGAAGCTGTCTCTCTTTTTTAGCTACTGAAGAGAGGCTAATGGGATAATTGAGCAGTTTCCATTTCTCATTACCATGTATTCATCATAGTGCATACAAAGTACCTGTAGTTAAAATATTAAGTGATCACTTTTGTTAATGGCTGGTCTCGTGTGTTGTATTTCCAGTGTCTAGGTTTTTAGATTAATATTTGATAAGTTGTGGCTTAAGACCAGCATATTTAAATTAAATAATTACACAAACTCATGATATCAGTATTACATTCTAAAAGAAACAGAACATTTTGTGTAAATCTGCTTCTCCTCCAGAGAACACGCTTATGGGCTGTTCTTTGGGGTCATTTTCCAGTGATGCTACATAGAACATATATCCATGAAAACATTAGGGTACCTAGTACACCTTTGATGAGCTGTTAAAAATTAATTTGTAGCTAGTATAAGCTGACAAGAAAATTTTTAGCACAATGTTGCATTGTTAATAGTCTTATGAGTAAGTCTATTTCTTGAACACTGATAAACTCACAGTTATGCAGATATTGTCCTGTTCTGCTTTGTGACAAGTGGGGCAGTTCACAATAAGGGCAGTCAGAGCACTTGAGCAGATGGAATAACTGAGATGAGAGCTCCAGAGCCTTTCAGTGCCTCCAAGTTGAGGAAGGGTTTTCAGAATCATTGTTTGGGTCCTGGGCACCTATCTTTATATATTTAACTGAAGAAGACAGAGATTTTTGTGAACTGTAACTCCAAATCCATAGCTCTTCTTTTGATGGGGTAATTTTAACAAACTCAGTATTTTATTATTTTTTTTCTTTAAAGTATGAAAAATTACTAAACCTGCTTTTTTTTGCATGATGAAGTGCTATTCTTAACATGATGCTCACATGAGTTTATTGGGAGATCAGCTGCTGGCTGTAATCACACACAATCATCCACATTAGGTCAGCTAAAGGAAATTGGATGAATGAAATATCAGTTAAACATAGTCCTTTGAATCCATATTAAAACAGGTAACTAAAGAAGTATAAGAAAGGCAACCTTAGCTATCTGATCACTGATATGATTTTAGAGACCTGATGGAAAAAAAAAAAAAAAAAACTACAAAAAAAAACAACAAAGAAACATATAAAACCCAAACCCTTCCCCCCAAAAAGACAGATCCACCAGTATTAATTAGCTACATGCAAACACCTAGAACAGCAGTCTAGTACTCTGTGTTGTTCTTGTAGTGTGCTGTGCCTTTCAAATTCCTACCTCTGTGCCCTGACAACATACTGTTGTTATAAAGTCCAATATAGGTTTTACCTCGAAGGAGCCTAACAATAGCTTCTGTTCTAGAACAAAAATGGCTTGCTACAGAGCAAAAAAAAAAAACCTTTTGTGAGGAGAAAAGTTGAGCAAAACAGTTTTATACTCAGTTGTCTTTGTTTTCAGGCAGGCAGCTAATAATGTGCATTTGTTATTTTACTACTTTAACACTGTTCCAGAAAGTGGTGCTCTTGGGCATGACACATTAGGGTTGCTCTGTATGGTTCATCACCTGCATAGCCTTCTGGGAAAAGAACTTTACAGCAATTCTGTTTTAACTAACCTTTGTTGTGTCCATGCCTATAAATACAGGATGTACTTCTATTAGAATTTTACCAAGCCATTTCTAATGGTGACTTGAACTAGAATGAAGTGGACATGAATGAAAAGGAAGATCTTACTCAGGAGGTAAGGGACTGACTGTGAATGATATCTGAGCAGATAATATGATATAAAATACTTTTAATATCCGCTTCAAGATTTTAAGTGAACGAATACTTAATTGTGGTGTATGTGTATGTCTTCATGCACATGTATTGAGCATGGTCTAATTCTGAGCCAGATGCAGGTCAAAGAAAGACTTCTGGTTTAAGCTCAAACAACCATTTACCTTAGAAAGCAAGTCTAACACATTTTAATTTCCTATATCTTCCATTTATAATTTTAGCAAAAGTATCAGAAATACAGGTCTAAAATCTGACCCATTAATATTTGTGAAAAAGTAAATTGACATAATTAATATAAGTGAAACCACTAACATAAATGTCTGACCTGAAAGTGATGCCCTTGATTTGTTCTACTGAGCTGAGTGGAGCTGGAGCTGCTTAGATTCTTAGATTCTGACCCTGAAGTTGCATTAAATATTTTCAACAAGACTAAAAACAAACAACCAAAAAACAACAACCACTGTTATCTTGGGTAGGGTCCAAGATATATTATTATGGAAAACATGAAATTAAAATGTTTAATTTAAAATATTGAGAAAGATATAAGGTAGCTTGGAAGTAAAGGTGAAGGCAGACTTCCTGAGGCTACTAACATTTTTTGTCAAGGTGAACAAATGAATACTATGCCAGAGATATACCTTCTCTGAGTCACTAACTGCCTCCCAGACCATCTTTAGATATGAAATGAGTCATAGAATTTAGACATAAAAATCCTGTATATCATTAAGTCCATTTCCTTGCAAATGTCTTCCAGAAAGAGGATCAGTCATGTGTTAAATGGGTCCTGTTCTTACATCTCATTTACACCACTGCAAGTTGGAGATGACACCACCAATGTAATTTTCTGTTCCAAAGTCATTTTGAAAGCAGGATCAGTTTCTTAATTTTGAGAGTCTATCTTGCTTTAGGGAATTTTCTTACATGTTGCAGGTGGCACAGTCCAAGGGAAAGTATTTGCAAATAACTTTACCACAAGGATTCTGCTGCCTTGAAGCAGTGAATCTTGAGACCTTGAGAGCTAATCTACTAATTGGATATGTAGCATGAAGTCTTTGGATGGGAGTAGCGGAGGAAGGCAGAGGTCAGATGTGAAAATAAGTGAGCTAAACTCTTCTATTCATTTTCCCATGAAGGACATTAGTAATCCTGTGTATATTTAAAAGTTTCAAAAACGAAAGGAGACTTTGCTTCTGCTCCTAACATTACCACACATCTTCCCATGACCTATGGCAAGATTGTGCTTTACAGCTTCTCTAACTGCAAAACAATCACATGTACCTAATATTTATGCCACTTGCAGGTCCTTCACAGGGAGGTTTTTGTAGCAGTAAATCACTCTCTGAGAACCACTTTATAAAACAAGGTCACTGAGAGAGGAATTAGTTACAGCAATAACTTGACAATGTGCTGTGATCTTCATGTCTCTAGCTGAAAAACCACCAGTGTCTATTTACAGTAGAATACATTGTTTTAGCACTGCAAGCAAAAAAAAAAAACACAAAATCCTTCTCTGTTCCTAGAGCAACTCCCTGGTAATGTCTGTGCTGTCTTCTGTGGCTCTATACTCCATGGGCCAAATTCCCTCCTGGTATAAATCTGAGTAGCTCCAGTGACTCTAGTGAAGCTGCATTAATTCCCAGCAGTAGATAATTATTCCATCATCCTCTGCTCCTTCGCTGCCTGGTTGCTGGGGCAAGCAGCTGGGTAACTCTTTCCATCTGTCAGGGGAAGACACAGAGAAAAAACTTGGACTTGGATGTACTAGCTTTACGTACACTGTTATATAATGTCTTAAGGAGCACCTCTTGTTAAGACCTGAATTTTAGTTTTTGAGATTTGTTGCCACATGCAAACATTAATTAACTTGACTGTACCAAACAGAGAAAGCTGAAAAGGGTAACCTGGTAACAGCCAGAAAGTTCTTCAGCATTTATAGTTCCATAACAATTGAAAGATAATCGAAGTGTAATGCAAAAATTGTTTTACTTTTGAAGTCTGGAGAAATGTTCAAACAATGTGAATAAGGCCAGTTGTCAACATATTTTGAACAATATTTTAAGATTTTCTTAGACTGGAAATTAGACTGAAAACTTTTAATTTAAAATTTTCACCACTGACTTTTATGATAGAAAAACAAATTCAAACCCTTGTGAAGCTATTTAACTTTAAATAAATAAAACATTCAGCCAATCACATCTTACAGAATTTTGATTTTTAATACCAGATTTTCATGTCTTGATGTTCTATGCACAATGAATCTTCCATTCTTGAAAAATCTTGATAACGGAGGAAGACCATCACAATTTCACCTCCTTACTCCCTGACCTCTTAACTAAATAATGGATACAATTGATTAATAATTGATTAATAATCTGAAAGAAAAGAGAAAACAAGAATGTGATTGATACACCAGTGCTGTTTGCCGAATTGCTGCATTAAGTTTTTGGATAGCCGGTAGCAGAAACATTGGGTTATCTCGTTGAATATATATATAAAAGCTGCTGCTGGAGTTTCAGTGTTCTCTCTTTCACTTTCCTCTGTGATATAAATCCTAGTGCAGCTATTCATCTGCAGTTACTTAGGGAATCTTTTAAACCATATTTCTTTGCTCCTTTTCTTTTTTTTTTTTTTTTTTTTTTTTTCCCCATTCACATGCTATAGTATGAATTTTTTGTTATTTATTTTATTTATTTATTTATTTTTCTCATTTTTCTGTCTCTCTCTGTCAGTAGATTTTTTAGAGAGGTTTATAAATCCCAATAATGTTTGAGTTCTTTCCTAAGGTCAGGAAGGAAACAAAAAGTAAGAAAAAATAGAAGGTTCCCTCTGCAACCTCTGAATTTGTCTCATAGTACATTGCAGATATATTTTGAGTCATCTATAAAAACCTTTTAAGGCAAAGGTTCAAGAACTGTCTTGGATTTTCACTTGCTCCACACACCAGATATCCCTGTGCTTATTATTCCTCCCAAAGGCAACCCTTTACATTTCCAAATGTTCTTGGCTTGTGGATTGGCAGGTTTACAGACGAACTGCCTTTTGGCAGTGCTGTATTTCATGATATAGTTAATGTTCCACTTCAGAGCTTGTACAAAACTTAGAAGTGAACACAAACTGATTGAGATAAATTGCTTTAGATATATGGCTTTTGTGTTGCCACAAGATATAAAATGTCTTTCAACTGTAGAAGCCTGACGACATGCCAGCAGTGGCATGTAATTGGGTTAAGTAGAGCAAGCAATTTCATCTGCACAGGGCTGAAATATTTGCTTGCTGATACTGTCTTCTGTTCTCTACACCTTTTACCTGCCATTGTCATGTGAGAGCTGAACAGCAGGATATTCTCTTGTGTAGCACCCTAATACAATCGTATTTGTGCTATACTTTGTATAGTGCTATATTTTACAGTGTTTACTTTTACAGTGCTATATTTTATAGTGCTATATAATACAGTGTTGTAACACACAAGTGTAGCCCTGAAGCACTGTAGTACTTTGTAGTTTGCACTTTGCACTTTGTAGTTTGAGAACTTTGTTCTGTTGATAGTCACAGACATCCAGACACTTGTGCACATGACATGATACACTAGGTATCAAGTGAAGACATGCAAAGCTGTTATTTGTGTGAATTTAAATTATTTATTAACAAGACATTAAGTCTATTTCACCCCTAGACTACCTGCCTTGTAGGACTCACAGTGGTTCACCTCTACTGAAAGCTTTCTAAGGCCAAATCCCCTTTGCAAAGGGGATCAATGTGCCAGCATGAGTTACAGCACTGGGGCAAGAAGTCCCAATGGAAGTAAAGACCTGGCAGAGTACCGATACCTATCAATGACATTTAACATCAGATACATCTTTTAGAAAACCTAAACTTTAGATTTATTGCATAGTATTGCATACATTGTTTACATTTTGGAAATAACCTTGCTGGCAAGAATATTTGAATCACCACCTGAGTATTTACGACTTAAGAAAGAGAAGAAAACTTCAAAACTTTCAAGATCTTTGATTTAGTGTGTCAGTAAATATTTGAAAATAAGAAACAAACAAACGAAAAACCCAGCCCCATGAATGATTCTGAAACAAATGTTGGCTGAAAGAACTTTCATGTAGCTATAGTAGCTCCTGTTAATTGCTGCCACACAGCAACAAAAATGTAGGAACATTCAGTAATTTCAGTAATGACATAAAAATAACTAGAACTTTTGCCATGAATATTTCTATTTTCCTTTCTGCGTAACAGGACACATGGTTCAATGAAATTAAGTCATGATCACTATCCAGCTAAGTCTTTCAAGCTGATACTTGAAAGATACTTTACTTGATTCTGTATTCTGTAAACAAAACTGTCTAGAAATAATAAATTAATGAGAAAATTCTTAGGTCCTATATCCTGGGTTCTTCTGCCTCTGTGTGCAAGCACTAGACTCTTTCTGGTAAACTACTAGATAAAAGTAGTAGTAATTTATGTAGAAACTAGTAGTTTCTACATAAACTACTAGATAGTAAGGCTGTATCATAACTCGTGCATATGACTATTTTTAATATGAAAGGATGCTATAATTGTACCTTGCAAAAACTTCAGCATTAGTCCACTTCAGAAAATGCCATGAAATTACTTTAAAATTAAAATTCATACATGTACATATCTCAGTTTATTTAGAAGAATCATTCTTACACAGAGACAAAATCACAGAGTGCCCTGTGCTGAGGGTCCTAAGTAATGCATAGATTTTTCTCTGTGTAAATGTAAGATTTTATTTTCTTTAAATGCAAAAAAAGGTCAGTGTTTTTATTTAAGAGCAATGAGCACAATATCCTTTTTCTATGATAAATATTCTATGATAAAAATGCAGTACTCAACTGTGTCTCAACTCCTGTAAAGAAAATAAATTCTTTGCAGAGTACTATAGCCACATTGATCATTAGAATTTTATTACAAAGAAATGTCTCCATTAATGGATATACAAGTGGCCAGTCCTTATCCTTCTCTTCTCTGTTCAGAAGGAATTTGTTTTGGTAAAGATTATAATATGAACCTTGTGTTCAGGAAATCATTTAGCTTGGTTAACTACAGGAACAGGTAGATTTCTGATGTTTTACATTTACATTTCTTACATGAACTACTCTTTGTCTGACTTCAATATCTAAGTATTATACAAAAGGATGTGTTCATATTTAGTTATTTTCAACGTATTTTCAAAGATCTACAATAGGGACAACTGACAAGATTTGCATCTAACATTAGAATTTTCAGTAGTTATCTTTAAGCACAGAATACACAAATGCAGGGCAGAAATGCACATATTGTTATGTTATGTTACTGATTTCAAGCTATTGAAGAAGACAAAGGAAATATGAAGACTTCATAAAGAGGAAATCTGAATATTTTAATGATGGCAGCCTTTGCCGCAGAGGATGTTTAAGTAAATATTTTTCATAAATTCATTAAAAATGCAATCCTCTAACGATTATAGCTTTCATAGCTGAAACTCTTCTCTTCTTTCAGAAAAACATTTTATATATCTAGAAATTTAATTTGATGCCTCTTTCATTTCACAATGATTTAGGTTACTCCATTTGGCAATCAATAGTTCCCCAGCTTCATTCGAGTTGTGTTACTAATGAGGATGTTAAAATGCTCCATTATAAGCAGTTCTTGTCTGCTCGTCTATTCAGGAACATTACTGAATGTAAATGAAGGAATCTTCATTACATTTTTATTCTGTTATGACACAGAGCTGTAGGAATTAGGCCTATTCTGCATGGGTGAACATGTAGAGGTATCAGAGTACACCCAGAATCATTTTATGAGAATAAACCAAAGTTTTTTGAATATAAAATGGAATCACTAGAAATTGAGTGCTAAAACTGAGGTAAGCAAAGACTTCTGTTGTCAATGAGACAGTAATCATGTCGATTCAATGAGCCAACCAAGTCATGGTTGTGATATGTGCGGGGGAGTTACAGGCAGAGAATGTCATGTCCTTCTTAGAGAGCTGGCACTCATCTGCTTTCTGGGCTAGCAGGAATGCCCCAGTAAGCTCCAAAAGAAGCTGTAATAAAGTGCATCAAAGAGACTCAGAGCAAGGGGAAGAGAGGAAGGAAGCTTTCCTTGAGCTCTGTTTCAGGAAAAAAAGGTCTTATGCCTTTTTGACTGGGGTATTAATGGAAAGTAGCGTAATGGGTGAACATAATGAGAAAATAGGAGGAATAATACAGAAAAAGGGAGGTATTAATTATCTTAGTGGAAGCCATGTGACTGTTTCCTTCCACGTATGTCTCATACACTGCTGCCTTTTCTTCTAAATGCTTTTGTCTGCCAGCAGGAAGCTCTTTTGCCTTATCCAGACTGGCATTCACTTTTTTCTGTGCAGACCCTTATTTCTTCTGCAAATTCAGAAATTGGACAGAATCTAGTCTTTGTGGAAAAGGTGAAGAGCAGTAACAAAGATGGTATCTCTCAGTTTCCCAGTTATTTTACAGGTGTTAATTCCAGTCCAACCCAAGCAAACCAAGAACTCTTGGCTAAGTTGCTTAGTCATTAATAAATGCTTGAGCAGGTATTTGTGACCAACATAACAGTTTGTGATCAGCTATGGAGTGATATATATTTTGGTTAAATAGTATTACAGAGTCTTCACTGTTACTTCACGAGATGGAGAATTTGATCCCTACCTTGATAGTTTGTAAAATAATTAATTACCTACAGTGATGGGGTAATTACCCATAGTAATAGGACCAAAAATGATCCTATCAGTATACTTAGGAGAGATGATTCAGATACTTCTTGATATTCTGTGGGATAATGCTAACAGATTATTTTTTGTTGCTTCTCTTTGCACCATCTCCATATTTTTTATATAAATTTAGAAATCTGCTCCCAACACTACAATGTAAATCATATTAATGCCAAATATAAAGGTAAATATTATCCTCTGGTTCTTTCCTCATTATAATCCAAATAGAGATTTGTTTATTTGACAGCTGCCCTGGCAGTTTGGTTATTTGGCCAAACTAGGTCCTTGAAATTCAGTTAAAGCCAGATTATTTTTAGGTTTCACTTCCCATACAATCCCAAATGATTGGCAGCATTCTGTTTTAAGGCTATTTATTTCCTTTATAAATACAAATGTTTTTGATATGAACAAGAACATGTATAAATGTAATGATTAAAACACACTTTTTCATATTTAAAGGCCATGTCTTTTTTGACAAATGATGTCACACAGTGTACATCTTATATTTTCATTTACTAAGATTGCCTAAAAATTAAATTATGAAGGTACATTGTTTTGTTTTAAAACCTAAGACCTTCTCACTCAATTTTCAGTAGGAACCTTTTATCCAAATAGTATAATTTGAAGGTAGTAAGTAACCACAAAGACCTCCATGACCAAGAAGTGATGGAAGTGCCACAAAATAAATGAAGCTGGTGCTAGTAGACCATTCCTATGTTCTGTTTCATTCATGCATATTATTTGGTTGTATATTTTATTGCTGGTTGCAGAACACATCTGGAATTGCAAATGACGAAGTTGATGGCAACAATATATGTAGTTTCAGAAAGAACAGAGGAGTCAAAGGTACCACAAAGCATGTTCCTCTGTTAGAAAATGAGAAGACGGAGTTGTCTCATACCTCAAAAATCCCAGATCCTCATCATCTTCAAGGAATCACTGGTTGTTCAGAACCACCATCACATCAATCTATTCAAAACCTGACTAATTTTCCTCCAGTGCAAAAAGACAGAGGGGGTAGTGGCATTTCCCATTTTGTCAGCAACATGAAAGAAGACATGTCTGGGGAAACACATGAAATCCCAGAAGATGCTGGCACTGGGGTAAAAGTAATAGAAAAAATGCATAAGAAGATAGATACACCAGGTAAAACAAAGTTGCCCATGGATGTACAAGCTGCCAACAACACAGAAAAAGCTGGGTGTGCAGACACAGTGTACAAGGAAGAGGACAGTGAAAAGATGGAGTGTATACAAGAACAGGGTAGGACAGATGAAGACAGCAAATTTCATATGACAAAGACAGGCTTCCTGGAGAGTACTGCAACCACACATGGAAGAAGTACTGCAGAGTCCTTCACACCTGGCATTTCTGAACAAAGTCTGGAAGAGCTGAAAAAACTTCTAAGTGAAAGTCCTCTTCCTGACCATGGGCCCAATTGCAGTGGTAGGTCAGGTGGCACTTTTTCTCAGCAAAACTTGAAGCCTGGGGAGAAAATAGCTGATAAACAGGGCAGACCCTTTGACTTGTTTAGTCTCCATTTTGGAAAAGAGAATCAAAAGTACCACAGTCTCCACAAGGAGGGAGTGGGACAGCAGAGCAAGTCTCTTCTGGTTCTCAGCTCTGCTGGGACTGCTCAGCAACAGCCAGCAGGCGGTGAGGTGGATCAGCCTATTCTGAGACAACCAGCAACTTCTACGAGTGCAGAAAGCACTGCTCCAGAGATTGAGTTCGGCTCTTCTGCAAGCCATACTGGTAAGGATATTTAGCCAACACCTGCTGTGCTGTTAAAGAAAATGCTTCTGTTATTTTGTGGGGTTTTGTGAAGTTGCAAAATTTAGTCAGAACTAATGAGAAAATTGATACCCATCATTTCTGTATCATTGGGGTGGATCAGAAGTTCTACCCTACATCTGTGCTGAGTTTTTTAGAAAGTAAGGCATTTATGATGCCAAGCTGCCTGCCAAAAACTGCCATGCACAAGTGGTCATGTCATGTTCATTAAAACTGAAATATTTCCTCATTTAAACTAAGTGCAGGCAACATTTCCCAAAGGTCTGCTAGACACTGAAAAACTCTGAAGGCAGTTGGGTTTCTTAAAATTTCCTTTTTGTTAACATATCCAGCAGTGAAAATTGCTCCCATGTAGGTATGATGTTTGCAATTATTAGTCCTGTGAGAGGACTGGAATGCAAAACATCTAATATAAAATATAGGGGAAGAAAAGCAAATGAGGCAGAGAACTTCCACTTATCTTCATGGTGTTCAGTAAGTCCATTTTGGAAATGTTTATAGAGCAGATTAATTGCTACTAATAGGTAGTGGTTTCTTTGAAACAGTAAAAACTAGACTTCTGGGCTAGCTGGATCAGCAAGCTGAATGCTACTATTAACTATAATAATGTGATGGGCTTGAGCTGTTAGTTGCTTTGTGTGTTTTCCAGGAAGGACACAAACAACAGTTTACCAGTTGAAGAGATATCATGTTAATAAACTTCCAGGAGTATCAGGATCAGATAACATCATCAGCTTTTCAGGGTAGATACGATGCCCTCTGACTTATATGACTGATACAATAAATACGAATCTTTACTCTTCATTAATAAAAAAAAAAGTCTATCATTGACTATATAATAAAATCTATAAGTCACAATTAAATTTGTATAACAATATTAAGTTATCCTGCTCTTTGAAAAGTCTGCTTTCAGATGGTAGAAACATGGTTGTATATGCTCTGAAAACAGGCAGTTTGAATATATGAAATTTTGTTGGGCACAGGAGGATTTTTCAATAGACATTGTGTTAACCAGTTTGAACAATTCAGAATATAATATCCATGAATAGTTGTTCACAGTGGGAGGTGTCCCTACCCATGGCAGGGGGCCTGGAACTAGATGATCTTTGAGGTTCCTTCCAACCCAAACTATTCTACGACTCTGTGATCATCAGCAGTAATTCAGTGCACTATATGAGAAACATAAAGGTCTGAAATGATATTTTGTGCTCAAATCACTCTCTATTTTTGTCTATTAGAACAAACAAGTTAGAGGATTATTTCTTAGCCTACAATGGATGTTGTTCCCTTACAATATTGTTGTTCCTTTACAGTATTTTTCCCCTGCTGAAAGGTTAGCAAAATTAATTGCCAAATTTAGATTACTATTGTTTTCTGCAAAACCAGAAAATAAGTTTTAAAAAATGTAAAAAACTATTCTTTTTCATAACACCATTTAAAAAGTATAAGGATTTGATTAGATTAACTGTAGACTCTACAGAGAGATTTCAACCAGAATATAGCCACTAAAGTGTCTATCTAGTCAAGCTCATTTCTTTGTCAGTAGAGAAAGACAGAGAAAGACAGTCATTCTCTGTTCAAAGACAGAATGGTTAAAGAAAATGGAAAGAAATTGGTTAGAGAAATTGGTTTCGAGAAACTGGCTTCTCTTTCTCCTCAATGGGGAAGAATTCTACATGTTTAGTTTAGATTATTTTCCTAACTCTGAAATGCCTAAATGAACCTGGGGTTAATCTTTACCTGTGTCACTGGCAGTAAAATGACTGTGAGTGAACTCTAGTTGAAAACTAACTATGAATGGAGGGGAGGGAATACTGTTTTGTCACATCTAAAACAAAACAAGTCACATACGGTTTGGATTCCATTTGTCTTTTACCAAACAAATGACAGGGTGCCATGTATACTTTTATAGTTCCACTAGTATATGAAAAAAAAAACCACAAGCAAAAAACAAAAACAACACATTATTTGTGTAGAAATAGTTTCTACTTACATAGAAACTTGTGTGCTTTGAAATTAATCTTCATTGAATATACTCAGTAGCTCAAATGAAGGGAAGAAAGATTTAGATAAAATTCTGCAGTCTTTAATGAGTCTTTGCATAAACAATATTTCATTGCCAATTAAGATTTATAAGAAAAAATACAAAATATTTTATGACTAAAATGTTATCTTGAACATTTTAGTTACAAAAGTGATTGAACAAAAGTCTTGGATCTAGACATGTATACTATACATCTATACTGCGTCTATCTGAAACACTACTCATATTCAGCAAATTTTCAAAACATTGGATTTACAAATAAACACAGAGATTGTTCTCTTTGTGTCTCTGTTTAATATAGAATACAAAGTAGGAGAGCATTGAAATTATATGGCTATAATAAAAAAAATTAGATAAATACTGCCCAGTGTAATTCTTTAGTTATGTTGAGCACTTACAGACATTTGGATGTCTGGAGTATACTTTACTGTTCTAAAACTACACACCTATCCTTTCAGTTAATGGACAATCACTAGATGGAAGCAGTAGGAGGGCTAAAACATAGCTGGGACTTATTGTAATGCAGAGGATTGAAATATAGCCATGCTAGTTACCTGGTTAACATCTCTCAAAAAAAAAAGAAGTTCATGCATTTGTTCCAAATTTCTGTTTGGAAGTTGCATGGGATTTCTATTCATCTTCTGAATACTTAATATATTGCTTGCCAACTTTTTTGTGAAAAGAAGTGTTTGAGGGAAAAAAAATAACATAACAACAACAACAACAACAACAACGATGCAGCATAATAATAATAAAAAATAAATAAATGACACCCAAAGTATTTGGCCAACATGAAAAATACTGTTTAGACACTGTCAGTGAAACTGGAGCTGAAACTAAAGCTCTTTGAATTTAATTCATCACCATGGAAAGATAGAAGCTAACACTTAAAGCTAATTAGGTAATTCTACTGACTGCATTAACATGAATTTATGAATTTTATTTGCATAAGTATCCATATATGATAATTATGGGCACTTCTGCAAATTAGCATGTAGTCATTAATAATCAGATGCTTCGTAAGCTGTTCACTGCCTGTGATCTTGGGAGACCAAGGATCTTCCAAACAGTAAAAATGCAGATGAAGTGTAATGTATATAGCATTACACAACACTTCATAGCATGTACATATACACACAGGAATACGTTTTATATATGTAGTATATAATGTAAATGTATATTAACCTCACTGAACTCAGAACATATCCCATGTTGCTTTACATACTGCTAAACTGGAATGTTTATACTGTGGTAACCAGAGAGGAGACAGAAGAAAATTTTATCTGAGAAATCTGGAGTTCCCAAGGATCGTGATTTACAACATGGGTGGGGCTCTCTTTGTCACAGAAGGAAATTAATTGAACTGAACAACCTGGTGCCACTGCACAGGCTTAGGACAAAGCTATCCGCTGTATCTTAAGAGACAGCAGCATCTCCATGTAGCTGTAGGTGGGCAACACACTGTAAATGCCCTTTTGTACATCCTGGTCTGTAGCTGAGAAAAAAAAAAAAACAACAAGGAAGAGCTAAAATGTGCACAGCTCCAGGAATGGGTCCTCTCAACAGGGCTGATCTTGTGCATATGTCAAGTAAGGACATGTATATGTGACCAGCATGGGATCAGGAGGGTGGAGAAAATTTCTGAAGAATGAAAATATGTCTTAACTACAGCTGTAGGCATCGCAAGTTACCTAGTGACTGTTGAAATGTTAGGTGCGCAGAAAAAGAACTCCAACATGAGAAGTTATTCGGGTGTTGACCCCAAATATTCAAGTTACTATTAGTTCCTTTGCTAAATTCTCTATAGAATGTCCTGAGTTGGAAGGGACCCATACGTCAAATAGATGCTAACAGGCTATATTTCTTATATTTCTTAAGAGTGGAACTTATCAACTCTATGAGCACTTTTCAGTTACAGTGAGTAATCTCATGATGCCATTCTTGACATGTTCAAGGCTGTTGGTAAAAAGGCAGTCAGAAGAGGTGATAACTGGTATTTACAGGCAGAAGTATGAAAAGAAGACTTTCATACAATGCAAATAGCATAGACTTTTTGCTCCACAGAAACCAATGCTTGTCCACATGTTTTTAACAAAGTCTGAACTCCTTGCTGCCAGAGTTCACCATCCCCTGTGCTCACCTGGAAGAGGAATGTCTGTCTGTTCTTATTGATTTTGCTCATTGATCAGGAAGTAGAAATGAAGACACTTTAGGAGCTGTAAGTGGACACTGGAGAGGTTTGTAAAATCCTGTTCTGGGCTGATCATGTTCAGTACCTCTTGCAGTCATTCCTGCATGACTTTGGGGATTACTGTGGGGAAGATGGTGTTTTTGACTTGCTGGTCTTCTCTGCTTTATATTTTATACAATCTGTTCTGTTTTCACAGCTCTCCCAAAGAGAAAAAAACAATGCTGTGCTATTTCATCACGTTCCTTCCTTATACCCTATCTGCAGTTAATTTTATTTTTCTGATGTTGCTTTTTCAATATTTTGAACTCAACTTGAATATAACATGGCTGAAACTTAGCTCCTTCCTAAACTTTCTCGATTGTCCCTATTTTCTGTCAAATAAACCATCACATTTTCTTTTTACTTCATTTTTCCTTAGAGCTGAGCTGTATATAACTTGCTACTTTATTTTTTTACTTTTTTTTTTTTTTTTTTTTGCCTCACAAACTCTAAGAGCAGATATTTTTCTTTAAAGCAAACCAAAACTCATAAGTCCTTTATCTTTCATACCAATAGCAGAAAATCTCTTCCTGCTGTGTCTCTATATGATTTCCCATTTTTTTTCTTGATCTATACAAAACAAAAATGTTCAGATAGCACTTCCATCCTATCTTTCTGCTCTATTATGTACTCTTTTGGGTGAAATTCTTCTCATCTGTCTCTGGTGCCTGCAGTAAGCTAGTCATCCTGTAGCTCTGTGAGAAAAAGAGGTATAGTCAGTAATTCTTTCTGTCCTTTTTGAGACACTTAGTTTATCTCTAATAACAGTGATAGTAACAATTGCCATATATACTAGTTTAGACCTAATGTAAGTGGAATAGAGTGTCTGCTTGATTTCTTTGCTTGCCACCTCTCCTTCTATAATGTATTCAGGAAGAATTTAGTCTCTACCTTCTTTTCCCTAAATAATTACACTTTTGGCTAATGTAGTTCTTGCACTCATTGTTTTGTTTTG